>NC_134875.1:82689981-82989981 GCF_049852395.1 Peromyscus maniculatus bairdii | reverse complement strand
TGGCTCCTCTTGGGTCACAGAATACGTTCCCCATGGTGTGAGCAAAGGCCACCCCTTCCGGGGAGTATTGTTGGCTTCTCAGAGTCTGAAAAAGAGAGTTGAGGCCTCATCTTTGCGGCCCCTCATGGGTGCTGTCTATCACCCCATTGGGCTACTGTGATGTGCACTGCTGGTTGAGGTGCTGAGGATGGAGAAATGGGGAGACCTGCCCTGACCACACCCAGCCCCCCGGAGGATGTTCCCGACCACATGGAAGTGAAACTCACCTGCCCAGGAGGTGGGAAGAAGGGCATGAAGACCATGCTTCCAAGAGAGTGTGTAATGCACCAGTGACACCCCCTCCAGGACTTCTTTGCACATACCTGAGCTCCCCCCTAGGCTGGGTGCAGAGGTGGAGGCCTGCCCCCTGCGTTGGCCTAAGCCCCGCCCCTCCATGGCCCTAAGCCCTATTGCTTCTTCCTTGGTTCCGCCCTGCTTCAGTTCAGTACCTGGTGCTCAACCAGTGGATACATTTCTGGTGTGTGGCCTGCGTCCCAACTCCCGCCCCTCAGAACTCTCTTTGTTTCTTCCTTTGCTTTTTATCTTCACTCTGGCCAGCTCAGCAGCCCGAAAGCAAGTTGTGCTGGCTGAACTGAAAATGCAGAGGCCTTCGGTTATACGGTGAGTTCTCCTTCCGTGGGGTTTCCACGGACAAAAGAGCCCACGAGGCCTGTCTGTGGTAGCCGCACTGAGTTAGGACTGAGATGTTTCTCATGGCCCTCACAAGGTGCACGGTCCAGATGGTTCATAAAAGCCGAGAACAAGGGCTGGGCATGGCGCCCTGAGGCCAGAAGGCCTGGACCTAGTGTTTCTCTGTGAGGGCTTGCTCTGCACAGGTCACCCGCATGTCTGCTCCTGCGTGCTTCTGGTGACCGATGGAAAGTATTCGGCGGCCTGGACAGCTTCTACAGTGTGCAGGACAGTCGTCAGGGCTCCAGACATGGGTTTTTCCATTTAGCACTTTACACTTAGAATCGTGATTGTTACGAGTTATGTCTTGCAAGTTGTTGGAGCCATTGACCTTTGTTTGCTTTTTTTCCTTAAGGGCATCCACTTCTTTCTCTGTGCCATTTCCTGATGTAATTATCGTAGAGCCCTGTTGGGCTGTTCGTGGCCTTCCCTTGATTTCAGTGTCTGCCCTGTCCTAAGGTGACTCCGTGCCTTGCTGCTTACCACCATGTTGTGGGATGATGGCGAATTTCCAGAGTTCAGTCCTCCATCTTGTCCTCATCCAAATGTCGTTAGCCATGTTGTGTCGTATGCATTGCTAGAGAACTTTGAGCAATAACTTTTCCTTTTATTGATGATTACAGAGTGGAAATCCTGACCTTTTGAATGTTTTGATCAGTGAGCACAGTGTACTTTTTTATTTTAATTTCTCTTTGCAGGATTTTAATTGTTTCCTCTAAACAAACCTTTCAGTGATTGTGCCAGTATTCTTAACAGATATTTCCTTTATTTCAATGTTATCGAAGATGTCATTTAAAACACTTCTCCATTTGTATATTCGTTTCTAGTTTATTGGCATAGAGTGGCTTTTTGCCCACTAACTTATCTTCTAACTTTCCCCAAATCATTTCTGAAAACTAGGTGATGACTTTTTTCTGGAATATGGAGTATTTCCTATGTAAAATATTAAAAATTATTCTTTGAAAATTTTATACAATGTACCTATCATATTCTTTCCCTTCCCTACCTCCTCTCAGATTTCCCCCCCCCAGATTCCCCCTTCCTCATTTCCCTTCTTCATGCCTTTGTTTACATTTTTTGCCTGACTGAAGCAGTTATGGTCTCAAGTGTAATGCTGTGTGCATATGGTGAGAATCTGGAGACACATTCTGCCACATTTCTAAAATACTCACGGGAAATTTCTGTCTCTCCATTATCAGGTGCTTTCTGTCACACATACATCCTAGACCGAACTTGAGGGTACAAGTGAGATCATTTGGGGGGAGGGGAAAGTAACGGAGGAAAACAGAGACAAGTGTCGGGTATTCTGTGCATGTGGAGAAGAATCTAGCTTGTCGGGTATTCTACGCATGTGGAGAAGAATCTAGCTTGTCGGGTATTCTGTGCATGTGGAGAATCTACCTTCAGCTGGAAATGTGTGTAAGTGTGTACATGATGTGAAAGACAAGGTCCTTTTATGTGCAGGAAGGGGGCTGGATGGACAGGGAACAACAGAGGGTAAAGGTGGTGGCGGCTCCCTGGTTATGAGAACCTGCTGCTCTAGCAGAGAATCTAGGTTCAATTCCCAGAACCCACATAGTGGTTTATAACCACCTGTAACTCCAGTTCCAGGGAATCCGATGTCCTCTTCTGACCTCTGCAGGCACCAAACATATGGTGCAATACACACAGGCAGGTAGAGTATACACACACATGAACATAAATAAATAAATCTAAGAAAATTTAATATTAAAATAGTTTTGCATTACTAGAGTAAACTGTGCTTGTGAATGAATATTTTTTATACACTGATTGAAACTGCTAGAATTTCATCAGAGAGGTTTGCATCCAAGTTCATGAGAAATACTTGTCTGTAATACTTCCTGTGCTGTTTTCTATTTTTAATAATTTATATTAATTCTTTGAGAATTTCATGCAATGCATTTTGATCACATTTACCCCAGACTCCTCCCGTTAGCTCCTTCCAAAATCACTCCTACCTCCTTAACTTTCTATCTTTTATTTTGTTAGATTTACTGTTAATATATATGTATGTGGGGCTCTATGCCCGTGTCTGCTGGTGTTCAAGAAGGCCAAAAGAAGATGCTGGATCCCCTGCAGCTGGAGTTCTGGGTTATGAACAACTTCCCGTTGTGAATGCTGGAATCTGAACTTGAGTCCTCTGCAAAAGCAGTGCGCATTCTTAACTGCTGAGCCATCTCTCCAGTGCTATCTTTAAAAAAAAAAAAATTAGTAACCCATTGACTCCAATTCGTGCTCTCCACATACTTCTGGGTATAGGGTCATCTACTTGAGTGTGCTCAACCTTCAGTAGCCACACCCTTAAAAGAGATTCTGACTCTCCCCTTCCCAGAAGCCATCAACTGCCCCTAAGTCGTCAGTTACAGGTTGGGGGCTCCTGAACCCCTTCCCACTTCATAGCAGAATGCTGACTTTCTTTTGTGCAGGTCTTGAACAGGCAGCCACAGCTACTGTGAGTTCAGGAGTGCAGCGGCCTGTCATGCCTTGATGACATTGTTTCATCCCTGTCCATCACCAGCGCGGGGTCTTACAATGTTTTCTCCCCCTCCTCCAGGATAGCCTTGGGTGGGTGGGTGACATGGATGTCCCATTTGTGGCCTAGCACTCCATAATCACTTGTTCTCTTCACCGTGGCTGGTTACGGGATTCTTAGTTAGCAGCCACCATTCACTGCTCAGTGACAGACACTCCACTGATGATGTCTGGGAGCTGCACTAATCTATGGGTAGAAATGCGCAAATTTAGAGAGCAAGTGCTACTGTCAATTTAGTAAAATAATCATGGTAGATTTACCTCTGAGACTTTCTTTGAGTTCCCCAACCATGAGTTCTTGGCCAGATTTGCAGGCCTTAAATCCAACTAGACAGCAGTTTCTCCCCCATAAATTTTTTCACTCTTGTAGTCAGCGACCTCTCTTGCCATGGTGGTCATTATTGCAGTTCCCAGGATTCACATTTTCCTCTCAGCAACCTGCATCTTGCCTTCTAGTACGGTTAGAGCTAGCAAGCAGAGAGGAAGATTACAGGCCAGCTTCCCGTCTCACTACAGGTGATCTGGGATTTCCTTTGCAGGCCTTTCTTTGGGCCCAGAGGATCAAGCTCTGGTTGTCAGGCTTGACTAGCAAGCATTTTTCCTTGATGAGCCATCTCCTGGGCCCAAATTTAAAAATTGAAAGTATATTAAAATTATTATTACTACTACTACTACCACCACTACTACAGTGTGTGTAAGCGTGCACATGTGCGTGCGTGCGTGCGTGCGTGCGTGCATTTGTGCGTGTGTGTATACATACAAGGGTGTGCATGTGCCGGGGCATGCATGTGGAGGTCAAAGAACAGCTTTCAGGAGTCAGTCCTTCCCTTCCTCTTTGAGATCTGGGGAATGAACTTGGAACTTGAGGCCTTTCCCCACTGAGCTATCCTGCCCCCTTTACCATAAACGTAATGTTAACGTCATAAAATGAATGGAGAAGTATGCTCTGCTTTATTTTCTGAAAACATTCTTGACATATTGCTCAAATTTTTCTTGAATTATCAGATATTATTCCCTAGTGAAATCATTTAGGGGAGAGATTTTTGCTTTATGAGGATATTTTCAGTTCTGAACTCAGTTTTTAAAAACTTAAAACATTTAAAAGATGTATTTTGGCCAGGCAGTGGTGGTGCACACCTTTAATCCCAGCACTCAGGAGGCAGAGGCAGGTGGATCTCTGTGAGTTCGAGGCCAGCCTGGTCTACAAAGTGAGTTCCAGAACAGCCAGGACTACACAGAGAAGCCCTGTCTTGAAAAACCAAAAGAAAAAAAGAAAAGAAAAGCGGGCAGTGGTGGCTCACACCTTTGATCCCAGCACCCAGGAGGCAGAGGCAGGCAGATCTCTGTGAGTTCAAGGCCAGCCTGGGCTACCGAGTGAGTTCCAGGAAAGGCGCAAAGCTACACAGAGAAACCCTGTCTCGGAAAAAGAAAAGAAAAAAAGAAAGAAAGAAAAGATGTGTTTTGTGTACCATGTGCATGTGGTGCTCATGGAGGCCAGAAGAGGATGTTGGATCACCTAGAACAGGAGTTAACTGAAGGTTATGAGACACCATGTGGGTGCTGTAATTGAACCTGTGATCTCTGAAATAGCAGCAAGTGCTCTTAACTGCTAGGCCATCTGTCCTGCCCCTTTAAAAAAATTAATGACCCCCTTTACTTTAAAGTGGTCTTTAGAAACAATTATCATTTAATTATACAGTTAACCAAAAGACTGTTATTTAAAACCTATCCAGATTTTGATACCTTTGTTGACAATCTCTGAGCACTGCTGCTTTTTCTTGGGTCATGGATATTCTGCCCTTGACCTCTTGCCTTCAAGTATAGCTCAGTCTGTAATCACTTGGCATCTTACTGGGCCTTGTGTACCCTGAACTGCTTTGTATGACTTCCAGTGTGGGATGCGGACAGTGCCTCTATTTTCTGTCTGAATCTGAGTGAGTCAAGCAGGGCGTCCCCAAGGGCAGCCTGCTGACAGGCTAGTGACGTGGATCATAGGGCAGTTTTAAAATTTGTACTTTTCGGGTGATTCTCCCTACAGTTTTCTATACTGGGTATACTAATTTCTGCTTACTGCTTCCGTTCTCTCTGGGTGTGTAAGCCATGAGTTCTTGCTGTCTTGCCTGCCTAGGCTGCCCTCTAGCTCCCGTGCTCAAGACAACTTCAGGACTCGGCCTTTTTATTTTCTGGGACTACAGGTCTCCCTGATTTCCATTAAGTTCCTGTTAATGTCTGTAGAATTTATTTTGATATCCATACTTTACATTTTGATTAACCTTATCTTCTTCAAGGCTTATTAACATTTTTTAGAGAGCAGCTACCCTAGTGGAATAAATCGGTCCCTCCGTGTGGCTTTGATTTTCATTTCTTCACTGATTATTGCCTCTGAGAATCTTTTCACTTTGCTATTTGTATGCTTCAAAGAAATGTCTGTTTCTGTCCTTTGCTTAAATTTCATGTAGGTTTTTGTACTGTTGAGTTGTACTTTTTTTTTTTGTTTGTTTTGAGATATTGTCTTCCTAGTTAACCCAGTTTGGTCTCAAACTTCTGATCCTCCTACCTCAGCCTCTTGAGTACTGGGATCAAAGGCTTTATATCACCTCTGATTCAGAAGAATAGCATGATTTTTTATGAGAAGCAAGATTGTAGTCAATATAAAGAGGGAATCAAGGTGATAATCAAGATTAAGGTTAAATGAGAGAACAACCTTAATGGAAACTTAAGGGAAATAGGGAATTCATGAGACTACTGGCTGAGAGCATGGGGCATAAAATTCCATCCTGGCAGTGAATGAATGAAGGCCATGAGGAAGACAATTAATGATGCAACAGTAGTGATTTTTGAAGATGCAGGGCTGGCTATCTGTGCCTGAAAATGGATTGTGGGGAGTGAAGGTAAGCAGAAAAACCCATTATTAGGTTGAACTTCTATGGGACTGTGAAGAGCTTCGTACATGTGGGACTTCTGGGAAGGAGGTGGTTTAAGAAGGGCTAGGTAAAACTTGAGAAAAACACAGGGAAATGAGGGAGTGAAAACTTATTCCAGCAGTGAGCAAAAAGGAGGGAAAAGTCCCAGTCACTGAAGATGTAGTTTTATAGGTTCAGGGGAAGTAACCTGGAGATGGGGGATCCAGGTGCTCTTCTGACCTCCACTCCTGACCCTAAAGCAGTGGAACACAGAACACAGGTACCTGCTGTACCCTGCTGCTCTTCCCGCTGCACATGGAACAGCGGGCATGAGACTGGAGCTCCCCGGGAAAGAATCTGCCTCCAGAAGCCCTATAGGCCACTCTGAGAACTTCTCCAGCCATTGCATCCCTACCCAACCCGGGGATTAAAAGCCTTTCTGCCTCCCCCAGGCTGGCAAATGTCCCAGTTGCACTGCGTTCTGGGGAGGATCGAGTCTGGGAAGGTAAGGAGCAGGCCTTTAACGCATTGCTACCCTCGGACCTTCAATCCTTCACTTTAGGGAACATCATGGGCCCTTGTCTGCTGTGAGTGCCTCAAAGAAGGAGCAGGGCACAAGGCTGAAGAGGCACCTGGATCGAGGACTGATAAGGAATATGTCTGCTGCCCCCAAATTCTACAAGAATGGCAAGCAGGTGGCTGTTGAAGCAGAAAACCGCAGTGAGTATCTTTGGCTGGCTAAGGAACCATAGTTGAGGGAGCATGAGTAATTCTGTCAGCATCCCTGTCTTGAAATTGCAGTGTGACTGTTGGTAATCACTCATCACACCAATGTTAGGAATTGAATGCTTTGGAGAAATGGCCAAGGTCGTTGCTTATAATTTATTTAGGTAGACTTTTGTTGTTGAGTGGTAAGTTTGTTGTTTTGAGACACTGTCGTGGTAGTTAGCCCAAAGTGTTCTCATACCCATAATCCTCCTGCATCATCCCCCCTCCCCGTGGCGATTTACTAGAAAAAGAAAGCTTACCCCAGAGCTGGGAAAGGTACATAGGACGATAAAGCCTCCAGATGGGGCCGGGATATTTGGAATGACGGTGCCAGTGAGACTTATCTAAGCTGAGCCTGGTGTTTTACAGATGGCAAGGAGTTCACTGTGCACAGGAGTGAGGCCAGGCCCCACAAACGACTGCAGGAGGTAAGGAGACTCTGTTGCTTTATGGGAGGTGCTTCCAGAAGCTGCTTCCCAGACCCCCTGTACTGTGCCCTGATGACATATGTTCCACCCCCAAATCTACCATGACTTACCATGTGACCTTAAGATCCACTGCATCTTCCTGAATTTTTGTATGTACTGAGCATTAAAGGTAAGCCTCGATGATCTTCAGGGTCTCCAAGGTCTGATGTCCTAAGTTGCTGTGCTCATCCTACAACATGCTCATCTCTCCTCTTGTCATGGTTGGCTGGCGTCCAAATTCCTACTGTCATCTCTACTCCAGCAGGGAAAATTTCAAGGAACTCTGATGCGTAGCCAGCCTCGAGAACATTCAGTTCTGTCCTATACTCCAGTGACCTTGGAGCAGCAACCAGTGATTTCTTTTTCCCGGGAGCCTCGCGGTCCCTCTGCCAGGCCCCAAAGGTGAGTTGAGTAAGGACCTAGAGTCAGCTGTCTCTCCTATTATTCCATGTTCAACGCTGGTTAGTGCCACGGGAGGTAGACAAATAGGAAAGGAGAAAGAGGAAGAAAGGAGGAGGAGAGGAAGAAGAAGGAAGGCAGTACCTCAGAAGGAGGAGTGGAGGAGAGAGGACACTCGGGCTTGAGAGTTCCTAACTTGAGGGTTTGGATAAGTGATTTCATCTTTCTAAGAATATGTTTTCCAGTAGCCACTCTGGGAAAACAGTCTACACTTACAAGATTGACAAGAGAGCTAGAAGAAGACGTACCCCATAGTAAGCCTTCAATATGCCTGGGCTGTTCCTCCATATTACAATAGATGGACGTGAGAGAAGGTTCTGGTGGAATTTGGGGTCATGATGGGGAGGGCCATAGAGGCCTGGAAGGATGCTAAAGGCAGCAGAGAAAACTTCCTAGGGAAGAACCTGGCTTGTCCCTTCACTGTGGGGTTTTTCTCCCTCTCACTGGCGGCTCAGTGGGGGTGGGGGAAGGGAGACAGAGTCACAATGAGTTTCCCAGGAAGCAGACTCCCGGAGACCAGCATGGAGGGGCAGATCTGGTTTAATGTGAATGTTCACTGGTATATATGCATACATTACACAATCAGCTAAGGTCAGATCGAGTTACTGTCCAATCAGTCCGAATGGCACGCAGCCTGTGTTATGTGAGGGTCTGGGGGCGGGGCAGTATGTCCAGGCAGTGTATCTGCAGACAAAGGACAGGAAGCAGGTAATGCCCTAGGTTTTGACGCCAAATTAGAAGGTGTCCAGTTAGCTGGGACTCCATTATGAGTCATCTGGTGTTCCAGAGACTCAGGCCTGCTCAAACAGCCACAGGAGGTGTTGGTGGGTCCCGTTGCCTGTCTTTTAGTGATACCATCTGAACAGAGACTGACCCCTCACTTCATAACCAGTGGGGACTGAGCAAAATGGAAGCAAGAGCCAGTCCCTGACAAAGGAGGGACTCACATCTTGCCAGCTGCTTTGCAGATTAGAGGATAGTCACTTTGGATTCTTCGTCATCTTCATTGTAGCCCTGGGAAAAAAGATCTGGTATAAATTAGTGTCTCAAGAAAAATATAGACGTTTTCAAAGGAAACAGGCCAAGAAGGTGCCTAGGTGAAAAGGACTAACATTTTCGAGTCATTCAGATCCCCCGAGCCTGGTTTGCAAACCCCTGGTCCTCCAAGTGTTCTGGTAGTAGGTTTCCACCAGAGGGTTTAATCCCCTGGCCTCTCCTCTCCTTGTTTCCAGATTCTCAAGTGTGATCCTGCAACCCCGTGCCACCCCTGGCCCTCTTCTACTGCAGCCACAGGTCCTGGCAAAGTAGTGGGGTCCAGGTCCCCGGGAGGGAATGAGCTTAGTGGATGGGAAGAGCAAAAGGTCTTGGGGTGGGGGTGGGTGCTCAAGGGAACTGGGCACTTTAAAGGGGCACCGTGCTGGCGGGAGGAGGTGTGGTTTCCCGGCTGCCATTATCGAATGCCATTTCCTTTGCAGGTCCCTGATGCCACCAAGCAGGACACTGTTGCTGCTGCCTTAGAGTGGCAGAGGAAGCTGGAGGCTGCTGAGGCTCTGCTGGCCCTGAAAAACTCTTCTCAGGTTCCTCCTGATTCTGCCTCTCTGCAACAGCGTGCCAGCATGCCAGGTAGCTGCCTTCTTTAAGATGGGACATGGGGTTGGGGGAGTTGGGAAATTGGAAGGGTTGTGGTAAACTGGTTGTACCTGGGAAGCTGGATTTTGGGTCAGACACTTCAGTTCCTCAGTCTGATGTGCTAGGTGGTCCTCAGGGGCTTCTCAGTGACTCTTCAAGGGTTTCTGCTCAACAGCAAATGGCCAGGAGCTGAAGTCAAAACAAAGTGCCACCACCAGCACAGCAACGACAAAAGACCCCTGTAGATTGAGGCTTCCCCGAGGTGGCCAGGTCTTCTTGGAGTTCAGGATCTTATCAAGTGGGAGGACTAGAATCAAGTATATGACTCCCAGCCCAGGACAATGTCTCCAGGCCACTGTAGGCTGAGGACTACCAGGAGGTTCTGGACAGGGGATAAGGGTCCGGAATGGAACTGAGATCGTGCTGACAACTTCAGAGTGTCAGCCTCCCTTGTGGATGGGAAGCCTGGCTGCTCCCCAGTCTGAATGTTTCCAGTCACTCTCGCTGCTCCATCCAGTCGTGAACTCAGAGGAGAATTACATAGTTGGGTGGGGGGCGGGTCTGGAAGGGAAGGCTGAGCCCTGATAAGAAAACAAAACAAAGACCTTGATGAAGTGTGTTAGTGGGAAACAACTTGGGGTGAATGAAGCTGGAGACTTGCTTCTCACAGAGGTCTGGCACAGTGGGCGATGCAGGCTGGGCCAGCAAACTTGGGGGAGGGGTGTAAGGAGATGTAGCACATCCCTGACACAGGGATGTGTAGCCCCTAGAGTGACTGAAAGGATTGGGGGCTGTGGCTGAGAAACTGGAGCGGCAAATAAGGGGGTGTGTCTGTTCCTGGTTTCAGTGACAAATCTCCGATTGGGTGGGACACCCAAGTCTGAGGGGCTTGCTGGGTGGTGACATGGATGTAATCTGGCTCTGGCTTTTGCTCTTTAGGTCCTGCTGGAGACAGAGGACTGCAGCCTCCTAGTCCCTACCTGCCACCGCGGCCGGCCAGCTCTGTCGCACTTACTGGACATCTGGAGTGCATGTCCTTCCTGACCTGAGAGCCCATAGTGGGAGGCCTGACTAGAACACTGCCTGTTTGGTATCCTGTTTCATGTCTAAAATGACTAACGTTTTTTAAATTTTTTTTTTATTTTTGAAATAAGTTCTCATGTAGCCAGCCCGAACTTGGACTGAGTATATAGCTGACGATGACTTTGAACTCCTGATTTTTCTGCCTCCGCATCCCAAGTGCTGGGATTACAGGCATTTAGCACCGTGCCTGGCTTTTTTTTATTAGTATTATTTTAAGTGTTCAGGAGTTTTATAAGCTTTCAGATCCTTTTTATGATGTAGGGCATATACTTGACTGAGGGTCAATGTTGCTCCTCTATTCATTATCCCTTTGGAATAATTGCTTTATTTTATATGCTTCTTAGAAAAACAGTATTGTGTGATCTAATGTGATCAATCAATGGGATTCTGAGTGGGTTTGTATGCCAGTATTTTCATTTGTTCTGTGATTGTAGATACACTGGCACACTCCTGTATGTAATCATCCATGTGGAATCATGAAGACTTTTCACTCCGCATCAAGGCATGTGTGTGTGTGAACAAATAATAAACATGTGTTGTAGGCACTGAAAAATATGAGTTGTTTTTTAAAATATCAAGGAGGATTGTTTACCTTCACCAAGCCCCAAGTTAATGAATCATTTATTTTTTTTAAATTAATGATTGAGTGAAAATTCCAAACCTTGGTGTAGCAGACTTCGGAAGGCTTTCTCAAAAGTGCCCTTATTGAGTAATTGATAGGAGCATTTTTCAAGCCTGCATATTCTGAGTCTTTGATTGATGGTCCAAACACATGAACTGCAGGCCTCGCCAGGCAGACAGCTTGATCTAGACTTTTTATTATACTTTTACTTCCTTTCTTCTGTGCCTCGTTTAAAAAATCAGGGTCTTACTATGTCGTGCAGGCTGGCCTTGAATTCACTGTGTACCTCAGGTTGGCCTCCAAAGATCTTGTGATCTTCCTGCCTCAGCCTCTCAAGTGCTAAGATTATAAGTATGCTTCACCATGTCTGGCTTCCTGCTTCTGTTTTTAACGACAAGTTTGATGATGATGATATCCAATCATCACAATTCCTTTGTCTTCTGAGGCTCTGAAAAGTCAAGATTCTTATATTCTCCATCTAAAGGCCGAGAAATAAACACGTGAAATCAACAATGATTTGAGGAATTAAGCTGGGCTGAAGTCCATCTCATACCCTCTTTCTTCCCATGATCCCAAAGTTCATTATCCTCCAGTGACAGATGAATATGTCCCCATGTTTCTGCAGTACTATTTGGTCCAAGCCTCACCTTGGTTCTACCGTTGAGTTGGGTAAAGGGAGAAATAGATTTTGGTTGAAGGATGTGGCACAAGAAGAGGGAAGAGAACAGAAATAATACAATAGATATTTGAGGAAGGAAAGAGACTAAATTCCTTGGGCCCTATCATTTTTCTGAGGCCTATTGTCTTTGTATCAGGTTTTCAGACCTGATGACACTCTCCCCTTCCAGTGTTCTATAATTAAAGATTCTCTATATGGCATATTTTAGTTCTCTTTGAATATCTGTGTAAATGTTCAATGTTAAGCTTTCAGGTATGTCTCTCTTTGTCATGTACTGTCACAGTTCACAGTTTAAAAACCTCCCCTCTGCTATATTTTGACTCTTGTATGTTATATGACATCATTGGTTATGTCTGAACATATCCATCATTTCAGAGCATCTCTAGAGTGGGTCAATTTGAACAAGAAGTGTTAAGATAAAAAAAATCTATGCTGTTATACAGGCCAAGTACAGGCTTTCTAGGGGGAAGGGAGATTTAAGGGGAATTCTCTGTGTTGTCTCATTTACTGAATTCACAGTACCAAAATCTCAATGAACTCCCAAGTTGGAGATTTTTTTTAAACTAGTACTTTAAGTTACCATTTGAACATGAACAATAGTGAGATAGTGAAAAATAGTTAGAGACTGATGAATTTGACTACACATATTTCTTCATTTACAGTATAATGGATGTGGTGAGCTTATAAATTTTGTATAATAGTAATTGCCTGTATTTAGGAATGGCTCTCAAGCTCCTGAAAATTTAGCAATTAACTGTTCTAGTCCAGGAAGAGCCAGTCCCAGCAGCCCACTGCTTTTCATCTTTGTCCAAGAAGACTATTCAAAGTAGATCCAATTAATGTTGTATTGCTATAAAGGTGAAGAACAGATTAAAGCCTTTGGGAAGGTAGTATTTTAATAACAAAAGGATTCTTGGAAATGTTAAGCAGAATGTACAGTCAAAGTCATTTATGTTGAAATACACGTTAGGGTACAGAGTCGAATGTTGCTGTGTGCTTAGTTACAATAGAAATAAACATCTTTATTTTAGACTGGCTTAGAACTACTTCAGGGTTGATGGATAATGGGCACAGTAACTCACCAAACATCCATACTATCTTTGTGAGGCAAGATGCTACTGTTTTTGTGTCACAGTGATATTAATGTATTTTGTAGTTTTGGTAAATCTGCTAGCAATCCCTGCCTGCTCTCCAACTGACAAAATCAATTTCACATGGTTTCTAAACAGATGAAGATTTGTAAGTGTTTACCCAGTGAAAGTGAGGTGCATAAGGCAGACTGAGATAGGTGGCAGCAAAATATGTGGATTAAAACTATATTGCACACAACAGTGCACAGTTCACAAAAACACAAATGGCATCACAGACATGAAGTCCCTGAGACACTTGCACATCCCCGAGTGGAGAATGACAATGATAGGAGATCAATGAGTAACCAGAGGGAGGGCCCTTGCCGAGATGCAGAGGGTGCTGCAGCAGATCAAGAATGGGCTTCTGTTCAGTTCCCAAGCCATAGGATGTAAGAAAACAGGCAACAGAAAAAGTTTGAATTGGACTTCTTCATCCAGAATCGGTACCAGGAAGCTGAATGTCTGGCAGGGCTTCTGGCACCCTTTTGAGGCCAACCAAACAAAGGAATGGTCCCACGCCTTCCAAGGGTGATGGCCTGTCTCTACTGTACAGCGGGGAGCAGGGAGGGGCATGGCCCAAGCACTGGAGCATTCCCGGGCATCTCAGGGGATCTTAAAAACTTACTCTCTGATGAGACATTAAGGTGACTGTGGGCAGGGCTGCTGCCTTAAACCTGCGAGAAGTGGCAGCTGAACAGCTGCTCTGGGAGGATTGAAAAAGCCAGCCACAACTTTAATAACGTTTACAAGTGAGTTCTGTTTTCTTCTGCTACTACTCACTCAAGAACTTCTCTGCAGTTGACACTTTGGAAAACTCTATAACATAAATTCTCACTGCAAGTTAAAAAAAATGCAATTTAAAACATTTTAACTTGCCCAGGTCTAAAACAATCTTGAAACCGTAAAGATATGTTGAGAAAAACTAGACTTAATAACAGCTGCATTTTTCATTACACAAAAGATATACCTCTACGCCAAAAGCATAAAAAGCTCACGATGAATAGATGATGAACATAGTTTGAAATACCTGCTAAATTGGTTTAAAAAAATGCCCATCAGGTCTTCAACTCTGTTCTGTAGTTCATTTCCTGTCACTGAAATTTCATACTCATGTCTAGCTACACAAAAGTGGAGATGGTAACCCAGAATTTCCTCAGCTTCCTGTTCCTCCCCATGACTACCATCTCCAGGCTCTATGTGATTGTGCAGCCATGGTTTGTAAGCCCGATGTATATCCTGTCTCCCTGGTCTCCCTCGTTGTCTTGAACCCTGTTTGTCGGCACCTTCCACTGCATCAGAGGGCTGGAATCCCATGGTTGATACTCATTGGGTCAGCACACACAGTAAGTGTGAGCCTTTGTCTTTGGTGGGGATAACATTGTTGGGCCTGTTCTCTTGTTATTTTCTTCACTCACTATTTCAGTAATTCTGCAGGTGATTGTGTGGAGTATCTCTACGATGCAGAGAACATCTGAGATGCTTGATGTCTCATTCATACGAAGGCCTTAAAACGAAATTCCACAAAAGGCTGAAACACCTGCTGTTTCCAAATCCTGTTCTTTCAGTGATGTAAGACTTCATAGTCTTTCCAACTCTACACCAAGAAGGTGCTGCTTTGGTTTGCATGTGTGTGTGTGTGTGTGTGTGTGTGTGTGTGTGTGTGTGTGTTACATACATATGTGTGAATATACTTGCCTTTTTATGTGTTGTATGCATCTGTGTGGGTGTTCTTACCTGTGTATGTTTGCATGAGTGTGTGTGTGTGTGTGTGTGTGTGTGTGTGTGTGTGTAGGTCAGAGAGCAACACTGAGTGTTTTGTCCTGTCATTCTCTATCTTAAAAGATATTTTTGCTGAGTGGTGGTGGCACACACCTTTATTCCCAGCACTGGGAGGTAGAGGCATGTGGATCTCTGTGAGTTCGAGGCCAGCCTGGCCTACAGAGTGAGTTCCAGGATGGCCAGGACTACATAAAAAAACCCTGTCTTGGAAAAAAACAAAAAAGTATTTTATGTGTATGAATGTTTTGCCTGCATGTATATATGCACCACATGTGTGCCTGGTGCCCATGGAAGTCAGAAGAGGAGGTAGGATCTCTGGAACTGATGTTTTGGATAGTTGTGAGCTACTGTGTGGGTTCTAGAAACATAACCTGGGGCCTCTGCAAGACCAGACAGTGCTCTTAACTGCTGAGCCATCTCTCCAGCTCCTCCACTTTTTTTTGAGACAAACTCGCACTAAACCTGAAGCTTGCCATCTAGGCCAAGTTAGTTGACCAGTAAGCTCCCAGTCTTCACCTGTCTCCACCACCAGCCCTGGGGTTACAGACAGATGCCATGGTTTTTGGATTTTACACCTGTACTTGGAATCTGAACTCAGGTCTGCATGCTTGTACAGCAAGCTCTCCATCCTCTGAGCCATCTCCACAGCCCTAGGTTAGGGCTTGTGGTGTACAAATTGGTCATTCCTCTTCTTCAACACATCTAACTTTCAACGTTGACCATCAATATCATGGGCCAATGAGCTGAACAGACAGTTCTCAAAAGAAACATGGGGCCAATAAATATCTTCAAAGTGTTCAACATCCACAGCCATCAGAGAAATACAAATTAAAACTACTTTGAATTTCCATTTCATCTCAGTGAGGATGGTTATCATGAAGAAAAAAATAACAACAAATTCTGATGAGACTGTGGGTGAAGGGGATCCTTGCTGTTAGAGGGAGTAGAAAACTGCCGCTGTCACCATGGCAATCAGTGTGGGGGTTTCTCAAAAAGCTAAAAGTGAAAGTTCGTATACCCCAACTGTATCACTTCTGGGTGTGTCCCCACTATCACTGAGACACTTGAACATCTATGCTCACTGCTCTTCTCTTACACAATAGTGAGGAAATAGAACCAGTGTAGACCGCCATCAGCAGATTAATCGAGAATGAAAATATGGTACATACACAATTGGATTTTATTCAGCCATAAAGAAAAATAAAATGCACGGGAAAGTGGATAGAGTTGGAAAATATTATACTCGGTGAGGAAATCCAGCACAGAGATACAGTATCTTATGTAACTCTCATATGTGGATCCTGACTTTTTAAATTTATGTATGTATATTTTGGATTAAGTGTAGTTAGAGATCAGGAAACTATAAAGGACCCATGAGAGGGGGGATTGAAGCATGAAGGAAGTGGATAAAGATGAGAACACACATGATATGAAAGTGGGAAGGGAGTACTGGGACTAATGTACAAGTGGAGAGAGAGGCAAGGAGATGGGGAAGAGTAAAAAAGAACTAAACACTTATGGGAAGGCCACAAGGAAAACTGTTCCTTTACATTCATTCAGATTATAAAAAACACAATAATAATAGCTTTGGGGTTTAACTATTTTATTGTTCCTTAAAGTTTTTTTCTGCTGTGATATGATTTTTTTTTTAAAGAAAGGATCTCACCAAATCCTGATATGGCCTACATGGGTCTAAAAATTGCCATCTTCCTGACTTGAACCTTCAGAACAGCTGGGATCACAGGCATGCATTCCCATGCCAGGTTTGTTGTGATCTTCTTTTCTTTTCAGATTTCTTTTTATTTTATATGTATGACTATTTGCCTGCGAGCACGCCCGTGCATGCTTGCGTGCATGCGTGCATGCATGCATGCGTGTGGTGTGTGTGTGTGTGTGTGTGTGTGTGTGTGTGTGTGTATACACGCGCATGAGTGCGCACGCGCATGCACCACATGCATGTCTGGTTCCTGCAAAGACCAGAAGAGGGAGTCGGAACCCCTGGAATTGGAGTCACAGATGGTTGGGAGCTACTATGTTGGTGCTGGGAATTAAACTGGGTCCACTCCAAGAGCAGCAGGTGTTCTTAATCTCTGATCAATCTAGCCAGTGCCTGCTCTGATCATCTTCTGTGTTGCCTATGGGATACCATCTGGGCACCTCTTCCTGTACCACTGACCATGGTACAAAGACTATAGAAGCAGCAAAGAGGGACGGAGGAGCCTGGGCATTTCTTCTTTCGCAGTCTTGCTACTCATATTTGAGATCATGATGGCTGAGGCTGGCTGTAGCAGCTGGAGCTTCAGACATTTTGTTAAGGTGGGCAATTACTGCTGGTAGAGGTGCCCAGAGATCTCGGGGGTCTGCTCTGTGCCCTTGGTACTGGTCTATAGTAATTTTCAAAATAGATTTTGTAGCCTACACTTGAACATCATGGTGAAGAGCACACAGTGAAGCAAACTGGCTCATTTATGGTCAGTAGAAAGGAGTGGCTACAAAGACAAACATATCTGCCAAGGGTACCCTTTAAAAGGCCACTTCCTTCAACTAGTCCTTAACCCTTTCTACTACCTCCCGATAGACAATTGAAGTATTGCCTTAGTTTGTTTCCCTGTTGCTGTGATACAATAACCTGACCAAAAGAACTTCAAGGAAGAAAAAGATTTATATCAGCCCAGAGCTCAACATACAGCCCATCACGGCAGGGAAGTCAAAGCAACAGGAGCTTGAGACAGTTGGCCACACCACATCCATAATTAGGAAGCATAAAGAGGTGGTTGTTGCTTATTTCCTTTGTTGTGGGATATTCACCAGAGAAGACTGCTCAGACCGCGTTTAAGCCAATAGAAAGTCTTTATTAGCTGTCCAGCTACTATATTTGGTGGGTGGGATTCCAGTGTAGCACTGAGCCTTTCTCAGGGTAAGTTTTTATGCACAAAAACCATGTTCTGGGTTGACATACTTCAGTTAACAAGAAGAAGTTAGCCAGAAGCAGAACTACAGAAGCCAAAAAGCAAGGTTGGTACATTTAGAGACTTTCCCAGAGTTATGGACTTTGGTGGATTAGGTCTTTGTTTTAGTTTTGGCAGGTGATGCTGTTCACATGCTGAGTTTTACAGCCTGAATGGTACCTCCATTATGGATTCAGTTGTGCTTAGGTCTCAGGGCCTACTAAGGTCTGGGGTCCTGTTACACCTTTTTTTCCCTTTATACAGTCCAGGGTGCTGGACAGGGAAAGGTGCTGCCTACAGTTGGCAGGACTTCCCGTCTCTATTAACGTAATCAAGATAATCCCTCACAAGCATGACCAGAGGCCATTTCTTAGGTGATTCTAGATTCTGTCAAGTTAATAACACTGGCCATCACACATGTATGAACAATCATCATCATCATCATCATCATCATCATCACAATAAACATAATAATCACAGTAATAATAAACATAAAAATCCAGAGACCTCACAAGTCACTCACCTCTCAAAGGTTCTAGCTCTCAATTCAGCTGCCCTGAGGACCAAGCCTTCATTCGATACATGAGATCTTGGCAGACATTTAAAACATCCAAACTGTAACATTTCTCCATTATTCTTTTGAATTACTATATTAATGTTTGTCTCACAGGGGCAATTAATAGTTTAACTTAAAAGAATTTAGCTCAGGTTAATAGAAATTAAATTTCAATATTATACATAAAAGCCTAGAATAGAACAGTGGTTCTCAACCTTCCTGATGCTGCGACCCTTTAATACAGTTCCGCATGGTGTGGTGACCCCAACCATAAAATTATTTTATTGCTACTTCATAACTGTAGTCTTGTTACTGTTATGAATAGTAATGTAAATGTCTGATATGCAGGATATCTGATATGTGAGCCCAAGGGGGTTGAGACCCACAGGTTGAGAACCACTGCTCCAGAGGAACAAAACTAGTTGAATAAGTATGTATTAAAAAGAGGTTTATTGGATTGGTTTACGCAATTCCATCTGGGATAGTCTGACAACGGCTGTCTTTATACTAGAGAGGCGGAGAACAGTTGTCTGTTCAGTTCATGAGGCTAGGAACCTGTGATGGCTATTCTTGGTTGTCTACTTAACTATAACTAGAATGAACTATAACCCAGAAATGGAGGGCACAACTGGGATCCAGAGCTCGAGGCTGGAAGACACACATCTTTAATCCAGATCTTGAGGTGAGAAGGCACACCTTTAATCTGGGCCACACCTTCTGCTGGAAGCCTATATAAGGACAATGGAAGAAGGAAGAGTGTGTTCTTTCTCTGCTTGTCTTTACCTCCGTCAGTACATCCATTCCTTCTCTGGGATCCCGGCACACCAGCTGAGACAGCCAGCCTCATGGGGCTGAGCAGTTCCTAGATTCTTGGACTTTCCATTTACAACTAGCCACTGTTGGACTGCAGCCTGTCAGTCATTCCAATTAATTCATATATATATATATATATATATATATATATATATGTGTGTGTGTGTGTGTGTGTGTGTGTGTGTGTGTGTGTGTGTGTGTATATATATATTCATTCCATAAGTCCTGTGACTCTAGAGAACCCTGACTAATACAGCACCTCACCAGTATGTGATGCTGAAAGCTTGGAGGACCCCTGGAGCTCTAATGGTTATCAGTCTACTTTGTAAAGCAGAAGAAACTGAGTTCTGTTGTCAGTGAAGGAGGGTGACATTAGTGGTGGCAGCAGCGATGTCAGCGCCAGTAACTAGTAACTAAAGGGACTCTCGGATGGAGCAGAATGAACTTGCCAGGAACACAAAGGCAAGCAGACAAAAAGCCAAAGCTTTCCCCTTCTTTATATCTGGACTTCCTCATATCTGGGCATCTAGTAGAAGGTGATGCCCACATTCAAGGTGGATTTCCCCACTGAAAATATCCTAATCAAGAAAATCCCTCAGAAGCTTATCTCATGGGTGATTATAGATCTTGTCAGGTTGACAATATAGACCACCACACACATATACAAACAAGCATCATAACACACACACACACACACACACACACACACACACACACACAGAGAGAGAGAGAGAGAGAGAGAGAGAGAGAGAGAGAGAGAGAGAGAGAGAGAGAGAGAGAGAAACCATAGTACATTCCTGTATTCCCATAGCCTTTTGTCAATGGCAGTATGGTTCCTTTTAATCGTGCTCTAATTGTTTCATGGAGATTTGAATTACTATCTGTTGTCTTGTTTTATTTTATATGTGTGGGTGCTTCCCCTGCATGTATGTCCACAGAAGGCAAAAGAAGCTGTCAGATCCCCTGGAATTGGAGTTTGACATGGTTGTTAGATGTCACGTGGATGCTGGGAATTGAACCCGGGTCCTCTGGAAGAGCAGTCAGTGCATCTAACTTCTGAGACATCTCCAGCCCCTCTATTGCCTTTTGAGAGATTTCCTTTTGGTATTTCTTGTAGGAAAGTTCTGCCCATGGTAATTTCCCTCACTTTTTCATTATCAAGCAATATCTTTAACTCAACATCATTTTTTAAACTCAAAATTGAATGTGATATATGCTACTTCATTATTTTGCTGATCCCTAAAACAATCTTTCAAAAATATTATTAGATGGTACACCTTGGCAGTGCTAGAGGTGTGAGGTACATCATACTCTGCTCTTTCATTAACTAGGGTATCTGTGAGCTGTTCCTCTGGAAAAAGCTGTGTACTCCTGTGTTTTGGATGATGTTCACATGTTGGCACTTGTACACAGTGCAGTGTTAGGTCTCAGAATAGTTAACCTCCAGGAACTGAGAGGAAGGTACAGAAGCAGCTGTGGAGGTGAGAGAAATCCTAACCCTTGGACAGAAGAATACCAATGTCTGAGGACAGAACCCACCCTCACCAGCTCCTTGCCTCCTATTGATCTGGCATATGCCCCTTAACCAAAGGTGTAAGTTAAAGGAAGTGTTTGTGTGTCTTTCCTGAATAACTGAATAGTCCATGTGTGGCATCCTCCTCCTCCCTCAGTGTGAGCCTGAGTTGAAACGAGATTTCAGGAGGTCTGAGGAGAGATGATCAAGGCATCCCAGTGGCTGTGCAAGGGAGCTGAGTAGTCATGGTCTCTCAGTGTACAGTCTCAAATGTGGAGACACAGGAGTCTTATGGAGAAAGGGGGCATTTTCTGGTGTATACTTTATTTTTAGTTGTGATGGAATACCTGACAGACATAATTGAAGGGAGTAACAGTTTATTTTTGGTTCAGAATTTGAAGGGGTACACTCCTAATGCCTGGCAGTGGGAAAAACTTGGAGAAAAGAGAATACCATTCAGCTGACTTTCTCTCTCCCTTCCATTTTTTCAAAGTCTGTCACCCCAGCTCATGTGGTGGGACCACCCATGTTCAGGTTGGATTGTCCATCCTTAGTGAAACATTTCTGGAATATCCTCACAGACACATCAGTGGGTGTGCCTATTAATGTCCTAGGCATTTCTTAATGTAATCGGGTTGATGATTACAATTAACTATCACATCAAGAGCAGCTGCTATGCCTTGTACTTTAGCATATACTCCTTTGTATGGAAAAGAGAAAGTCAAGGTGCCCATGTTGAAGTCAAGAACATCAGCGGCAAAACTGCAGGAATAATGGATGCTTGGACCTCAAGGGCTTTTACAACTGAAAATAGAGATATGAGATACTCAAGCCTTTCAAGTCCATACTAGCACGAAAAACATGAGTAGCTTTTGTAAAAAAAAAATTACAAATAATGAGAATACAATAAGTCAATGAAAAATACTTATAAAATACTACAAAACACTACAGAAAATGTATATGCACCAACAGTTGGTCTCACCTGTTCCTGGGATGGACATATCATTAGAAGACCTAAGAGATTATGTATTTCAATCTCAGACACAGCTCATGTTAAATCAACTGGCCAGAAAATGATGTTCAGGAATTTCTAGTGACTGATGGACAGAGAATTGCAGGTTTTGTATATTTGAGTGTCTATAGAACAGGGAGCCCAAATAGGAAAATGTTGTATGTAGTTTGTGCAGGATGATGGTCTGAGATGCCATCCACTGCATATTGAGGTGGAAAGTGATAATAAAGCACTCATAGAAGATACATTTCACGGTGTCTTGTATAAGAAGTAAGATCATGGGCTGGAGAGATGGCTTAGCATATAAAAGTGCTTACTGCTCTTCCCAAGGATGCAAGTGTGGTTACTACACTCACATCAGGAGGGTCATAACTTCTTCTGACTCTAGCTCCAGAAGGACCAATAGCTTCTTTTAGCCACCACAGGCACTTGAACACACATAACAAGTGCGCTCATGCATGCCCCCTCCACATGAACACACAATCTGCGAGTTCGCTTTCATCTGTTGTTCTGATGCATCTGGCATATCAGTGTCATTGTTTTTTAGAAGCTACGAAGGCACTAACCATGCAATTGATATGCAAAGCATTAGATTATGGGAGGCTGTATTTATCAATTCCTAATATTGAACAAGTTTCTATTGACATTGCTCTTAGGGATTGCCTATATGCTAATAAAATGACTTTAGCCTACCCTAAACCATATACAGATGAAAGAATATGCCAAAGTGAGTATAATTCCCACCAGGCAGATATGTATGGCTTTGGCGGGATTTGAACCAAACCTACCACCTTAACATAATAGAAGCATTCCTACTAATATTGCCCATGCTTCAGAGACCATGTTCTATCATGGTTTTGTAGAAAAGAAGTTGATAGTCTCAAATTTGCTTCCACACCACAGAAACTGCATGTGTTATATTTTTCTCATGCATCTCCATCATGTCTATTGGAGTACTGTACAGTTAAGGCCTACCTCTACTACCTAAGATCAAATATCCAGCATGCTTTAGTACTGATTTGTAGCCCATGTCATACCCCAATTGTGTTGAAACTGTATTAGATGTGTTTTTCTGTGTACTGTTTTTATCTCTTTCAGTACTGGTGGGTAAAATTGGATGTAGCTCATGCAACACAAGTACTCTACCACAGAGCAAGATCCACACCAATTTTCATTTCACTGTAATACATACTACTAAGTCAACCATACAAACCAAGAACTCAATGTATCCCACATAGGCCTTGAATTTGCCTGCCTCAGGCTCCTGAGTACGTGGGATTATAGACCTTTACCATTAGGCCAACACATACATACTCTCATTCCTTGTTTTCAAGGTATCTGTTATTTATCATTACATGCAATTGTCTTCTCTCACCCAGTAATTTAGTGTACTGAAAAAATATTTACTTGTGTGATATGAGGACAGAATTTTCAGAAGCTAAATTTTAATGAAATCCAAAGAAAGATGGTTCATATGTAGCCCTGGCCTTTTGTACTTGGTTCACTGAACCTTCATGCTCTGAAATTCCTTTCTAACATGATTGGAGGACATGCAAAAATCCTAACTGATTTTCTGCAACAAAAGTAATTCCTAAGTATAGCATTATAAAAGAGTAATCAAAGAACTGTTATTACCTTCCATAAACAGCATAGTCTTTTGCAACATCAAATGAAAATCACTTTTAAAACAAAACAAAAAGGAGTAGGGTAATTTTTTTGTTTTTGTTTTGTTTGTTTGTTTGTTTGCTTGCTTGCTTTTTTGTTTTTTGAGACAGGGTTACTCTGTGTAGCTTTGCTCTGTAGACCAGGCTGGCCTCGAACTCATAAAGATCCGCCTGGCTCTGCCTCCCAAGGGCTGGGATTAAAGGCCTGCGCCACCACCGCCCAGCTGGTAAATTTTTAAATGTAGTGGGGCAGGTAGGAGAATTTAAATATGGACTGTCTGGCAACCTGGCTAATAATTGCATTTAACGATTTTTCTTGGTGAGATACTGTTACTGTGCTCGTCTGGGGAGACAACACAGTTCTCAGAAGATGCATGCCAAAATAATTTAAGGGGAAGGGTTTGAATCGCTTAAGTGGCAAGGCGAAGCTTCAATCCCTACAAGAAGCCGGTGAAAAGAGCCAATGTGAGTACATGGTTTAGATAAAAGAGGGTTCGCTCTGTTTGACTTCAGCTGTGTCTTCTCGGGCTAAAAAAGGTGGGGGAAACGGATTGTTCCCCCAATAGTGGAGTTGCACGAGATTTGCTTGAAAATCACCAGGGAAATACGGAGATCAGAGGACATACACGAAAGGAGATTTGCAGGGAGTTATTAACGGTGTCAGTGGAAGAAGGGTAATTGCTGTCCTCTCTGCCTGCACTGGTTCTCGAAGGTTGTCCCCGGCCCCAAATGCCACCACCATCAGCAGGAAGAACAGAAATGTGGTCCAAGACCAAACTCTGCTTCCCACACGTGGTGCTCTAGTCTGAGACTGCAAATATGGTGCTGAACACGGTGTGTTCAAGAACCATTGTGAGCTCGCCATGGGGCTCGTGTCCATAATCCCAGCCCACAGACGGCTGGGGCGAGTTAGAGGACAGCCTGGGCTACACAGCAAGTTGAAGACCATCCTGAGCTACACAGCGAGACCATTTTTCAAAAGAATTTTTAGGGGCTGGAGAGGTGGGTGGGCTGTCGTGGAAGATCTGGGTTGGATTCCCAGCACCCACGTGAAAGCTCACAAACATTTGCCCCAAAATTGGGTCCCAGAGGGTCCAACAAGCTCTTCCAGCTTCTGAGATCACTGCACTCTTGTGGTGCACAGACATGCATGCACGAAAGTCATACACACAGAATAAATCGGTAAATCTTTAAATACATTTTAAAACAGAGCAAAAGAGAAAGAAAAAATAGAAACCCAAGAAGCTACAAGCATCATGAAGTTGGGCAATATTCCAGGATCACTGCTCTAAAGTAATGAAGCTTCAGGTTCTATATAGGGGCTGTGTACAAATTATTCATATTTGCCTGAAATCAACCAAAACATGGTTGGAATGTGGGTTACATGTGTGTGGCTGCACACTCCCCTGTGTATGTGGGCTTGTTGAGGCCAGAGGTGGACTTGGTTGTCTCGCTCAATCCCTCTTCACCTTCTTTCTTGAGACACTGTGTTTCACTGAAAGTGGATCTCACCGATTTGCTTCGACAGGCAAGCAAGCCCCAGGGCTCCTCTTGTCTCTGCCTCCCCAGTGTTGGGATGGCAAGATCCTTCCTCCACAATCAGCATTTTATATGTGTTCTGGGGTTCAAACGCGGGTCCTCGTGGTTACTACGTACAGACTGAGATATCGTTCTGACCCCCACAGGCTGACATTTATTTTTATTTGTTTGGTTTTTTCAAGACAGGGTTTCTCTGTGCAGCACTGGCTATCCTGGAATTCGCTCTGTAGGCCATGTTGGCGTTGAACTCAGAGATCGGCCTACCTCTGCCTCTCCGGAGCTGGGAGTAAAGACATGTGAGACGCCCGACGCCCGACGCCCGACGCCCGACGCCCGACGCCTGCCTTAAGCCCCCACGTGCTGAACTTTGGAGATGTGAACAGGAGCTTTGCAAGCAGATATGCTGAAAACGCCAGCACGTCACTTTTCCCACGAAAAGGAGGCAACGCAGGTAAACACCACTAGAGAGCAGAAGTCTCATTTCTCTCCCCAGAGACATGCATGGGTGCTGAGGAGAACTGTGTAGAACACAGAGCAGCCATAAGGTGGCGACAAAGCCAGTGTGAGGGGAGGAACTCTGAAAGCTCATTGGTCCAGAAACAACAGGTGCTGAGGAGGGAAAAAGAAGCGCGGGCAGCTCATTGGCAGGAAACTGAGTTGGCAGAGGAAGGACCTGCATCTTGCCTCAGAACTCAGCTCCTCGCTTCTGATCCGCTGGACACTGAGGTAACCACAGGCTGGCATCAAAAATAAGATTTGCACATTCCTTGTCCTGTTCTCCCCGTTCTCTGGTGTCTCTGGGAACCCAGTTCCTTCAGCTTTCTGCCTCCTCATGTAAGTCTACCAGAGAGGCGAGGCCAGAGAGGCGAGGCCAGAGAGGCGAGGCCAGAGAGGCGAGGCTAGTCCCCGCCTAGCCTGCCCACTCGTGGAGCACTGGCTGCAAGGCTTCCCAGCTTCGGGACCCTCAACGAGGCGACCTTTGGCTCAGGTTAGACAGGAAAGGCTGACTGCGTTTCCTGGGCAGAATCTGTGCTCTTTGAACAGCTGGAGGATGATAGACAGACAGACACAAGGAGGGTACTGCCGAGGAAGAGGGGAAGCTGTGCTTAGGTGCCATTGGTGAAATGTGGAGAAGCATCTAGAAGGTTGGCCAGAGGCTATGGCGGAAGGCATGAGTTTCCGTCACAGCAGAGAGTATGTTGTCCTGAGAAAAACAGCCTGCTGAGGAACTAGCTCCTGGCTTGAACGGGGCATAGCATTTCACGCTGGGTCATAAATTTTTTTTTTTTTAATTTAAAAAAATTTTTTTGGTGGCAGAAAAATGCTGGGGGAAAAGGAGGCTACAGGAAGATAAATGTCAGAGGTCCAAGATTCTAGAGGACAACAATCTTTAATTAATTATTTATGGGTTGTTAAAATAATGTAAATATTATATACTAATAAATATATTTATTAAAATTATAGATATTAAATATCTATAATTATTTATTTATTCTTGTTGTTGTTGTCTTGACTGTGGTTATGACTGGAGACAAACTGTCCCGGTCTTATGAGTTGTCATCAAACTCACCATTCTCCTGCCTCAGCCTCCTGTGTAGTGGGATTTTAGGCAGGAGTCAGCCAAGTTGGCTTGGGTAGAACACGATTTCATGAGGAGCACGTGGTCAGTGATTTCCAAGGAGATCAAAGCAATTATTATTAAGATTGAAGTGGGGCTTTCGGATAAACCATAAACCAGGGAGAAGGGAATATATGGCACCCTTGAGCTAATGGGCAAGTTCACTCACTTCCATGTGGGTGGTCAGAAGTCAAGTTAAAGTTAGGACTTCGGGAGACAGTTCAAGGTTGACCCATAAGTCAGGATTAGCCGTTGGCTTTGGAAGGACACAGTATGAAGTATCAGATCAGGGAGTGGTGATTGCAGAAGGTGTGTGTGTGTGTGTGTGTGTGTGTGTGTGTGTGTGTGTGTGTGTGTGATTCTGTGTATGTAACTGTGTGTGTGTATGTGAGTGACTTGTGTTTGTGTTGTGTGTGTAACTGTGTGTGTGTGATTCTGTATGTGTAACTCTGTGTGTGTGTATGTGAGTAACTTGTGTGTGTCTCTGTGTGTGTGATTCTGTGTGTGTAACTCTGTGTGTGTGAGTGATGGTGAGCAGGGAAAGGCACGATCAGGCTTCTGCGAGGCTTAGGAGAGCAGGTTGTGAGGAGAAGGTGATGTGAGAGAGGGACTTGTGTGAGGGAGATTCTGGGTAATCAGGTGAGATCAAGGTTAAAACAAAAACCATGGTCAAAAAAAAAAAGAAGGAGGAGGAGGAACAGGGGCGGGGAAATTGGTTCCAGCGATGGCAGGATGGAGGACAGGAAGATTCTAGGCACCAGAGATAGAGTTATCTGGTGGTAGAGGAAGTACACTGGGGGTGGGAATTCCAGTGGCCATTTTGCTGGCCTCCCCAACCCTAGAGCCACAGAACACAGAACGTGAAAGACAGTCTGTTTTCTAGTGGACTTGCGACCCGAACTTAACATTGAGTATGGGATCACTAAAAGGGGCGGGGGGTCAAACTGGGTCCCAGAGAACCCATAATTTGCTCTGACTGTGCCATGCCCATGGAATCAGAACAAGTCAGGGGTGAACATGTTCCTGCCTCTTCCAGACCTATAAGTACACCTTCTCAGGGATCTACACTCTCTAGGGGAGAGGTCGGGCCTCCTGTATGTGTGACTAACAGGACTCTTTCAATGTCCTATTTCAGGGAGTCTGGTGGAGCCTTGCCTACTGTGAGTTCTGTAAAGAAGGACAGTGTACCCAGGGAAAGAGGCATCTCACTTGAGGCCTGAGAAGAACTATGGATGCTGACCCCAACTCTCATATGGATGCTAAGCAGTGCCCCGCCAGATCACCAGGCATGAGTGAGTCTCTGTCCAGGGAGTTGGGGGGTCTCCGGTTGGCATCAGTAATCCTAACTGCTTCTGCCACCAGCCATGCTACAGAATTTCCACTTGACCTTGGGCAAACCCTCCCCAGACCTTAACCGGTCCAGGTTTAAGGGTGCCTATTAGTGCCGAGTATCATGCGCTTACAGAAAGGAGAGGCATTGTGGGTGGGGTATTGAAAAAATTCATGGTGACCAGAGTCCTCAGGTGGAGGGTAGGTGCTTTTTCAGGGTAGGTGGGAAGGGAGGATCAGCCAAGCTCTGTGTGGTCTTTTACAGATGGGCAACAGGGTATCATTTACCAGCCTGGAGTCTTGCGTCACACAGTTCCCCAGCAGGTAAGAAGAATAAGTTGCTACAGGGAGACGCTCCACGCCAGCAGTCATTGTCCAGACAATTTCAACTCTGTCCTAAACTCTGAGGTTCTAGCTCCAGTCCTGTTTGGCACTTGCCTTGCGACCTTGGGAAAATAACTTCCCTTTTGGCCTCAGTATCCTCACCCACAGGAAAAACCCAAATGGTGAGACTGTGCAGTTGGTCACCAAAGTCTTGAGAGCTCTGCCATTCCCCATGGCTGTGACCAGGGTCTTGGAGCTCTGCCATTCTCCATGGCTGTGACCAGGGAGGGTCTTGAGAGCTCGGCCATTCTCCATGGCTGTGACCAGGAAGGGTCTTGAGAGCTCGGCCATTCCCCATGGCTGTGACCAGGGTCTTGAGAGCTCGGCCATTCCCCATGGCTGTGACCAGGGTCTTGGAGCTCTGCCATTCTCCATGGCTGTGACCAGGAAGGGTCTTGAGAGCTCGGCCATTCTCCATGGCTGTGACCAGGGTCTTGAGAGCTCGGCCATTCCCCATGGCTGTGACCAGGGTCTTGGAGCTCTGCCATTCCCCATGGCTGTGACCATTTTAAAACACTCCCATCCTTCTGTCTTGGTGGTCAGACCTGATCTTCAACATGGATGTCTGTCCTTGCAGGAAAACTCCCAGGTGCCTGTGCTGCTAAACTGGCCCACAGCAGTTTTACCTGTGAATGGTACTTCGGTGACTTTGAGTCCTCAGATGCTGATTTCGTTCTCATGTGACCACTGCCAGCCCATTACTGTACCCTACTTGTGAGTACAAGAAAGACCATGGAGCCAGCTCTGGCTTAGGGTGCTGTGTTAACACTCCTGTCTGGTGCTATGCGGTGTGGGTGGGGGTAGGAGCAGCAAGAAGGAAGACCAAGAGGGGGAGGAAAGGAGAGGAGCGAAAGGAGAAGGAAGGAGGGAGGGAGGGAGGGGAGGAAGGAAGGAAGGAAGGAAGGAAGGAAGGAAGGAAGGAAGGAAGGAAGGAAGGACAGAAGATAGGAAGCAAGGAAGGACAGAAGCAGGGAAGGACCGAAGGAGGGAAGAAAGGAAAGAAGGGGAGCAAGGAAGGAAAGGAAGGAAAGAAGGAAGGAAGGGAGGAAGGAAGGAAGGAAGGAAGGGAGGAAGGAAGGAAAGAAGGGGGGAAGGAAGGGACCACAAAGTATAGGGAATGACACAGCTCTATTTCAGCCTAACTTGCAGACAGGGTCCTCCCTGATTTGGAATTTCCTGTATGACATGCTTGGGAAAGAGCTTTCTGGCCGTTCACTCCCTCTGGGCATGTCTGGAAAATATCTCACACAGGAGCATTAAAGAGGACAAGCACACTGCATGCAGCAGGCAGGGGCAGTCTAAATGTTGAGACTATTCACGCACACTGAAGTGAACAGACACGAGAGAAGTTTCTGCTGAAATCTGGAGGCTTAATTGCAAGGCCTGGGTAAATGTTCCAGGCCAGCAGAGAATGTGTCTCCTCGATGAGCTTGGCTTATCCTTCATGACCGGTGGGGAGTGGGCCAAATGGAGGCAAGAGCCAGTCCTTTCCAGTCTCTGAAAAGGAGCATGCTCACATCTTCCCTGGTGCTGGGCAGACCAGAATGGCCCTTGGTCATCTTCAGTGTGCCTGGGAAGGAAAGAGTTCACAAAAAGTAGTGTCTAGAGGAAGATCGACGGAAGGAGGTTGGAAGGAAAACAGGTCAGGTGGGAGGAGGATTAATCCCAGGCCCAGTGGACTATTGCCATTTGTCCTCATGTCCACAGTCATTCACATCCCCCCCCCCAGCCGCTCTTGCAGAGGCCCTGGCTGTCCATGTGTACCTGCGGTAGTTGTCATCCAGACTGTTTCACCTCCGGCTTCTCCTCTGCTTGCTCTCAGGTTCTCTAACGTGCTCTTGCAGCCCTGCATCAACACTGCCCCTCCTGTACCGCAGGCACAGGTCCTGGTAAATGAGTGGGGTCGAGGTCTTTGGACGGGATGGGCTTTGTGGATATCGGAGGAGAAGCTCATAGAGATGGGGGTTTGGTAGAAAGGAATGGAGGCCGAAGAGTCCACTGTGGTTGGGTGTCTTGTCAGAATTCACTCTCTCATATCTCTTCCTGTGCAGGTCTCCAGCATCTCTTTCCAGGGCCCTGCAAATGCCAACCAGGCTCCTGTCATCGCCAACCAGATCAATAACGTCTCCAACCAGGGCCCTGAAGTCTACAACCCGGTTCCTGAAGGCACCACCCAGCTCTCGGATGTCTCCAACCAGGGTGCCCTCTCTGCTGAAGTGGATAGACAGAAGGTACTAGATGCTGCCGAGGCTCTCCTGATTCTGCATAACTCCCCTCAGGCCTGGCAGGACCCTTGCAGCACTTCAGGTAGCTGGCTCCTTGAAGGAGGAACGTGGGGTGGATAGGGTGAGGAAACTGGAGGGCTTCTGCTAAGTTACTGGTAGCTAGAGTGGGTGGTTTCATCAGCCTGGAGGCCAGAGCCTCGAACTCTTCGGTCTGATTGAGAAGTGGCACCCGGGTTCTACTCAGTGCATCTTGGTTTAGCAAGTGTTTTGCTCAACAGTAGAGGGCCAGCACCCTGAAGTCAAGAAAACTGTGGGGCCTTCCAGTGGCAAGTTCTTCCGGAGGGCAGGCGGCATATGACGTGGAAGCAATGGGACCGGGTGGAATGACCCCCAGCCCATAGTTGTGTCCCAGTCCGCAGCAGCCTGAGAAGGCCTGGGAGGCTATGCACAGGGGATAAGGGTCTGGAACGGAGGGCGAGCTTCATGCTGACTTGGGACATTTTCCATATGGACATGGCACGTGGATGCCTCCCCAGGCTGAATTTTGCCAGCAAATCTCAAGTCCGTCAAGGAAGGGGTTTGTGAATTGAGAGAACTTCATAGCTTCCAGGGAGGCTGGAAAGGAAGGCTTCTGAGTAAAAATGGCCAATGAAGAGTGTGAAGCCACTATGGGTGGATATCCTGAAACCCAGGATGCTGAATGAAGCCCGAGGGCTTGCTTCTCACAGAGGTCTGTCTGGGTGCCAGAAACTCTGGGGCCGGTGGTGAAAGATGCAGGCGTCAGAACCAGGATCTTATTCAGACATCTTGGGCTTGACCAAAAGGAAACTATGTCTGGGACTGATGGTGGCCCCTCTACCAGACAGAAGGAATTCAGGTAGGAACAGGTCTGTTCATTGGTCCCAGTGAAAACCTTAGACCGTTTGGTCCATGGCGTTACAACTGGAGAGCCAGGTGGTAACGTATTTGTGATCAGACCTTGCATTTGCGTTTCTTTGTGCAGGTGCTGATGGGGAGTGAAGACCACAGCTGACCTGCCTCTGGAATTCCCCTAAGCCTACACACTCTGCTTCACCGAATGACAACTGGACATCTTGAGAGCACCCTAGGAGAGCTGAAAAGGTGGCCTGCCAAGCACTAGACTGCCTGTCAAATTCTGTTTCTGAGTTTGCAACATAGTTCCCATCCAAACTGCTTATTTCCTTTTCTTAAGCTTTAGGCATTGTGTGGGCTGTTAAAACCTTATCTTGAGGTAGGGTAATGACTTAACTGTGGTTGTATATTCTGGACCTTGCATACCCCCCCTTTCTTTGGTTTTCTTGTCTTCTTGTTTGTTTTTGGTTGTACGACATGGACCTTTCTGTGTGTCCTCAAAGCTGCACTGAACAACAGACTGTTAACGGACCGTTCACACGGTTCTGAGCCCGCAACTATGGCAGCATTTTCTGTCTCGTCATTGTTTGCATACTTGAATAATCCTGTACCTAGCCATGTCTTAAGATATGTCAGGATGCATCACCTGGGTCTAGTAATCTCTGTGTATACACAAATAAAGTTTCATTGTTGTAAAGCAATGAGAAGTTTAGGCTGACTTTTTTTTTTTTAAAAAAAAAATTAAGCCAGATGTTGGTGAATACTGCCTTCTTTGCTCAGGCACTAAGCTAGCCAACAGTTTGTTATTTGTTTTATTAAGGCACCCACATCATCAGGCATCAGGGAAAAGGTTTTGCAAGAGGTACTTACCAACTTGAGCCTGTGTAGCAAAACCTCCAAAGAGGACTTTCTCTTGTCCCATGGCCTATCAGACTTTACTGTGTGAGCAGAGGGAATTGGGACATGGGCAGAGAGCACTTCATTCCACCTTATGATGTGTAGATTACTAGTAAAACCTCTAGGCAAAGCTGTTAGTGCCACATGTCAGGTTTGTCGCAAAAGTTCCAACTGCATCCTCCCTTTGCTCCCAGGATCTAGTCCTCTAGGACTCTAATTGTGTGGTGTCAAGAATCCCATCTTAGTAATTAACCCGCATATATCATTGTTCTTTCAGCTTACACGCTGATTATGGTTTTAGATTTCCCTGCTCCACACCATCAAACTCAAAAGTATTTCAACTTTGGAGTGAAAACAATACACCTTTTGACCACGATTTAGAAGTAATTTAGCACTGTGGTTTTGTATTCAAATCTTTACACTCAATGCAACTGAGCATATTTAAGGCATGATACGGTAATGCAGTGCAGACGTGACTGCAAGAGCCTTTTTCCATCATGACCAGAAATGGCTCCAATTTGCAGACTTCTCTGTGAACCAGGAAAATTGCAAGTCTGTGCATAGAGAGAAGATCTCTGGCAACAGCATTTTAAGAAGGTGAATATTCCCCAGTGCTGCAGCTGAGACGCTTTCTGCACATGTTCCCTGGCTTCTTGAGAGGAATCCATTAATTAACACAGGAAGGCCTTTAGCTCAAAACATCTCATATAAAGCAAGGCAACTCTCATCCTGGTGAGATTTGAGAATGTTTCTGGCCTCCTTTGAACTTTCTTATTCATATATGTGTTTGCTTGTTCATTTATGTATTTAGTCTTCTCTCATGTATGATCCTGAGTGCACTTTCCCCTACCCTCTCTTCTCCACATCCTCCCGCCGACCCCCCCCCAAGCCACACCACTCCCTCTCCATTCCTCCTATGTTCCCCTTCAGAGACAAACAGGCCTCCCAGGGATATCAACCAAACATGGCATATCAAGTAACAATAAGACTGTGCACATACCTCATATCAAGGCTGGAGGAGACAACCCAGGAGGAGGAAAGGGGTCCCAGGAGCAGGCTAAAGAGCCAGAGCCAGTCCCCACTCCCACTGTTAGGAGTCCCACAAGAACACCAAGCTACATAGCCATAACATATGCAGAGGACCTAGGCCAGACCCATAGAGGCTCCCTGATTGTCGGTTTAGTCTCTGTGAGCCCTTATGAGCCCCGGTTAGTTAATTCTGTGGGCCGTGTCCTTGTGGTTCACACCATTCCCTCTGGCACCTACAATCCCTTCTCCCCCTCTTGTGAGGTATTTCCCCAAGTTCCACCTAATGTCTAGCTGTGTGTCTCTGTCTTAGTTAAGGTTTCTGTTGTTGTGAAGAGACACCTCGACCACAGCAACTCCTCTAAAGAAAAGCATTTCATTGGGGTAGCTCACTTACACTCCAGAGATTCAGCCCATCATCATCATCATGGTGGGAAATGGTGGCATGCAGGAGGACACGGTGCTGGAGAGGTAGCTGAGAGTTCTGCATCTTCTGCAGGCCATAGGACATGGTATGATACAGTGGGTATGGCTTGAGCCTATCTGAGACAGGAAAGCCCACCTCCCCAGTGACACCTTTCCTCCAATAAGGATAAACCCACTCCAACAAAGCCCACACCTAATAGTGCCACTACCTTTGGGGGCCATTTTCTTTCAAACCACCACACTCTGCTCCCTGGCCCACAAAGGATTGTGCCATATCATAAGGCAAAAATGCATTCAGTCCAACCTGAAAAGAGATCAAAGTCTCTTCTGAGATTCATGCAATCTCTTAATTGGGATCCCCTGTAAAAATCAAAATAAAAAAGCATATCACACACTTCTGACATATAATGGTGTGGTGGTAGGGTCCTGTGAGGTTCCCTTTGGGGCAGGGGAGGGGTGGGGGGGGGTCGGGGAGGGGTCGGGGAGGGGTCGGGGAGGGGCTGGGGAGGGGTCGGGGAGGGGTCGGGGAGGGGCTGGGGAGGGGTCGGGGAGGGGCCGGGGAGGAGGAGCTAATGCACAGAGTCAAAGACACACACTCTGGGAGGATGGTGGAAATCAACAAACTCAGTTTATTCAGGAAGAGGCAAGCTTTAAATCCCTCCACCCCTCCCCAGGGGAAGGTCTGATGAATATGCATCTGCTGTTGTAACATGGCTGCCTCTCATTGGCCCAGGCCATCTCCTATCATGTCGCAGCTGCTGTTGCTAAGGCCCTTAGGCAGACCCAGGTTGGTTCTCAGGAAGTATCTCATGCACATGCTCTCATTACTGGTTTGGGCCAGCTCGCCCTCAGGCCTTTTATACGTAATGGCACATCATACCCATCACCATACAGAAAACCTAGGGTAGGGAGCATAGTGAGGAAAGACTGGACCAAAGCAAGACCGAAAACAGCTGGGCAAACTCCAAACTGCATCTCCATGTCTGACGTCAAAGTGCTCTTCAGATCTGCAACTCCTCCCAGGTTTGTTGACTGCAACACACTTCTCTCTCTTGGGCTGGTTACACTCACTGTTGTACCTCCTCTTGGCAGGTATCCCACAGCTCTGGCATCTCCAACATCTGGGGTCTCCAAAGCAGTCTCGGCTTCTGCGTCACAGCTTCACACGATGGTCTCTCTGTGCCTCCAATTCAGCGACACCCCTGTCATGTGCCTGCCTCAGCGGCTTTCCTTAGTCATGGAGGAATGTTCCATAACCCCTGTTTTCGATCCCTAAAGCCAGAACTAAGTGACTGAAGCTGCCAGGTTCTGCTGCTTGCTGGAGCTGGAACATGGCCCCTTCATTTAATTACATCTGCACCAACTTTCTGTTTTCCATGGTTTTCTCCACTGCCTAGGCTTGGCTGTCCTGGAACTTGCTCTGTAGCCCAGGCTGGCCTCAAATCAGAGACCTGCCTTCTGAGCGCTGGGATTAAAGGTGTGTGCTGTCACGTCCAGTCTTAAGCTTCTCTTTAACTCATTTCCCAGGTCAGAAACTTAGCTGAGTAAGCTCTTACCCTGAGGTCACCACTCCCTTCGTTCTATTTCTTCATCTGTTTGTCTCCTTGCACATAGGACTTAGCTCCACTCCATTTCCTGGTGATCCATTTCAACTCAAACTTTACATCTTGTAATTTACCATTTAGCTTGCTCCAATGCATTAGAAATCTTCATTAGACTTATTACGAATAACCACTTGACAGAGCCTATACTCGGCTTTTCTGAGATTTCCTCTGACAAAGGAATAAATGCAAAACTCTTGACTTAGCCTCAGGCAACATCTGTGGACAAGGGCAAAAGGCAGCCGCATTGTTCACCAAAATATCACAAGAACGATCCTTAGGCCAAATATTCTTCTCTAGAAGCCTGTAGACAAGTTTCTAAATGGTCTTATTAAATAAAATACTAAGAGCCCAATATAGGGGTGAAAGCCTTAGAGATCAGGGAAATAGCCACCAGCTTACCTTAACTCACCACACCACCATAGCTTCCCAAGAGAGCTACTTCCTGTCAAACCAGGCTTTTATTGCCTTGCTGTTCTTCCCTCTCATTGGCTCTTAGCCCAGCTGCCTCACTTCCTTGTCACTGCCAGTCTGTATAGACCTCCAGGTCTCTATGGTTGGTACTGGGATTAAAGGCATGTGTCACCACGCTTGGCTGTTCCCTAGTGTGTCTTTGAACACACTGAGACCCTGCCTGCCAAGTGATCGGATTAAGGGTGCGTGCTAACACTGCCTGACTTTTGTGTTAATGGCTTGCTATTACCTCTGATCTCCGGGCCAACTTTATATATCAACATGCAAATAAAATATCACCACAGAACCCCTGGAGCCAGGCCCCAACAGTTCCAATCAATCATCCTTAGCACCACTGTCTTCCATGCTCCTACTTAGATGGTCCATTAAACATCACTTAAAGCATTCCACTGCTTTCTGAACCCAAACTGCCAAAATTCATATTATTCCAAACAAAAACATCGTCCAGTCTATCGGGCCAATACCCCAGTCCCTGGTAACCACTTCTGTCTTTGTAGGAGTTCCTATCACTATGAAGAGACACTGCAAGCATGGCAACTCTTAGAGAGAAAAACATTTCACTGGGGCTGGCTCGCTTACAGTTCAGAGGCTCAGTCCATTATCATCATGGTGGGACATGGCGGCATGGAGGCAGACATGGTGCTGGAGAAGGAGCTGAGAGTTCTATACCTTGTGCAGGCCACAGGAAGTGGTCTGATCCATTGGGTGTGGCTTGAGCATATCTGAGACCTGAGAGCCCTCCTCAGAGACACACTTCTTTCTTCTAAACCATTTTATTTTATTTTATTTTATTTTATTTTATTTTATTTTATTTTATTTTATTTTATTTTATTTTACTTTCTTTCTTTTTTTGGGGGGGGGTGTTGTTGTTTTTTTGTTTGTTTGTTTGTTTTTTGAGACAGGTTTTCTCCATGTAGCTTTGTGCCTTTCTTGGAACTCACTTGGTAGCCCAGGCTGGCCTCGAACTCACAGAGATCCGCCTGGCTCTGCCAGCAAGCAGGGTGAGGGGGGTGCGAAGGCATGGGTGCTGTGGGGAGTGCCTCCAGTCGGTCTGCATGGCAGCACGGCCTATTGAGTGGCTTCCCTAAGAGGATGTGCTCTGGCCCAGCCAAGGCTGCACAGGCGACCCTGGAGAGGAGTCAGTGACCACCCATCAGATCTTTCTTCAGTCCTCTACTGACGTTCTGAAGAAATACAGAGCCAGTGGTGCCCACTGTGCAGAAGGCAAGGTCACCTGGATGCTCCTGAGCTGAGGCTCTCTCCCATGCCGCTGAGTCCCCTTTCCTGCCTGCCTCTTGTTTTGGGCACACGTGATTTACAGCAATGGCATCCAATCCTGCTTTTCTTTTTGTTTCTGAGGCTCTGAGCCTCTCGTATTATCGCTCTGGTGGATGAGAAAGAAGTTGGGAAACTGACCAAGAGTGGGCTGCTGTGGAGTGAGGCTTGGTATCTTCCACCTGTGCCCACCCCACTTGTTCTTGCATCCATCACTGTGCTGAAAGAAGCACCAGTGCCCACTAGAGGCCGCCACCCAAGCCCTGTCTTACCAGGCTCCTGGACATAAGCCCAAATAAATGTCTTTAGTTCACAAATGACCCATTTCGGGTATTCTCATTTGGTATCAGAAAACGGACAAGGGTAGAAACTGACAAGTGGCATTGTGGCTTCAACAATATTTGAAAATGCAGAGGTGGCTTTGGATGTCAGTGATGGTTAGATCGGCATAGTTTTCATTTGTGCCTGAGAGGCCTGTACCACTGTGAGTAAAGAAATAATCAACCAGGTGTCCTGACAGCATCTAGACTAGAAGGAAAGATTTCCAGACCATGTATCCTGGAAGAAATAATATCAAAATGTGTACATGTAACTAAGGGCACGCAGTAACAATAAATAAACCTAAATTGAAAATTGATAAAAGCCCTGAATAGATGTATGAATGTATGTATGTATGTATGTATGTATGTATGTATGTATGTATGTATGTATATGTTTATGTGTATGCATACAAATAACCAATGGGCATATGAAGAAAAGTTCAATGACACAAACTGTATTAGGCTGAGTTTTATGGAGGAACAGAGCTAGAACATTTCTGTCTGTCTGTCTGTCTGTCTGTCTGTCTGTCTGTCTCTCTCTCTCTCTCTCTGTGTGTGTGTGTGTGTGTGTGTGTGTGTGTGTGTGTGTGTGTGTGTGTGTGTGTGTGTGTTTGTGTGTGTCTACACATAGGGAGGCCAAAGGACATACCTGGGTGCCATTCTTCAGACTGCATCCAGTGGCAGACTGAATCTTTGTGACATGGTTCTCTCACAGGCCAAGAACTGTCCAAGTGGACCAGGCTGGCTAGTCTCTGGATGCTGGGGCTTCACCTCTCCCAGTCTCCTCAGCTCTAGTATTACAGGCGCACATTGTCATGCCTGGCTTTTAATATGGGTTCTGGGGAATGAATCCTGTCCTTGTGTATTTAAGTCAAGCTCCCTCCTCAGCCCTGCCTCCCACCCCCACTCAAGATAGTTCTCCAATCGTGTTTATCGGGGTGGTCATTTTGTCCATGACATTTAGTATCTCTTCTACACAGCTGTCCCTTTCTGCCTGTTAGTAATAAGTATTCCATTCCTATCCAAGCCCTCCCATTCCCTCACTCAATATCATTAAAACTTTCAATAATGGAAATAACCTTAAAGTGAAAAAAAAAAACTGCTTTGCTTACCTGTCTGCAGATAGGTCAAAAGTGGACTGCTTCACACACAACCAACAAAAAGGACACTGCTAGGTGCCTAAGAGCTCTCCAAACCCTTCCCATCAGAAGCAGCCACCATGAGCCTCAATGACTGCCACACTTGTCCCTTGGGATCTCGTGGGTTTTGTTCCAAGATCCCCCTGGGAGCATCAAGATCGACAAATGATTGAGCCCCTTATGCAGAATAGACTGAAATGTATCCACCTCTGTGCTACCTGAAAAATTGAACAGCATACACGCAGTATTCAAACGAGGCAGGGAACTGGGAAGGACCTATGTCCCAAAGGTCTGTACTCATTCAGTGCTGATGCACTTTGTCCCTGACTACTCTGCGTGTGTGGGTATGTGAAGTTACGGTTGTAGCACTGCACATTTGCGTGGACTGTTTGGATTTTCAAACACAGCAAGGAGCTAGAACTTCACAGTCCAGCTTATAGAACAGTTCACTAAAAAATAAATCAACAGCTCGGACATAAAGCAAGAAACGTAAAACCAGGCAAAGGGGACTCCGGACTAGCCGTTCTGCTGTTGGAAGCAGGTCCACCATGCCCTGCTTTTTCCCCTGGGCTCTAGGGGGTCAAACTGATTTCGCCTCGAGTGCAGCAAGCACTGTAGCTACGGAGCACCCTCTCCAGGCCAGGTGGGACTGACTGCGTTTGAGGAGACCTCTCTAAGAGGACTCATGCGTTCTTAAGGAAAAATGTGTCTTTGCTACTTGGCGTGGTATTGCTTCCCAACCCTGAGAAATGAGGAAAGGCTGTCTCAAGACATAAAGGCCTTCACTTATTAGAGAGACTGCCCAGTGGGGGATTTGTCAAGGGTACAGTACAGGTGTAGGCAAAGCATCTTGTGGGTTCGTTTTTAATGGGGAAAAGTTTTGCTTCAGTTCCAACTTTGAAGATACAGATCTTGTCAAAAGAGGAATGGGCATTTTAGAAGAGATGGTGAGCACACACATCTTCCCCATGTCTGCATCAGAAGCTTGATTTGTAGAATGTGAAAGAAGCACCGCTGTATATAAAGTGCCACTGCTGACGTCCTTCCTGAGACGTCTAACTGAGCCTTCTTCATTGTACAGAATAGCTGACTTGAACATCTATGCATGATTAAATTGTGAGGACTCTCTGAAATCTACCAGTGTTTGAAAAGACCTTTAAATGTAAACCTACCAGAATTTGATCCAGGGTCCCTTGTCTAATTAACCTCTGAGGTTAAACCTAGCACTACAGGTCTATAAAAAAAAGTATGAATAAAATGACACCTAATGATATCTGCTATACTCATAGACTAGTGCCTTACCCAGTCACCACCAGAAAGGCTTCCTCCGGCAGCAGATGGGAACAGATGCAGAGACCCACATGTCAGACATTACATGGAGGGAAGAGAGTCAAAATGGGAGGTCTCTATCAAATCCCTGCCCCTCACAGCTCAGAGACTCCCACTGAAGAGGAGGCAGAGAGAATGTGAGAGTCAGAGGGTATGGAGGCCACCAGGAGAACAAGGCCCTCTGAAGCAACTAAGTCAGATGCCTATGAGCTCACAGGACTGAGGCAGCAAGCACAGGGCCTACACGGGTCTGCTCTGGGTCCTCTGGCATAGATATTATAGCTCTAACTTACTGTTTGTATGGGACTCACGACAGGGAGAATATGTTGGTCTCTGACTCTTGTGCCTGCTTTGGGGGGCTCTTCTCCTCCTGTTGACTTGCCTTGACTCACTTCGATATGACAGTTTTCGCTTCATCTTGTGTTTTATTCTGTCATGCTTGGTTCTTGTCTCTTATTTTTCTAGTGAGAGACAGAAAGGGAGTGGATCTGGAGGGGTGGGGGAGGAGAGAAGGAACTGGGAGGAAGAGTAGAGAGAGGGGACACTATAATCAGGATATAGTGTATAAAAAAGGATCTATTTTGAATAAAATCAAAATTTTTTTTTAAATTTACCATGGATAATCCAAAATGGATAGGAAGCTGATGCCTGGTCCTCCACACTTTCCATGATAAAAAGGAAAGACATTTGTAATTAAAAGGAAAATGATCAGCTCAGGAGCCCTCAAGTCCAAGCTGTCAGACCAAGTTCTCAGCACAAAGGAGATTGATTAGCCCCAGAGAGACAGAGGGGAGGGATAAATGTGGTGACATACTGTGTACCCCAATAAACTTGCCTGAGTATCAGAGGACAGGGCCAGCCACTCGATTAGAGATAGAGGCCAGGCAGTGGTGGACACACCCTTAATCCTGTCACTAGGGAGGAAGAGATCCGTCTGGATCTCTGTGAGTTCGAGGCCACACTGGGAACAGAGTCAGGCAGTGGTGTCACACACCTTGAATCGCAGTACTGGGAAGCACACACTCCCCTTTAGTCCCAGGAATGACGTCAGGGCAGAGAAAGGTATATAAGGCATGAGGAAACAGGAACTCACTCTCTTTAGGCTGAGGATTTCGTACAGGTAAGAACTAGTGGCTGGCTGCTCTGCTTCTCTGCACTTTCAGCTTTCACCTTGATATCTGTCTCTGGGTGTTTGTTAAAACACCGTCTAAGATTTGAACAACAGACAAGGGACAAAGACAGGAGACAGAGGGAAGAGGGAGAAGGGGGAGGATCCCAAAGGAAGGGGGAAGGGTTATTTGTCCCAAAGTGACTAAGGACTGCCTCTGGACAGAGAGGAGACAGATGTGGCACATAGGTAAACGGCAGCTTATAAAGGGAAGAGGGAAGCTCCTGTTAGGCTGAGTTGCTTATTTTCAACTGGACGTGTCCATTAGGTGAGTCCCAGGGGGCTTTTGATTGCTGGATTTCAGTACTTTGGTAGCTGGACCTTGGTGGTCAGCCTTAGGAGGAGGGACCGGCCAACAAGGGAATGGACCTTGAGGGCCAGCCAGCTTCAGTCATGTACACTCACGGCCTTTAGCAAGGCAGAGGGAAGTGGGGAGAAGGACAGGGCCTGCCAGAGCCACACGTTCCAGTGGGCTGATGTGCCTCCAATAAGATGATCCATTTTGTGATTTGGAATCACACCGAGGGCATGGTAATCTGTGTCTGTGTGTTTTGTTTAATTTTTTTCTCCCTCTGGAGCTCAGCATGCAGCTCCCTAGGGAGTCCTTGGTGGCCTCAAACGTGTGGTGATCCACTTGCCTCAGCCTTCTTAGGGATGGAATTGAAGGTGTGGTGTGGCCGTCTTGCCTGGCTGTGGGCCTGGTTGCTCTGGTTTGCAGTGGCTATTGCTTTAAGACCTACACTTCTCAACAAGATACCACTTTGGAAGTGTTTGCCTGAAACATGTTCCCTAGAGATTTTCATTCCTTTGTCTGGAGGTGGGCCTCGGCTAAAGCTCTCTATTTTTCATTGTTGTTATGTTGTGTTTTGTTTTTCCTGCGCCAGTCCTGCGCTCTCCATTCCTCAAAGATGCAGATAGGTTGCGACTAACTGGGCTAATGATAGAACTTCCTGTTTCAAGGAGACAATTGCTTTCCATTGCAGAGAGGTCTATTCATTAGGTTTGGTCTTTCTGTGTGTGTTGTGTGTATGTGTGAGTGTATTCATCTGGGTGCATGTGTGTACTGAGGACAGAGATGAGCATCCGGTGTCCTTCCTTCCTCATGAGCACTCTACATTGCCTTTCACCTGTTTTCAGACAGAGTTTCTCACTGAACCCCGGGGTTAGGCCATCATAGGTAGGTTGCCTGTCCAGCAGGCCCAGGAATCCATCTGTCTCACCACCTCCACAGCTCGGGAATCAGAGGCATGTATCACCAACCCCTGCTTTTCCAGGTGGGATCTGGGGATCAAACTCAGTTCCTCATGCATGCTTAGCAAGTGCTTTATCTTCTGAGCCGCCTCTGCAGCCCAGCTTTGTTCTTATTTTACTGTCTGGATGCTTTTGTGACAACTAAGAGACCGTGTTTCTGTCGTTCTTGTTTATTTTGCCTGTTTTTCCCTCTTGAGACAAGTGTCCCTATGTAGAACAGATTGTCCCTGAACTTGGTAGGCATCCTTCTGCCTCTCTCTCCAAAGTGCTGGGAGCGTAAGGATTTGTGATCACCTCCAATTCTAAGTCCATGTTTTATTACTCCTGTTTGACTGTTATAATATAGAGGAAGCAACTGAGCTTTGACTTTTGTATGATGACCTTAACTTTACTTAAATCTCTCTCTGTCTCTCTCTCGCTTTCTCTCTCTCTTTCTCTCTGTCTCTGTCTCTGTCTCTGTCTCTGTCTCTCTCTCTCTCTGTGTGTGTGTGTGTGTGTGTGTGTGATCCCAAGTATGCCAGTGAGGAAGTCAGGGAACAACTTGTGGGAGTCGATTCTCTCCTTCCATAGTGTAGATACTGGGGAGTAAACTTGGGTCTTTGGGCTTCTCAGGAAGCACTTTCCCCTCCTGGGCCCCATCTTAGATAGGTTCCTCATGCTGTGGAAAAGACACCACGAGCACAGCATCTCTTATAAAGGAAGCACTTAATTGAGATGACTGGCTTACAGTTTCAGAGGCTCAGTCCATGATCATCAGGGCGGGGAACATGGTGGCGTGCTGACAGACCTGGTGCTGGAGCCCAGAGTGCTTACATCTTGACTCAGAGGCAACAGGAAGTCGACTGACTGTCACGTGGAGGGAAGCTTGAGTAAACGAGACCTCAAAGCCCACCCCCACAGTGACACATTTCCTTCAACAAGGTCATACCTCCTAAAAGTGCCACTCCCTGAGGGGGCCATTTTCTTTCAAACCACCACAAGCCCTCACCCTGGCCCACACAGTACATTAACTTTTGCATTTTATCCAGGATGTTGGCTTCCTTGTTGAGTGCATGCCCCTACATCTTTGTATATTTTAGTTGTTTATGGGATTAGGTAACAAAAATTCAGAAATGTTGGTAAATGTCAATGAGAGGAAAGAAGGGACATTTTGTGTGTACTGCAGGGTCTAAGTGATTTACATATGGGCCTTGAACAAGAGTAAGAATTGAGCAGAAGATAAACCATAGAGCACTGTGTTCAGACATGGTTCAAAGACTCGGGCTCCCACGTATATGCCATGCGACAACAAGCAAGTTATATTTGATCCCCTGTCCTCAGATTTCTCATCAGTAAATTGAGACTCGATAAATAATATCTCACTCAACAGTTTTACTAACACGGTATCTAGGACCTGCAGGATGTCCCGCACAATGAGAGAGTCTCGGCAAGCTCATGGGGGCTTACCACTGTTGGCTCATCTCCTGAGAGTAACTTGTCTCTAGACTGGGAGGTCTATGAGGGCATCTGGCCAATTTTGCTGTCCCCGCCGTCTTAACCTGCTGCCAGGCACAATAGAGGAACTTGAAGTGACTCATAGTTCCTGTATATTGAAACTACCCATGAGTGGCAGAGGTTTTTGAGCTCGGTCTTTTAGAGTCTGGTAAAGTTAGTATGGTGGAAAGAAACACCATGCCAGTGTCCCCCAGGAAGAGAAGACACTAGACTACTACACAAGTGTGGATCAGACCAAAGTTTCCAATATATAGAAAATAATCTGCCACAGCTGTTAGATTTTCAGTGTATTTTATTTTTTAAAAAAATCTTGGACAGAAGAACAAAGCTCAACTCATATTAGATTTCTGGGAATGGAAGGGGACTTCAGAAGAGGGTCTATGCTGTTAACACATGCAGTTGCTTGCTCTAGAGTGTACATAGCAGTATGTTTATTTTCATTTTCTTTCTTTTATTTATTGTTTTGTTTTCGAGACAGGGTTTCTCTGTGTAGTTTTGGTGCCTGTCCTGGATGTCACTCTGTAGACCCGATTCGCCTGGCTCTGCCTCCCGAGTGCTGGGATTAAAGACGTGTTTAAGTTTAGAACATGCCAAAGCATATGCTATCCCCTGCGGCACACACTTTTTTTTTTTTAATTAAAAGTGAGCTTAGCTAGCAATATTGGGAAGAATCTATGAATGCCATGCACCATGTTCACAAAAGAGCCAATAGAGCCACAGATATTTCCAGGCGGGCACAGTGCATTTGTGATTTTTGAAGAAGACATTTTGAAATCTGCACAAGGGATGTTTATTAATCTTTTAATAGAAATGGACAAGGAAAAAAACAAGAAAGGAAGGAAAGAATGAGAATTGGGAGCAAAGAAGAGAGGGAGACAGGCAGGAAAGGAAGTCAGGAGACCGGGAGGGTGAGTGGATGAAGGAATGGCTTTGAAAGTGAGCACAGAAAGGGAGAGCCAGCAAAAAGTATTTTCATCTGAAAATATTGGTGACATTTTACTAAAAGTAGCAGCAACTCAAACAAGCCCCTCAACCCCTGTCCTTATCAGACTGCATTCTGAGGAGTCAAGCTAACACTGAAAACAACAACAAATAACAACAGCAACAACAAAACATAAACATTTGAATATACTGAGATGCAGAGAAAAAAAACTCAGAACTCATGTGTGCGCGGGTGCGTGTGTGTCCTAATGTGATGGGATTTCTTCCGTTGCCTGACTTTAGAAAAAACGCACCAGTTAAAAAGTCCAGTGTATTTCTGTAAATCAGAGGCAAATGAAGTTTTTCCTGCTAAGCAGATATCAGTCGACAGGAAAGTGGCGATACTCTAGAGTGCACTGGGATTGGGGGAGAAAAAAAAAAAGGCACAAGATGTACCAGACAGGAATGCACAAAAGAAACAACTAAAAACAAAAGTGAAAGATACAAAAACATGAGAGAGCCGCAAAAAGGGAGAGACACGCCAACCTGGTGAGTAGGAAGGCCGGGTATCCTGTGGCTAGCCAGTTCCCTCTTAATTCATCCTCGGAATCAAAGAAAATGCAACCAGAACTCATTGCAACCGAGAGTCCCCCGGGGAATTGTCGTGCAGATACTCAGATACACATAGAAGAACAGAAGATAAGGAGCAGGAAAGTTACATTTGGGTCTGTGGAGCAAGAATTAGGGACGTTTCCTAGCAGACGTCATGCCCTGCAATGGCCTGACGTGAATAAATGATAGACAGACAGACAGACAGACAGACAGACAGACACACACACACACACACACACACACACACATACATACATACACACATACGAAAAAACTTAAGGCACTGTAGAGGAAGCAGAGAAATTTAGGGATTTATCGCTGGAACAGAAAAGAAAGCTCAGAGACAGACTCTCACAAGATGAAACGCAGTGTTCTCAGACATTGGAAGTGTTCTCTGGGGTTTTACGATGGCTGCTGCTGAAGGAGCAAACACAATGTGAGGTCTAACCCTCATTTGTTCCTCCCGTGCTAAAGGCTGGGTTAGCCCAGTGAGCACCAGAGGCCTACAGGCGCCACATCCGCGTGTGGGCGGAAGTGGGACCCAGAGCGGCCACCAGGGGGCGGGCTTTCAACTGACGCGTGCTGGGAGCTCATTGGCCCTTGTGGCGCGCACGGCAGGAAGTGGCGCCGAAGACCCAGTCACACCCGAGGGACGGGACTCGAGGGCCAGAAGCGCGTCTTCTCTCTCGGGCTCAACTCCCTGGTTCTGAAGGGCTGGAGTCCGGAGTAACCACAAGTATGACCTCCGTGTTCCTCGGTGCCTTTCTTCTTCCGTCCCTCACGCTAAGGTGCCCGTTTCCTCCATTTTCAGGCCTCTGTAGGCGAAGCCTGCTGGAGATGGGAAACGACCTGGAGGAACACTCCTTGCCCCCACCCGGCCCTTCTGCCCTCACAGGCTCCGCCCAGCCCCCACAGCCCGTACCCCAACCGCTTCAGAGCGCCCTCTCTCCAGGCTGCCGGGCAGTCTGGAAATTACCACAGAGCAGTTGAGGCAGGTAGAGGGTGTGAGGGAAGAGAAGAAGCATACTCGGTCCCACCCTTCGTCGAAGCGTTGAGGCGCGCCTGGACAACTGGGGAGAGAACCTGGGTTTGATGAAAGAAGAGGGTGCACGGCCGGGCGGTGGCGCACGCCTTAAATCCCAGCACTCGGGAGGCAGAGGCAGGCGGATCTCTGTGAGTTCGAGGCCAGCCTGGGCTACCAAGTGAGATCCAGGAAAGGCAGGGACACAGAGAAACCCTGTCTCGAGAAAGAAAAAAAAAAAAAAGAAGGAAAGAAAACCAGAGGATACGTGTTGGGCCAACAGAAAGCTGACTGCCGGAGAGTTTGTCTTTGGGTTACGTCAGGGCCTCGTACTCCTCATGGGCTTCAACAAACATCTGTCACGTGTAGAAGTGTAGAATGTCTGGATGGAATTCGTGAGAGTGTTGTTTGTGTGAAACCCAGCATCTCATTAGCTAGCTCAGTTGGTCTCAGTCGTGAACTGCCTACCCCAGGTTCCTGGGTGGTGGGTGGGTTTTTAGGTATGACTCATATGTCCACTGCCTTCAGAAGAACGATATGATTTCACGGGCAGGTGTGGGAGCGGGATGCAGGACAAAAGGACAATCGGTTGAAATGGCCAGCACGGTAACAATTAAGATTAAAGTGTGGTGTGAGAAAAACTTGAATGGAGGCTGAAGGGAAAATTGAACACTGGGTATCCATGAGACTGCCGAGTATTTGGTGCAAATTTTCCCACGTGGGGAGTGAATGAATGGAGGGCACCAGGAAGACAGCTGTCAGTGTCTGGGCTTTGGTGTGTTCGTCGAGGGAGGCCTTGGGCTCCTTGTGCATTCCTGGAAAGGGGATGTGAGGAGTGAGTCTGAGAAGATTGATCCTGTAAAGGAGCCAATGCCAACAAGTTCTTGGGGGTGGTGGTGGTGAGGAGAGGTGGTGGGTGAGTGAGAGAACCTGGGAAGGATGGAGAGTGTGAGTACAGAGAGGAGATGAAGACCAAAGAAAACCATGAGAGGATGAATTGATAGAAGTAGAGGTGAGCGTGTTGGAGAAGATTCTAGTCACCAGACACTGATTATGTTTGTTTGTTTGTTTTGTTTTTTGCTAAGGAAAGAGCAGTTACTCTTAGGCCCTGGGGGATACAGTGGCATTTCTGCTCTCTACCCCAGAACCATGGAGCAAAAAGACAAAGTGGATGTCCCGGGCTGGCCCTCCGACTCAGAAAGTAACGTGGAGAACAAGACTGGAGCCCCAATGGGAACAGAGCCTGGCCTCAGAGGCCCTGCAAATCACCGTGGCAGAGGCCACAGTTGTGGCGCCAGGATCCAAGTCAGGTGAGAAACCCGCCTCCTGGTGAGTATGGTGTCTGGGTTGGGGAGGGGGTCAGGCTGCCTTTGCACATGGGGATACCGGGGCCATTGGGATACACAGGGGGATACAGTGGCGTTTCTGCTCTCAACCCAAGAACCGTGGAACAAAAAGACAAAGTGGATGTCCCGGGCTGGCCCTCCTCCTCGGAAAGTAATGTGAACAAGACTGGAGCCCCAATGGGAACAGAGCCTGGCCTCAGAGGACCTGCCAATCTCCGTGGCAGAGGCCACAGTTCTGGCGCCAGGACCCAAGCCAGGTGAGAAACCCGCCTCCTTGTGAGTATGGTGTCTGTGTTGTGGAGGCGGTCAGGCTGCCTTTGCACGTGGGCGTACCGTGGCCATTGGGATACACAGGGGGATACAGTGGCGTTTCTGCTCTCCACCCCAGAACCACGGAGCAAAAAGACAAAGTGTATATCCACTGCTGGCCCCCCAACTCAGAATGTAACATCGGGAACAAGACTGGAACCTCATGGGGAATGGAACAAGGCCTCAGAGGCCCTGCCAATCACCGTGGCAGAGGCCACAGTTCTGGCGCCCGGACCCAAGCCAGGTGAGAAACCTGCGTCCTGGTGAGTATGGTGTCTGGGTTGGGGAGGGGATCAGGCTGCCTTTGCACATGGGCGTACCGTGGCCATTGGGATACACGTGGAGATACAGTGTGGCGTTTCTGCTCTCCACCCCAGAACCACGGAACAAAAAGACAAAGTGTATATCCACTGCAAGCCCTCCACCTTGGAAAGTAACATGGGAAACAAGACTGGAGCCCCAATGGGAACAGAGCCTGGCCTCAGGGGACCTGCAAGTCACCGTGGCAGAGGCCACAGTTGTGGCGCCAGGACCAAAGCCAAGTGAGAAACCTGCCACCGCATGAGTATGGCTTCTGGGTTGGGGAGGGGCTCAGGCTCACTTTGCACATGGGAATAGAGTGGCCATTGGGGTACACATTGGGATACAGTGGCCATGGGGATAGAGTGGCGTTTCTGCTCTCCACCCCAGAAACACGGAACCAAAAGCCAAAGTGGATGTCCCGGGCTGGCCCTCCACCTCGGAATGTACCATGGAGAACAAGACTGGAGCCCCAATGGAAATCGAACAGGACCTCAGAGGACCTGCACATCACCGTGGCAGAGGCCACAGTTCTGGCGCCAGGACCCAAGCCAGGTGAGAAACCCACGACCTGGTGAGTATGGTGTCTGGGTTGGGGAGGGGGTCAGGCTGCCTTTGCACGTGGGCGTACCGTGACCATTGGGATACACAGGGGGATACAGTGGCGTTTCTGCTCTCCACCCCAGAACCACGGAACAAAAAGACAAAGTGGATATCACCTGCTGGCCCTCCACCTCAGAAAGTAACATCGGGAACAAGACTGGAGCCCCAATGGGAACAGAGCCTGGCCTCAGAGGACCTGCAGATCACCGTGGCAGAGGCCACAGTTGCGCCAGGACCCAAGCCAGGTGAGAAACCCGCCTCCCCGTGAGTATGGTGCCTGTGTTGGGGAGGGGGTCAGGCTGCCTTTGCACATGGGCGTACCGTGGCCATTGGGATACTCTTGGGGATACAGTGTGGCGTTTCTGCTCTCCAACCCAGAACCATGGGACAAAAACATAAAGCGAGTGTCTCGCCGGGCTGGCCCTCCAACTTGGAATGTAACGTGGGGAACAAGACTGGAGCCCCACTTGGAGTAGAACCTGGCCTCAGAGGACCCGCAAAACACCGTGGCAGAGGCCACAGTTGTGCCAGGACCCAAGCCAGGTGAGAAACCCATGTCCTGGTGAGTATGGTGTCTGGGTTGGGGAGGGGGTCAGGCTGCATTAGCACATGTGGATACCGTGGCCATTGGGATACACGTGGAGATACAGTGTGGCGTTTCTGCTCTCGACCCCAGAACCGTGGAACCAAAAGACAAAGTGGAGGTCCCGGTCTGGCCCTCCACCTCGGAATGTAACCCATGGAACCAGCCTGGAGCCCCACTGGAAATAGAACCTGGCCTCAGAGGACCTGCCAATCACCGTGGCAGAGGCCACAGCTGTGGCACCGGGACCAAAGCCAGGTGAGAAACCCGGTCCTCACACTCTCGGGTCCTCGGGTGTCCCAGTTGTGCCATCTCCTCATGAGTGTGTTGAGGCGTAAATCGAATTACTCTTATTGATAAAAAACAGAAATCAGGTGTCAAGGTAAAATCCTAAAAGAACATAGAAGCAGGGGAGCAGCCGCAGCCACTTCCCACCTCTCTGGTTCCTCCAACCAAAAAGGCCTAGATCCTCCCTCCACCCTTCTTTATCACTTCCTGTCTCCCCTCTGCACAGACCTCCAGACCTCTATAGTTAACCAGTGGCTAGCTCTGCCCCCTGAGGCCAAGCAAGCTGTATTTGTCAGAACACAAACCAAACATCACAGCACAGTATGGGGTCTGGGTTGGGGAGGGGGTCAGTCCCCCTTTGCCCGTGACTAGCAGGAGTCCTTCAAACCCCTACTGTAGGGAACACAGCGAGGCCCTGCCTGCTCTGGGTTCCGAGAAGAAGGTGCATGGTGCACTGCTAAAGAGAAGACAGATTCGACTACCAAGAGCGACTGGGGCTGTCGCCCACAAACCCCTCTGGCAGGGCAGGAAGTCCTCTGCCAAAGCAAGAGGTCACAGTGAGTGCCATTGGCTGGGGAGGGAGCCAGAGTTTGGTTGGAGGGAAGCACAGCTTGAGTAACTCTGTGTCCAGCCCTGTCTCAGAACTGGGGGGCGGGGGCGGGGGTGTTTGACAAGGTCCATAGTCGTGAGTTCTCAGAATGGTGGTGAGTGTCTTCAGATGAGGCTGATTGGTGCAAATTTTCCCACGTGGGGAGTGAATGAATGGAGGGCACCAGGAAGACAGCTGTCAGTGTCTGGGCTTTGGTGTGTTCGTCGAGGGAGGCCTTGGGCTCCTTGTGCATTCCTGGAAAGGGGATGTGAGGAGTGAGTCTGAGAAGATTGATCCTGTAAAGGAGCCAATGCCAACAAGTTCTTGGGGGGGGGTGGTGGTGAGGAGAGGTGGTGGGTGAGTGAGAGAACCTGGGAAGGATGGAGAGTGTGAGTACAGAGAGGAGATGAAGACCAGCCAGCGGGGAGGAATTGGTGGTCTTTTACAGCTGGGAAGGAGAACACTGTGTGCCAGCCTGAAGTCCTGCCCTTCACAGGCCCCCAGGAGGTAAGGCGAATCTGGTGCTAGAGTGGGAGGCTCCCACCAGTCACTGTCAAGACCCTTTCCACCGTGTCTTAAAGTCAGGGCTTCCACCTCTAATCGTTCAGCACAGTGCTTTGTGACATTGGGAAACATCACTTCTCCTTGGGCCTCAGTCTTCTCAGCGCTAACAGGGTGTGTTAAGATCGGAGGAGGGTTCTGTGGGGTCTTCAGAGCCCTGACATTCTGGGTTCCTGCCCTCAGCCTAAAATTTGCCCAGCCCTCCTCTCTTTCTGGCTGGCCTGGAACCCAATCCCTGTCATCTCTGTCCCTGCAGGAGAGCTCCCAAGGGCCTCCGCTCTTCTGCTGGCCCCCAGCAGTTTCGTCTCCGCCCTATGTGACAATGACCTTGGGGCAGCAATTGATTGTTTCTCCTTCCGTGGAGCTCCGTGAGGCTGTTGGCTCATCCAACCCGTGAGTAGAAAGTGACCGTGGGGCTGCTTGTGTCATGTCATGGGTCAGTGTGTGTGCAGCCCTGGACTTGCTGCTGTCGGCGCAGGAGGAGGAGGAGGATCATGTGACATTGACCATGGGGATCATGGGAAGGAGGAGGACACAGGTAGGGGAAGAAGGCTGCGAGTCAGACTGTGGGGCAAGGACAGGGGCCTCTCCTGATTTGACAGTTTCTACTCCAGAGACTTGGTGGTACAAGTGACTTTATTTTTCCAAGCACCCATTTTCTAGAGGTCATTTTAGCAAAAAGCACCCTATACCTCTCACACTGAGGAAAGCACCGGCACAAGGCTTGCCCCACAGTGGGCCTTCAACGCGTGGGCCCTGTTTCTCTGTATCACGACAGATGGGTGAGATAGAAAGAAGGTCCTGGTGAAACCTAGGGACATGGTGGCGAGGGCCACAGAGGCCCATGGCAAAGTCCAGAGGCCCACAGAGAAAGCCTCCTGGAAGTGTTCCAGCTTGTCCTTCCTGATCTGTGGTGGCTGGACAAAATGCTGGCAAGAACCATTCCCTGAAAACAGAAGGTCACCATATCTCTCCAGAGCCTTTGCAGATTAAAATGCAAACACTCATGGTTCCCTGATGTTTTCTTCACTATGTATCTGGGAGAGAATTAAAAAAGGGCTTGTTCAGACTAATATCTCAGGAAAAATATGTCAGAGGGGGTGTGGGAAGGAAAACAGGCTGGGCAGGACAAAGGACATGTCCAAGCCGTGGGGTGGGTCTATGGTCTCCACAGTCCTTTGGAGTCCCACCTTCTGGTATGGCAGAAACCCTGCCAGTCTCTGTCTATAGGTGCTACCCGCCCGCCCAAGTGTTTAATCCCCTCACCTCTTGTTTCCAGACTCTCGGATCTGAGCCCCCTGCCGTGTCCCACCATGGAGCATCATCCACCAGAACAGCAGGTCCCTGCAGAGAAGTTGGGGTTTCGGAAACTTGGGCGGGAGAAGCTAAGTGGATGTGTAGAGCAGACCGCTAGGGGCTGGGAGTGGGCACTGGAGGCAACGGGGCACTGAAAGGGCCCTGGAAGCACACGTTGTGCTTCTGAGAAGAGGTGTTGGCTGCACAGCTCCTGCTCTCCTCACACCTGTTTCTTTGCAGGGCCCCGCTGCCTCTGACCAGGCCCCGGTTTCTACGATCTCAGAGTGTCAGGAGACACTGGAGGCTGCCGAGGCCCTGATGACTCTGAAGAACTCTTGGACCTGGCGCCAGAGCCACAGCTAGCCAGGTAGCTGGCTTCTTGAAAAGGAGCACAGGATGGAGATGGTTGGGAGGTGGAAGGCTCTGTCATAAGTTGGTCATAGCTGGGTACATGGGGTAAGTTGGTGGTTTGCATGACTTTGGGGATGGGTACCCCAGGCTTCTGAAGCTGACTTCAGAAGGGGCACTTGAGGATTATTCAGTGAATGCTCAGTCTCTCGAGTTTTGTGCTCAGCAGTAATCGGCTGGTGCCCTGACATCAAGTGAGAGAAGGAGACCGAGGTCCCCGGGGGGTGGGGGGTGGTTTGCAGGGACTTGCCCCAGGGCAGGCAGCATATCAACTGGAAGAAATAGAACCCAGCATCCTGATTCCTCACCCAGGCCTCGCGTCCCCAGTCTGCTGCACACCATGGTGGTGGTCTGTGGAAGACATACATGGAAGGATGTGTGTGTGTGTGTGTGTGTGTGTGTGTGTGTGTGTGTGTGTGTAGTCTCGGGGGTGGATCTCAGTTCAGATGTGCAGCCTGGATTCCTTCTCAAGGTGTATTTTGCCACCAAATCTCAAATGACTCGCCCGCCCAGAGGGCAAGGACAGTATGAGCTGAGAAGGGAATTAAACCTCTAGTGTGTCTGGGAAGCAAGGCTGGACATTGTTGAGCACAGAGGCAAATGGGGCCTAGGGAGTGTAGGAGGAAGCCACCCTGGACAGAACTGCTGCAATGGAAGGGGCAGGATGAAGCTGGAGAGGTGGCTGATCACAGGGGGCTGGCAAGGGTGGAAGAAGAAACCTATACCAGGGATTCTTAAAGCTATCTGTCTCGAAACCCCTTTCCAACTGAGAAATGTTTACAGGACCCCAGTATATAGACACATAGGATAGATGTACAAATAAAACATTTACAGACAATAAATTACAAAGATACTTACTTTAATACAAGTCTTTGGTTTGCATGTAGTTTTCCCATTTGTTAAAGATAAAACAAATGTCAGTGCCAAGGAAAGGGGTGTGTTTGTTTATTTAAACACAAAGAGTTAAATCTTAACTAAAAACTTGACACTGTGGGACATGAAATATCTTCCACATTTTTCAGAGTTGATCAGTACTTTTATAATTGTCAGTGCTGAGGATGCTGCTTCACATAAACATGGAGTGAAAAAATGGCAGAAGTGTGTTTTGGGCCATTTTTGAAATGTTAGGAGTACTGCCTTAATCCCAAGCCAAAATTCATCTGACAGTTTTTCACAAGCCTCAAGTCAGCAGCTCAAACAGCATTTTTAAAAGTCAAACATTCTAAAACATGGTGAGGAATGACAGAAGGAAAATAGTTAAAGCTTTTGTTTTCCTCAATTAAACTACCATGTTTCTGTTAGAGCCCTCAAACAGGGCTCAAAGCAGCCATCAAACTGGAAGGGAAAGACTGATATCCCAGGCTGTCCTCTGACCTTCTCTTACCAGCACATACTCAGAAATACCAATGTATGTCCCCCCATCTCTGTCTCTCTGTCTCTGTCTCTGTCTCTCTCTCTCTCTCTACACACACACACACACACACACACACACACACACACACACACACACACACACACGGGGCTAGGCCAGGAGAAGTGGGTAGTGGAAATCCAAAGAACTTTCCTGACATCAGGAAGGTTATATTGAGAGACCATGAGCTTCACCAGAGTAGGTTGGTGGCCAGTGATGGAGGAATGAGGGAAGGTGAGGCTGGAGGTGGGGAATCCAGGCAGGAATAGGTCTGTGCACTTGTGTCAGTGACAAATCTTCAGTTATGGGAGATGAAGAAGAAAGAGAGTCAGGAAAGGGATTCAAGGGATTCATGATCATTAGGTGGTCCTCATCCCATCTTTTCTGCCTTCAGGTCTTGCTTGAGTTGGAGCAGTGAAGCCTCCCAGCCCATCCTTGTGATTCAGATCCACTGGTTGGCTCCATCTCACTTCCTACTGAGCACCGACTTCCTGCTGAACTGCACCTCCCTCTTGAGCTTACGGGCCCAGAGGAGGGGGTAAAGGCTTGTTCCAGCACTGAGTAGTTGATATTCTGTGTGATTCACGTCTGAAATGCTCAAATGTGCTTTAAAAGCCTTCAGGCGTTTCATAAGCTTTCAGACTCTTCATAATGTAGGTCAGTTCCTTGGCTTACATAGTATGTTATTGTACCTCCATCCCTTGTTCCTTTGGAAGTCGGCACTTTTTAATATATGTTCTGTAGGTAATATGATAATATGACCAGTCTGTTGGTGGGGTTCTGAGTGGGTTGGTATGCCAGTGTTTGCATTTGTTTTGTGATTGCATATGTGCCTGGGCACTCCTGTACTTAATACTTGCATGTGGACACACGAGAAGTTTCAATTTGTGTCTAGGCCTGTGTATGCGAACAAATAATAAAGCATTGGTGAGAGGCACTGTAGATGTAACCAATCGTCTTATTAAAATAAGAAACACAGAGCCAGTGTAAAAGAGAAAGCCGAGTGGTCAGAGCTCAGAGATAAAATCTTACCTCCTGCAGTGCTCCTAACTTCACCGAGAGAGAGCTACTTCCTGTTTGTCTGTGTTTAAATAGTCTTTCTGTTCTGCCTTCTCATTGGTTGTAAACCCAACCACATGACTGCCTCATCACTGCCTGTAAGTACCGCCCTCCAGGTCTTAAAGGTGTATGTCTCCAATATTGGCTGTATCCCTGAACACACAGAAATCTAACTAGCTCTTCTAACCACCACGCTCTTGCTATGGCTCTAATACCTCTGACCCCAGGGCAACATTATTTATTAACATAAAATTAAAATCACATTTCAGTACAAATAAAATATCACCATAAGGCACTACTCAGGTCTTCACTGTAACTGGTTATACCTTCCCCAATGGTCTCTCTTCTGGGACTCTGACCCTGCCACATGTTCCAAGCCTTAGCCACTCAGCATGCTTCTTAATGTCTTCAAAAACATGTACCACAATAGACATCTTACCAAGCAGGGATGTCAGCATGCAGTTCAGCCTTGGTAACCTCTGGACCACAGCTTCTGTGTCCTGGCCCTGAGGAAATAATCCCAGAATATTTCACCTCCATGATGCTGGTCCCTTCTCAATCACAGATGATTTTTCAGCCCCAGCTGACCAGCATCAGTTTTTCCGGTAAAGCAAAAGTTTCACTTTAGTGGTTGGGTTTTTGTTTTGTTTTGTTTTGTTTTTTGGGTTTTTTTTTTTTTGGTTTTGTTTTTTTGTTTGTTTTTGGTTTTTTGAGACAGGGTTTCTCTGTGTAGTTTTTGGTGCCTGTCCTGGATCTCGCTCTGTAGACCAGGCTGGACTCAAACTCATAGAGATCTGCCTGGCTCTGTCTCCAGAGTGCTGGGATTAAAGGCCTGTGCCACCAAACAGAACACATGGCAAAACATGGATTAATAGAAATGGGTTAATTTGAGGTAAAAGAGCTAGCAAGCAAGAAGCCTGCCATAGACCATACAGTTTGTAATTAATATAATTGATTTATAATTATTAATTATAAAATTATAAAAAGCCCCTATGTATTTACTTGGGTCTGAGCGGCTGCAGGACCAGGCAGGACACAGGGGAATCTTCCGACTACATTTGGCTGCCCAACGTGTTGGCTTGACTTTCCACCTAAAACTAGAGAGAACTTAAAAAGAAATTCTAAAATTGAGCTAAGAACAGCTTTCTACTTCATGTCTCATGCAGGATGAGATATAGAGATGCCAAGGTACAGAGACACCGTGGCATGTAGACTTGAGCTACAGTATGGTGGGTTCACAGCATGTGGGCTTGAGTGCAGCATGCAGCATGCAGGAATACACAGATTCCTGCTGTGGTACACAGAGGTGTCTCCAAGCTGTGCAGTGCACTGCATGGTGGATTTAGCTTTTACTCATACAGACAAAAAGGGTTTATGGGCCAGCTGCATGCTCCCTGATGGCAGTGAGGAACCCAGAGTTGGCAGGGTAAGCATGACTTTCCTGGGTACCCCCGTCATGTTGAAAAGCTGAGGTAGGTGGAGTCAGCAGCCAAGGCTACTGGTCCTAGCCATGCAGTTCAGCAGTTTAAAACCTCTCCTGGTCAGAGATGGATTATAGGTTCACAATGATACAGATTCAGATGGAATAAACCTCCAAACAGTTTACAGTGTGTGTAGGCTTCAAAGAGAGAGAAAAAGGAATATATGCAGTTACATTAAGAAATAGATAGTTTTAAAAAATGAAGAGCAGTGATTGCGTGGTAGAGAGAAGTTGAACTAGAGACTCAACAGCAAGTTATAGGTGTGAGAGAAGGCTGGGGTATGTAGTCAGAAGTTTCTCCTGTGTCCCACCCGGTCCTGTAGCTGCTCAGACCTGAGTAAACACACAATTACAAACTGTATGGTCTATGGCAGGCTTCTTGCTATCTAGCTCTTTTTACCTTAAATTAACCCGTTTCTATTAATCTATATGTCACCATGTGTTCTGTGGTGTTACCTGTGTGCCATTACATGCTGCTCCCTGGACGGCAGGATGGATGGCAGGATGGTGTATCCCCTGCCTCCCCTTTCTCCTTTCACTGTCTTCCTTGGATTTTCCCAACTGGCTCCATCCTGCCCTGCCATAGGCCAAACAGCTTTATTTATCAACCAATCAGAGCAACACATATTCACAGCATACAGAAAGATATCCCATAGCACCTCCCCTTTTCTGTCTAATCAAAAAGGAAAGTTTTAACTTTAACATTTATCAAGCATCAATTACAGTTATAGTATCTAGTCTATTTGTATTTGGCAAAATTAAAGAAAATATTCTATCTATCCTACATTTGTGAGTCTAAAGTTTCATATCTAATTTATCTTTTATCATGACTAAGGAAAACTATAACTATCTAGTCTTCAACTACATCAAAGACCCCAGAAGGATATAATATTACCTAAATAAACAGGATAAATAAATAATAAATAATAATACATACATACATTATAAGCAACTTCCAAAATTCTGGAAATGACAGAGACAGCTGGCAGCCTGGACAGTCATCCAAAGTTCCTCTGCAACGTTGGGGCATCCATCTTTAATGGCACTCAACGGCTCGAGTTTCCACCTAAGTTCCTGCTTCATGTCTCGTGTGGGTGGCGAGACACTGCAATATGCGGGCTTGAGCTACTCTTGGCAGGTTCGTGGCATGCAGGCTTGACCTACGCCACGTTACACAGAGGTGTCTCTAAGCTGCACACTATGCTGCATGGTGGATATAGTTTTTGCTAATATAAAAAAAAAAAAAAGGTTTCTGGGCTACACGCTGCTTTGATAGAGGCATAGATCCACTGCCTTCCAGAGTCCGGCGGTGAGCTTGGTTCCTCCGAAGCTGGGGGTAAACGTAGTTCCTTCCATGTTGAAAAGCTGAGGTGGGCGGAGCCAGCAGCCACAGCCGCCGTTTCAGTCTTAATAATGCTGCACTTTAAAGCAACAGATTCACAATAAAACAGATTCAGATGGGATAAACCTCTAAACGGTTTACAATGTGTGTAAAAATATGCATAGGCTTGGAAGAGAGAAAAAAAGTAATATATACATATTGCTTAAAAACAAAAAAAGGTTGAGAGATTTTTCTGTCCAATATCAGAAGAGCCCTCTGGTGTGGGGCAGAGAAAAATCAATGTTTTTATTTAAAGCAGGTTAATTATAAATATAATCTCTTTCTAAAGAAGAAAAGGGGATAGCATAGATATAATAGGATAAAAGGGTAGATTAATAAACCTACTTTTAAAGAACAACAACTTGTTTAGAAATGTTTTGCATCGCTATGGATTTTATTTATCAATAGAAGTTTAAATTTAATTTTGTTATACTATATATATATATATATATATATAATTTCTACTCTTGTTTGAGGTATTATGTTTATGTAACTCATTTAGATTGTAATGTATAATTAAAATACAGGTTAATTAATAATTAATCTTCTATGATAGTCAAAATTATAGTCATGTTAAGTTTTCTAGGTATATACATCATACATGAGGGATCTTATGTGCTCCACTATCGTCTTAAACGTGATTGGTAGAAAATGTTAAGACTGTATAAGTTGCTAGGTCAATGGGAGAAAATAAAACTGCCTTCTTTTTTCCTGTGGCTCCTATCTGTCCAAGCTATCTGCCGTTTTTCTGCAGGGTGGGGGAAAGTGTGCTCAGTCGCTAGGCAACCTGTGTTCAGCTAGATGCCTCTGGTGATAGTTAAAGGGAGATCTGGAACTAGAGGAAAGATTTGGGAAAGGAGGAAGTTAAGCTTAATTGGCACATCTGTCAGGCCTTCTCAAACGGGTAGCCTGGACGATTAAGTCTTTTCTTAGAGAGTATGGAGGTATCTCTGATTAGGTACTTTCCTCCGTCTGGGGATGCACCTGGCCGGATGCTGCCAATGATGATAATTACAGGGAGGCTTGAACTGGGGTTCTGGCTGAGCATAGCTGTCAGCACAGAAAGATAGGTGTCAAAGACACTCTATATGGATTTTAATCTTCTTTTTGGCAAAAATAGCCATTTGGGCAAGAAACTGTTTTTGTCTGGACTGCTATTATTATGTTGTATAGACTGGCATACACAACCCATAGTAAAATGACCACTGAATTCATCAAAACAACGTGAAATGTTCCTTCAGGTTCCTGCTTCACAGAGGCACCAAGGACACCACAGCCACTTATAAAATAATCACTTAGAAATTTATTTTAATTGAAACAGTATGACCTAATGGCTGAGGCTTCTTGCTAGCTAGATCTTACATCTTAGTGTACCCCATTTCTATAAATCCTATAACATGCCCCATGGCTTGTGGCTTACTGGTATCTTTACATCTTTCTTCTCCTCATGGCAGTTGGCAGTGTCTCCTGACTCAGCCTTACTGTTCCCAGAATTCTCCTCTCTCTTTGTCCCACCTAAACTTCCTGCTTGGCAACTGCCCAATCAGCACTTTTTAACCAATCAAAGCAACACATTCATAGCATACAGAGTGATATTCACAGCACTTCCCCATTTCTTTTTTTTTAAGGAAGGTTTTAACTTTAACATAGCAAAATTACATATAACTGCTGTGGGCCACCAGAATATATCATAAGAACTCAGCTGGTTATGGCAAAGTCACTACCTAGAGGGATCAAGGAATTCCTCCCCAGGAAGCCAAATCCCAAGGAGCTTTTGGTGTTACTTGTCATATATCAGCTGTCTTCTGTTATGAAAATCATGTGTGCCTTCAGAATTTTCCCAATTGATTTTTCCCTAAGAAGGGCTCACAATGTGGACTGATCACTCTCTGGACATATACATTCCAGGTGTTTGGAGAACAGCCTCAGGAAAGGCCTCCTCTGGAATCAGATATCGCCCTTAGCCACTTTTAATGACTAACAGTAATAACAGTTCACAAGCAAGTCTGCTGATTTAAGGTAAATTACACAAGGAGACACTGCCTAGGTCAGGTGGACGTTAAGTAATAGCTTTACATAATTTAGCTTGGACCCTCATTTCTCACAGCCTTACTAATTTTATAGACCTTTAACTCCTTACCTAACCACTGCTCGGAATATTTAGATAACCTTCTGCGCTGACAGCTATGCTCAGCCAGAACCCCAGTTCAAGCCTCCCTGTAATTATCATCATTGGCAGCATCCGGCCAGGTGCATCCCCAGACGGAGGAAAGTACCTAATCAGAGATACCTCCATACTCTCTAAGAAAAGACTTAATCGTCCAGGCTACCCGTTTGAGAAGGCCTGACAGATGTGCCAATTAAGCTTAACTTCCTCCTTTCCCAAATCTTTCCTCTAGTTCCAGATCTCCCTTTAACTATCACCAGAGGCATCTAGCTGAACACAGGTTGCCTAGCGACTGAGCACACTTTCCCCCACCCTGCAGAAAAACGGCAGATAGCTTGGACAGATAGGAGCCACAGGAAAAAAGAAGGCAGTTTTATTTTCTCCCATTGACCTAGCAACTTATACAGTCTTAACATTTTCTACCAATCACGTTTAAGACGATAGTGGAGCACATAAGATCCCTCATGTATGATGTATATACCTAGAAAACTTAACATGACTATAATTTTGACTATCATAGAAGATTAATTATTAATTAATCTGTATTTTAATTATACATTACAATCTAAATGAGTTACATAAACATAATACCTCAAACAAGAGTAGAAATTATATATATATATATATATATAGTATAACAAAATTAAATTTAAACTTCTATTGATAAATAAAATCCATAGCGATGCAAAACATTTCTAAACAAGTTGTTGTTCTTTAAAAGTAGGTTTATTAATCTACCCTTTTATCCTATTATATCTATGCTATCCCCTTTTCTTCTTTAGAAAGAGATTATATTTATAATTAACCTGCTTTAAATAAAAATATTGATTTTTCTCTGCCCCACACCAGAGGGCTCTTCTGATATTGGACAGAAAAATCTCTCAACCTTTTTTTGTTTTTAAGCAATATGTATATATTACTTTTTTTCTCTCTTCCAAGCCTATGCATATTTTTACACACATTGTAAACCGTTTAGAGGTTTATCCCATCTGAATCTGTTTTATTGTGAATCTGTTGCTTTAAAGTGCAGCATTATTAAGACTGAAACGGCGGCTGTGGCTGCTGGCTCCGCCCACCTCAGCTTTTCAACATGGAAGGAACTACGTTTACCCCCAGCTTCGGAGGAACCAAGCTCACCGCCGGACTCTGGAAGGCAGTGGATCTATGCCTCTATCAAAGCAGCGTGTAGCCCAGAAACCTTTTTTTTTTTTTTATATTAGCAAAAACTATATCCACCATGCAGCATAGTGTGCAGCTTAGAGACACCTCTGTGTAACGTGGCGTAGGTCAAGCCTGCATGCCACGAACCTGCCAAGAGTAGCTCAAGCCCGCATATTGCAGTGTCTCGCCACCCACACGAGACATGAAGCAGGAACTTAGGTGGAAACTCGAGCCGTTGAGTGCCATTAAAGATGGATGCCCCAACGTTGCAGAGGAACTTTGGATGACTGTCCAGGCTGCCAGCTGTCTCTGTCATTTCCAGAATTTTGGAAGTTGCTTATAATGTATGTATGTATTATTATTTATTATTTATTTATCCTGTTTATTTAGGTAATATTATATCCTTCTGGGGTCTTTGATGTAGTTGAAGACTAGATAGTTATAGTTTTCCTTAGTCATGATAAAAGATAAATTAGATATGAAACTTTAGACTCACAAATGTAGGATAGATAGAATATTTTCTTTAATTTTGCCAAATACAAATAGACTAGATACTATAACTGTAATTGATGCTTGATAAATGTTAAAGTTAAAACTTTCCTTTTTGATTAGACAGAAAAGGGGAGGTGCTATGGGATATCTTTCTGTATGCTGTGAATATGTGTTGCTCTGATTGGTTGATAAATAAAGCTGTTTGGCCTATGGCAGGGCAGGATGGAGCCAGTTGGGAAAATCCAAGGAAGACAGTGAAAGGAGAAAGGGGAGGCAGGGGATACACCATCCTGCCATCCATCCTGCCGTCCAGGGAGCAGCATGTAATGGCACACAGGTAACACCACAGAACACATGGTGACATATAGATTAATAGAAACGGGTTAATTTAAGGTAAAAAGAGCTAGATAGCAAGAAGCCTGCCATAGACCATACAGTTTGTAATTGTGTGTTTACTCAGGTCTGAGCAGCTACAGGACCGGGTGGGACACAGGAGAAACTTCTGACTACATACCCCAGCCTTCTCTCACACCTATAACTTGCTGTTGAGTCTCTAGTTCAACTTCTCTCTACCACGCAATCACTGCTCTTCATTTTTTAAAACTATCTATTTCTTAATGTAACTGCATATATTCCTTTTTCTCTCTCTTTGAAGCCTACACACACTGTAAACTGTTTGGAGGTTTATTCCATCTGAATCTGTATCATTGTGAACCTATAATCCATCTCTGACCAGGAGAGGTTTTAAACTGCTGAACTGCATGGCTAGGACCAGTAGCCTTGGCTGCTGACTCCACCTACCTCAGCTTTTCAACATGACGGGGGTACCCAGGAAAGTCATGCTTACCCTGCCAACTCTGGGTTCCTCACTGCCATCAGGGAGCATGCAGCTGGCCCATAAACCCTTTTTGTCTGTATGAGTAAAAGCTAAATCCACCATGCAGTGCACTGCACAGCTTGGAGACACCTCTGTGTACCACAGCAGGAATCTGTGTATTCCTGCATGCTGCATGCTGCACTCAAGCCCACATGCTGTGAACCCACCATACTGTAGCTCAAGTCTACATGCCACGGTGTCTCTGTACCTTGGCATCTCTATATCTCATCCTGCATGAGACATGAAGTAGAAAGCTGTTCTTAGCTCAATTTTAGAATTTCTTTTTAAGTTCTCTCTAGTTTTAGGTGGAAAGTCAAGCCAACACGTTGGGCAGCCAAATGTAGTCGGAAGATTCCCCTGTGTCCTGCCTGGTCCTGCAGCCGCTCAGACCCAAGTAAATACATAGGGGCTTTTTATAATTTTATAATTAATAATTATAAATCAATTATATTAATTACAAACTGTATGGTCTATGGCAGGCTTCTTGCTTGCTAGCTCTTTTACCTCAAATTAACCCATTTCTATTAATCCATGTTTTGCCATGTGTTCTGTTTGGTGGCACAGGCCTTTAATCCCAGCACTCTGGAGACAGAGCCAGGCAGATCTCTATGAGTTTGAGTCCAGCCTGGTCTACAGAGCGAGATCCAGGACAGGCACCAAAAACTACACAGAGAAACCCTGTCTCAAAAAACCAAAAACAAACAAAAAAACAAAACCAAAAAAAAAAAAACCCAAAAAACAAAACAAAACAAAACAAAAACCCAACCACTAAAGTGAAACTTTTGCTTTACCGGAAAAACTGATGCTGGTCAGCTGGGGCTGAAAAATCATCTGTGATTGAGAAGGGACCAGCATCATGGAGGTGAAATATTCTGGGATTATTTCCTCAGGGCCAGGACACAGAAGCTGTGGTCCAGAGGTTACCAAGGCTGAACTGCATGCTGACATCCCTGCTTGGTAAGATGTCTATTGTGGTACATGTTTTTGAAGACATTAAGAAGCATGCTGAGTGGCTAAGGCTTGGAACATGTGGCAGGGTCAGAGTCCCAGAAGAGAGACCATTGGGGAAGGTATAACCAGTTACAGTGAAGACCTGAGTAGTGCCTTATGGTGATATTTTATTTGTACTGAAATGTGATTTTAATTTTATGTTAATAAATAATGTTGCCCTGGGGTCAGAGGTATTAGAGCCATAGCAAGAGCGTGGTGGTTAGAAGAGCTAGTTAGATTTCTGTGTGTTCAGGGATACAGCCAATATTGGAGACATACACCTTTAAGACCTGGAGGGCGGTACTTACAGGCAGTGATGAGGCAGTCATGTGGTTGGGTTTACAACCAATGAGAAGGCAGAACAGAAAGACTATTTAAACACAGACAAACAGGAAGTAGCTCTCTCTCGGTGAAGTTAGGAGCACTGCAGGAGGTAAGATTTTATCTCTGAGCTCTGACCACTCGGCTTTCTCTTTTACACTGGCTCTGTGTTTCTTATTTTAATAAGACGATTGGTTACATCTACAGTGCCTCTCACCAATGCTTTATTATTTGTTCGCATACACAGGCCTAGACACAAATTGAAACTTCTCGTGTGTCCACATGCAAGTATTAAGTACAGGAGTGCCCAGGCACATATGCAATCACAAAACAAATGCAAACACTGGCATACCAACCCACTCAGAACCCCACCAACAGACTGGTCATATTATCATATTACCTACAGAACATATATTAAAAAGTGCCGACTTCCAAAGGAACAAGGGATGGAGGTACAATAACATACTATGTAAGCCAAGGAACTGACCTACATTATGAAGAGTCTGAAAGCTTATGAAACGCCTGAAGGCTTTTAAAGCACATTTGAGCATTTCAGACGTGAATCACACAGAATATCAACTACTCAGTGCTGGAACAAGCCTTTACCCCCTCCTCTGGGCCCGTAAGCTCAAGAGGGAGGTGCAGTTCAGCAGGAAGTCGGTGCTCAGTAGGAAGTGAGATGGAGCCAACCAGTGGATCTGAATCACAAGGATGGGCTGGGAGGCTTCACTGCTCCAACTCAAGCAAGACCTGAAGGCAGAAAAGATGGGATGAGGACCACCTAATGATCATGAATCCCTTGAATCCCTTTCCTGACTCTCTTTCTTCTTCATCTCCCATAACTGAAGATTTGTCACTGACACAAGTGCACAGACCTATTCCTGCCTGGATTCCCCACCTCCAGCCTCACCTTCCCTCATTCCTCCATCACTGGCCACCAACCTACTCTGGTGAAGCTCATGGTCTCTCAATATAACCTTCCTGATGTCAGGAAAGTTCTTTGGATTTCCACTACCCACTTCTCCTGGCCTAGCCCCGTGTGTGTGTGTGTGTGTGTGTGTGTGTGTGTGTGTGTGTGTGTGTGTGTGTAGAGAGAGAGAGAGAGAGACAGAGACAGAGACAGAGAGACAGAGATGGGGGGACATACATTGGTATTTCTGAGTATGTGCTGGTAAGAGAAGGTCAGAGGACAGCCTGGGATATCAGTCTTTCCCTTCCAGTTTGATGGCTGCTTTGAGCCCTGTTTGAGGGCTCTAACAGAAACATGGTAGTTTAATTGAGGAAAACAAAAGCTTTAACTATTTTCCTTCTGTCATTCCTCACCATGTTTTAGAATGTTTGACTTTTAAAAATGCTGTTTGAGCTGCTGACTTGAGGCTTGTGAAAAACTGTCAGATGAATTTTGGCTTGGGATTAAGGCAGTACTCCTAACATTTCAAAAATGGCCCAAAACACACTTCTGCCATTTTTTCACTCCATGTTTATGTGAAGCAGCATCCTCAGCACTGACAATTATAAAAGTACTGATCAACTCTGAAAAATGTGGAAGATATTTCATGTCCCACAGTGTCAAGTTTTTAGTTAAGATTTAACTCTTTGTGTTTAAATAAACAAACACACCCCTTTCCTTGGCACTGACATTTGTTTTATCTTTAACAAATGGGAAAACTACATGCAAACCAAAGACTTGTATTAAAGTAAGTATCTTTGTAATTTATTGTCTGTAAATGTTTTATTTGTACATCTATCCTATGTGTCTATATACTGGGGTCCTGTAAACATTTCTCAGTTGGAAAGGGGTTTCGAGACAGATAGCTTTAAGAATCCCTGGTATAGGTTTCTTCTTCCACCCTTGCCAGCCCCCTGTGATCAGCCACCTCTCCAGCTTCATCCTGCCCCTTCCATTGCAGCAGTTCTGTCCAGGGTGGCTTCCTCCTACACTCCCTAGGCCCCATTTGCCTCTGTGCTCAACAATGTCCAGCCTTGCTTCCCAGACACACTAGAGGTTTAATTCCCTTCTCAGCTCATACTGTCCTTGCCCTCTGGGCGGGCGAGTCATTTGAGATTTGGTGGCAAAATACACCTTGAGAAGGAATCCAGGCTGCACATCTGAACTGAGATCCACCCCCGAGACTACACACACACACACACACACACACACACACACACACACACACACACACACACACATCCTTCCATGTATGTCTTCCACAGACCACCACCATGGTGTGCAGCAGACTGGGGACGCGAGGCCTGGGTGAGGAATCAGGATGCTGGGTTCTATTTCTTCCAGTTGATATGCTGCCTGCCCTGGGGCAAGTCCCTGCAAACCACCCCCCCACCCCCCGGGGACCTCGGTCTCCTTCTCTCACTTGATGTCAGGGCACCAGCCGATTACTGCTGAGCACAAAACTCGAGAGACTGAGCATTCACTGAATAATCCTCAAGTGCCCCTTCTGAAGTCAGCTTCAGAAGCCTGGGGTACCCATCCCCAAAGTCATGCAAACCACCAACTTACCCCATGTACCCAGCTATGACCAACTTATGACAGAGCCTTCCACCTCCCAACCATCTCCATCCTGTGCTCCTTTTCAAGAAGCCAGCTACCTGGCTAGCTGTGGCTCTGGCGCCAGGTCCAAGAGTTCTTCAGAGTCATCAGGGCCTCGGCAGCCTCCAGTGTCTCCTGACACTCTGAGATCGTAGAAACCGGGGCCTGGTCAGAGGCAGCGGGGCCCTGCAAAGAAACAGGTGTGAGGAGAGCAGGAGCTGTGCAGCCAACACCTCTTCTCAGAAGCACAACGTGTGCTTCCAGGGCCCTTTCAGTGCCCCGTTGCCTCCAGTGCCCACTCCCAGCCCCTAGCGGTCTGCTCTACACATCCACTTAGCTTCTCCCGCCCAAGTTTCCGAAACCCCAACTTCTCTGCAGGGACCTGCTGTTCTGGTGGATGATGCTCCATGGTGGGACACGGCAGGGGGCTCAGATCCGAGAGTCTGGAAACAAGAGGTGAGGGGATTAAACACTTGGGCGGGCGGGTAGCACCTATAGACAGAGACTGGCAGGGTTTCTGCCATACCAGAAGGTGGGACTCCAAAGGACTGTGGAGACCATAGACCCACCCCACGGCTTGGACATGTCCTTTGTCCTGCCCAGCCTGTTTTCCTTCCCACACCCCCTCTGACATATTTTTCCTGAGATATTAGTCTGAACAAGCCCTTTTTTAATTCTCTCCCAGATACATAGTGAAGAAAACATCAGGGAACCATGAGTGTTTGCATTTTAATCTGCAAAGGCTCTGGAGAGATATGGTGACCTTCTGTTTTCAGGGAATGGTTCTTGCCAGCATTTTGTCCAGCCACCACAGATCAGGAAGGACAAGCTGGAACACTTCCAGGAGGCTTTCTCTGTGGGCCTCTGGACTTTGCCATGGGCCTCTGTGGCCCTCGCCACCATGTCCCTAGGTTTCACCAGGACCTTCTTTCTATCTCACCCATCTGTCGTGATACAGAGAAACAGGGCCCACGCGTTGAAGGCCCACTGTGGGGCAAGCCTTGTGCCGGTGCTTTCCTCAGTGTGAGAGGTATAGGGTGCTTTTTGCTAAAATGACCTCTAGAAAATGGGTGCTTGGAAAAATAAAGTCACTTGTACCACCAAGTCTCTGGAGTAGAAACTGTCAAATCAGGAGAGGCCCCTGTCCTTGCCCCACAGTCTGACTCGCAGCCTTCTTCCCCTACCTGTGTCCTCCTCCTTCCCATGATCCCCATGGTCAATGTCACATGATCCTCCTCCTCCTCCTGCGCCGACAGCAGCAAGTCCAGGGCTGCACACACACTGACCCATGACATGACACAAGCAGCCCCACGGTCACTTTCTACTCACGGGTTGGATGAGCCAACAGCCTCACGGAGCTCCACGGAAGGAGAAACAATCAATTGCTGCCCCAAGGTCATTGTCACATAGGGCGGAGACGAAACTGCTGGGGGCCAGCAGAAGAGCGGAGGCCCTTGGGAGCTCTCCTGCAGGGACAGAGATGACAGGGATTGGGTTCCAGGCCAGCCAGAAAGAGAGGAGGGCTGGGCAAATTTTAGGCTGAGGGCAGGAACCCAGAATGTCAGGGCTCTGAAGACCCCACAGAACCCTCCTCCGATCTTAACACACCCTGTTAGCGCTGAGAAGACTGAGGCCCAAGGAGAAGTGATGTTTCCCAATGTCACAAAGCACTGTGCTGAACGATTAGAGGTGGAAGCCCTGACTTTAAGACACGGTGGAAAGGGTCTTGACAGTGACTGGTGGGAGCCTCCCACTCTAGCACCAGATTCGCCTTACCTCCTGGGGGCCTGTGAAGGGCAGGACTTCAGGCTGGCACACAGTGTTCTCCTTCCCAGCTGTAAAAGACCACCAATTCCTCCCCGCTGGCTGGTCTTCATCTCCTCTCTGTACTCACACTCTCCATCCTTCCCAGGTTCTCTCACTCACCCACCACCTCTCCTCACCACCACCCCCCCCCCCAAGAACTTGTTGGCATTGGCTCCTTTACAGGATCAATCTTCTCAGACTCACTCCTCACATCCCCTTTCCAGGAATGCACAAGGAGCCCAAGGCCTCCCTCGACGAACACACCAAAGCCCAGACACTGACAGCTGTCTTCCTGGTGCCCTCCATTCATTCACTCCCCACGTGGGAAAATTTGCACCAATCAGCCTCATCTGAAGACACTCACCACCATTCTGAGAACTCACGACTATGGACCTTGTCAAACACCCCCGCCCCCGCCCCCCAGTTCTGAGACAGGGCTGGACACAGAGTTACTCAAGCTGTGCTTCCCTCCAACCAAACTCTGGCTCCCTCCCCAGCCAATGGCACTCACTGTGACCTCTTGCTTTGGCAGAGGACTTCCTGCCCTGCCAGAGGGGTTTGTGGGCGACAGCCCCAGTCGCTCTTGGTAGTCGAATCTGTCTTCTCTTTAGCAGTGCACCATGCACCTTCTTCTCGGAACCCAGAGCAGGCAGGGCCTCGCTGTGTTCCCTACAGTAGGGGTTTGAAGGACTCCTGCTAGTCACGGGCAAAGGGGGACTGACCCCCTCCCCAACCCAGACCCCATACTGTGCTGTGATGTTTGGTTTGTGTTCTGACAAATACAGCTTGCTTGGCCTCAGGGGGCAGAGCTAGCCACTGGTTAACTATAGAGGTCTGGAGGTCTGTGCAGAGGGGAGACAGGAAGTGATAAAGAAGGGTGGAGGGAGGATCTAGGCCTTTTTGGTTGGAGGAACCAGAGAGGTGGGAAGTGGCTGCGGCTGCTCCCCTGCTTCTATGTTCTTTTAGGATTTTACCTTGACACCTGATTTCTGTTTTTTATCAATAAGAGTAATTCGATTTACGCCTCAACACACTCATGAGGAGATGGCACAACTGGGACACCCGAGGACCCGAGAGTGTGAGGACCGGGTTTCTCACCTGGCTTTGGTCCCGGTGCCACAGCTGTGGCCTCTGCCACGGTGATTGGCAGGTCCTCTGAGGCCAGGTTCTATTTCCAGTGGGGCTCCAGGCTGGTTCCCTGGGTTACATTCCGAGGTGGAGGGCCAGACCGGGACCTCCACTTTGTCTTTTGGTTCCACGGTTCTGGGGTCGAGAGCAGAAACGCCACACTGTATCTCCACGTGTATCCCAATGGCCACGGTATCCACATGTGCTAATGCAGCCTGACCCCCTCCCCAACCCAGACACCATACTCACCAGGACATGGGTTTCTCACCTGGCTTGGGTCCTGGCACAACTGTGGCCTCTGCCACGGTGTTTTGCGGGTCCTCTGAGGCCAGGTTCTACTCCAAGTGGGGCTCCAGTCTTGTTCCCCACGTTACATTCCAAGTTGGAGGGCCAGCCCGGCGAGACACTCGCTTTATGTTTTTGTCCCATGGTTCTGGGTTGGAGAGCAGAAACGCCACACTGTATCCCCAAGAGTATCCCAATGGCCACGGTACGCCCATGTGCAAAGGCAGCCTGACCCCCTCCCCAACACAGGCACCATACTCACGGGGAGGCGGGTTTCTCACCTGGCTTGGGTCCTGGCGCAACTGTGGCCTCTGCCACGGTGATCTGCAGGTCCTCTGAGGCCAGGCTCTGTTCCCATTGGGGCTCCAGTCTTGTTCCCGATGTTACTTTCTGAGGTGGAGGGCCAGCAGGTGATATCCACTTTGTCTTTTTGTTCCGTGGTTCTGGGGTGGAGAGCAGAAACGCCACTGTATCCCCCTGTGTATCCCAATGGTCACGGTACGCCCACGTGCAAAGGCAGCCTGACCCCCTCCCCAACCCAGACACCATACTCACCAGGTCGTGGGTTTCTCACCTGGCTTGGGTCCTGGCGCCAGAACTGTGGCCTCTGCCACGGTGATGTGCAGGTCCTCTGAGGTCCTGTTCGATTTCCATTGGGGCTCCAGTCTTGTTCTCCATGGTACATTCCGAGGTGGAGGGCCAGCCCGGGACATCCACTTTGGCTTTTGGTTCCGTGTTTCTGGGGTGGAGAGCAGAAACGCCACTCTATCCCCATGGCCACTGTATCCCAATGTGTACCCCAATGGCCACTCTATTCCCATGTGCAAAGTGAGCCTGAGCCCCTCCCCAACCCAGAAGCCATACTCATGCGGTGGCAGGTTTCTCACTTGGCTTTGGTCCTGGCGCCACAACTGTGGCCTCTGCCACGGTGACTTGCAGGTCCCCTGAGGCCAGGCTCTGTTCCCATTGGGGCTCCAGTCTTGTTTCCCATGTTACTTTCCAAGGTGGAGGGCTTGCAGTGGATATACACTTTGTCTTTTTGTTCCGTGGTTCTGGGGTGGAGAGCAGAAACGCCACACTGTATCTCCACGTGTATCCCAATGGCCACGGTACGCCCATGTGCAAAGGCAGCCTGATCCCCTCCCCAACCCAGACACCATACTCACCAGGACGCAGGTTTCTCACCTGGCTTGGGTCCGGGCGCCAGAACTGTGGCCTCTGCCACGGTGATTGGCAGGGCCTCTGAGGCCTTGTTCCATTCCCCATGAGGTTCCAGTCTTGTTCCCGATGTTACATTCTGAGTTGGGGGGCCAGCAGTGGATATACACTTTGTCTTTTTGCTCCGTGGTTCTGGGGTGGAGAGCAGAAACGCCACTGTATCCCCCTGTGTATCCCAATGGCCACGGTACGCCCACGTGCAAAGGCAGCCTGACCGCCTCCACAACACAGACACCATACTCACAAGGAGGCGGGTTTCTCACCTGGCTTGGGTCCTGGCGCCAGAACTGTGGCCTCTGCCACGGAGATTGGCAGGTCCTCTGAGGCCAGGCTCTGTTCCCATTGGGGCTCCAGTCTTGTTCACATTACTTTCCGAGGAGGAGGGCCAGCCCGGGACATCCACTTTGTCTTTTTGTTCCACGGTTCTTGGGTTGAGAGCAGAAACGCCACTGTATCCCCCTGTGTATCCCAATGGCCCCGGTATCCCCATGTGCAAAGGCAGCCTGACCCCCTCCCCAACCCAGACACCATACTCACCAGGAGGCGGGTTTCTCACCTGACTTGGATCCTGGCGCCACAACTGTGGCCTCTGCCACGGTGATTTGCAGGGCCTCTGAGGCCAGGCTCTGTTCCCATTGGGGCTCCAGTCTTGTTCTCCACGTTACTTTCTGAGTCGGAGGGCCAGCCCGGGACATCCACTTTGTCTTTTTGCTCCATGGTTCTGGGGTAGAGAGCAGAAATGCCACTGTATCCCCCAGGGCCTAAGAGTAACTGCTCTTTCCTTAGCAAAAAACAAAACAAACAAACAAACATAATCAGTGTCTGGTGACTAGAATCTTCTCCAACACGCTCACCTCTACTTCTATCAATTCATCCTCTCATGGTTTTCTTTGGTCTTCATCTCCTCTCTGTACTCACACTCTCCATCCTTCCCAGGTTCTCTCACTCACCCACCACCTCTCCTCACCACCACCACCCCCAAGAACTTGTTGGCATTGGCTCCTTTACAGGATCAATCTTCTCAGACTCACTCCTCACATCCCCTTTCCAGGAATGCACAAGGAGCCCAAGGCCTCCCTCGACGAACACACCAAAGCCCAGACACTGACAGCTGTCTTCCTGGTGCCCTCCATTCATTCACTCCCCACGTGGGAAAATTTGCACCAAATACTCGGCAGTCTCATGGATACCCAGTGTTCAATTTTCCCTTCAGCCTCCATTCAAGTTTTTCTCACACCACACTTTAATCTTAATTGTTACCGTGCTGGCCATTTCAACCGATTGTCCTTTTGTCCTGCATCCCGCTCCCACACCTGCCCGTGAAATCATATCGTTCTTCTGAAGGCAGTGGACATATGAGTCATACCTAAAAACCCACCCACCACCCAGGAACCTGGGGTAGGCAGTTCACGACTGAGACCAACTGAGCTAGCTAATGAGATGCTGGGTTTCACACAAACAACACTCTCACGAATTCCATCCAGACATTCTACACTTCTACACGTGACAGATGTTTGTTGAAGCCCATGAGGAGTACGAGGCCCTGACGTAACCCAAAGACAAACTCTCCGGCAGTCAGCTTTCTGTTGGCCCAACACGTATCCTCTGGTTTTCTTTCCTTCTTTTTTTTTTTTTTCTTTCTCGAGACAGGGTTTCTCTGTGTCCCTGCCTTTCCTGGATCTCACTTGGTAGCCCAGGCTGGCCTCGAACTCACAGAGATCCGCCTGCCTCTGCCTCCCGAGTGCTGGGATTTAAGGCGTGCGCCACCGCCCGGCCGTGCACCCTCTTCTTTCATCAAACCCAGGTTCTCTCCCCAGTTGTCCAGGCGCGCCTCAACGCTTCGACGAAGGGTGGGACCGAGTATGCTTCTTCTCTTCCCTCACACCCTCTACCTGCCTCAACTGCTCTGTGGTAATTTCCAGACTGCCCGGCAGCCTGGAGAGAGGGCGCTCTGAAGCGGTTGGGGTACGGGCTGTGGGGGCTGGGCGGAGCCTGTGAGGGCAGAAGGGCCGGGTGGGGGCAAGGAGTGTTCCTCCAGGTCGTTTCCCATCTCCAGCAGGCTTCGCCTACAGAGGCCTGAAAATGGAGGAAACGGGCACCTTAGCGTGAGGGACGGAAGAAGAAAGGCACCGAGGAACACGGAGGTCATACTTGTGGTTACTCCGGACTCCAGCCCTTCAGAACCAGGGAGTTGAGCCCGAGAGAGAAGACGCGCTTCTGGCCCTCGAGTCCCGTCCCTCGGGTGTGACTGGGTCTTCGGCGCCACTTCCTGCCGTGCGCGCCACAAGGGCCAATGAGCTCCCAGCACGCGTCAGTTGAAAGCCCGCCCCCTGGTGGCCGCTCTGGGTCCCACTTCCGCCCACACGCGGATGTGGCGCCTGTAGGCCTCTGGTGCTCACTGGGCTAACCCAGCCTTTAGCACGGGAGGAACAAATGAGGGTTAGACCTCACATTGTGTTTGCTCCTTCAGCAGCAGCCATCGTAAAACCCCAGAGAACACTTCCAATGTCTGAGAACACTGCGTTTCATCTTGTGAGAGTCTGTCTCTGAGCTTTCTTTTCTGTTCCAGCGATAAATCCCTAAATTTCTCTGCTTCCTCTACAGTGCCTTAAGTTTTTTCGTATGTGTGTATGTATGTATGTGTGTGTGTGTGTGTGTGTGTGTGTGTGTCTGTCTGTCTGTCTGTCTGTCTGTCTGTCTATCATTTATTCACGTCAGGCCATTGCAGGGCATGACGTCTGCTAGGAAACGTCCCTAATTCTTGCTCCACAGACCCAAATGTAACTTTCCTGCTCCTTATCTTCTGTTCTTCTATGTGTATCTGAGTATCTGCACGACAATTCCCCGGGGGACTCTCGGTTGCAATGAGTTCTGGTTGCATTTTCTTTGATTCCGAGGATGAATTAAGAGGGAACTGGCTAGCCACAGGATACCCGGCCTTCCTACTCACCAGGTTGGCGTGTCTCTCCCTTTTTGCGGCTCTCTCATGTTTTTGTATCTTTCACTTTTGTTTTTAGTTGTTTCTTTTGTGCATTCCTGTCTGGTACATCTTGTGCCTTTTTTTTTTTCTCCCCCAATCCCAGTGCACTCTAGAGTATCGCCACTTTCCTGTCGACTGATATCTGCTTAGCAGGAAAAACTTCATTTGCCTCTGATTTACAGAAATACACTGGACTTTTTAACTGGTGCGTTTTTTCTAAAGTCAGGCAACGGAAGAAATCCCATCACATTAGGACACACACGCACCCGCGCACACATGAGTTCTGAGTTTTTTTTCTCTGCATCTCAGTATATTCAAATGTTTATGTTTTGTTGTTGCTGTTGTTATTTGTTGTTGTTTTCAGTGTTAGCTTGACTCCTCAGAATGCAGTCTGATAAGGACAGGGGTTGAGGGGCTTGTTTGAGTTGCTGCTACTTTTAGTAAAATGTCACCAATATTTTCAGATGAAAATACTTTTTGCTGGCTCTCCCTTTCTGTGCTCACTTTCAAAGCCATTCCTTCATCCACTCACCCTCCCGGTCTCCTGACTTCCTTTCCTGCCTGTCTCCCTCTCTTCTTTGCTCCCAATTCTCATTCTTTCCTTCCTTTCTTGTTTTTTTCCTTGTCCATTTCTATTAAAAGATTAATAAACATCCCTTGTGCAGATTTCAAAATGTCTTCTTCAAAAATCACAAATGCACTGTGCCCGCCTGGAAATATCTGTGGCTCTATTGGCTCTTTTGTGAACATGGTGCATGGCATTCATAGATTCTTCCCAATATTGCTAGCTAAGCTCACTTTTAATTAAAAAAAAAAAAGTGTGTGCCGCAGGGGATAGCATATGCTTTGGCATGTTCTAAACTTAAACACGTCTTTAATCCCAGCACTCGGGAGGCAGAGCCAGGCGAATCGGGTCTACAGAGTGACATCCAGGACAGGCACCAAAACTACACAGAGAAACCCTGTCTCGAAAACAAAACAATAAATAAAAGAAAGAAAATGAAAATAAACATACTGCTATGTACACTCTAGAGCAAGCAACTGCATGTGTTAACAGCATAGACCCTCTTCTGAAGTCCCCTTCCATTCCCAGAAATCTAATATGAGTTGAGCTTTGTTCTTCTGTCCAAGATTTTTTTAAAAAATAAAATACACTGAAAATCTAACAGCTGTGGCAGATTATTTTCTATATATTGGAAACTTTGGTCTGATCCACACTTGTGTAGTAGTCTAGTGTCTTCTCTTCCTGGGGGACACTGGCATGGTGTTTCTTTCCACCATACTAACTTTACCAGACTCTAAAAGACCGAGCTCAAAAACCTCTGCCACTCATGGGTAGTTTCAATATACAGGAACTATGAGTCACTTCAAGTTCCTCTATTGTGCCTGGCAGCAGGTTAAGACGGCGGGGACAGCAAAATTGGCCAGATGCCCTCATAGACCTCCCAGTCTAGAGACAAGTTACTCTCAGGAGATGAGCCAACAGTGGTAAGCCCCCATGAGCTTGCCGAGACTCTCTCATTGTGCGGGACATCCTGCAGGTCCTAGATACCGTGTTAGTAAAACTGTTGAGTGAGATATTATTTATCGAGTCTCAATTTACTGATGAGAAATCTGAGGCCAGGGGATCAAATATGACTTGCTTGTTGTCGCATGGCATATACGTGGGAGCCCGAGTCTTTGAACCATGTCTGAACACAGTGCTCTATGGTCTACCTTCTGCTCAATTCTTACTCTTGTTCAAGGCCCATATGTAAATCACTTAGACCCTGCAGTAGACACAAAATGTCCTTTCTTTCCTCTCATTGACATTTACCACCATTTCTGAATATTTGTTACCTAATCCCATAAACAACTAAAATATACAAAGATGTAGGGGCATGCACTCAACAAGGAAGCCAACATCCTGGATAAAATGCAAAAGTTAATGTACTGTGTGGGCCAGGGTGAGGGCTTGTGGTGGTTTGAAAGAAAATGGCCCCCTCAGGGAGTGGCACTTTTAGGAGGTATGACCTTGTTGAAGGAAATGTGTCACTGTGGGGGTGGGCTTTGAGGTCTCCTTTACTCAAGCTTCCCTCCACGTGACAGTCAGTCGACTTCCTGTTGCCTCTGAGTCAAGATGTAAGCACTCTGGGCTCCAGCACCAGGTCTGTCAGCATCCCCCCATGTTCCCCGCCCTGATGATCATGGACTGAGCCTCTGAAACTGTAAGCCAGTCATCTCATTTAAATGTTTCCTTTATAAGAGATGCTGTGCACCTGGTGTCTTTTCCACAGCATGAGGAACCTATCTAAGATGGGGCCCAGGAGGGGAAAGTGCTTCCTGAGAAGCCCAAAGACCCAAGTTTACTCCCCAGTATCTACACTATGGAAGGAGAGAATCGACTCCCACAAGTTGTTCCCTGACTTCCTCACTGGCATACTTGGGATCACACACACACACACACACACACAGAGAGAGAGAGAGACAGAGAGAGAGACAGAGACAGAGACAGAGAGAAAGAGAGAGAGAAAGCGAGAGAGAGACAGAGAGAGATTTAAGTAAAGTTAAGGTCATCATACAAAAGTCAAAGCTCAGTTGCTTCCTCTATATTATAGCAGTCAAACAGGAGTAATAAAACATGGACTTAGAATTGGAGGTGATCACAAATCCTTACGCTCCCAGCACTTTGGAGAGAGAGGCAGAAGGATGCCTACCAAGTTCAGGGACAATCTGTTCTACATAGGGACACTTGTCTCAAGAGGGAAAAACAGGCAAAATAAACAAGAACGACAGAAACACGGTCTCTTAGTTGTCACAAAAGCATCCAGACAGTAAAATAAGAACAAAGCTGGGCTGCAGAGGCGGCTCAGAAGATAAAGCACTTGCTAAGCATGCATGAGGAACTGAGTTTGATCCCCAGATCCCACCTGGAAAAGCAGGGGTTGGTGATACATGCCTCTGATTCCCGAGCTGTGGAGGTGGTGAGACAGATGGATTCCTGGGCCTGCTGGACAGGCAACCTACCTATGATGGCCTAACCCCGGGGTTCAGTGAGAAACTCTGTCTGAAAACAGGTGAAAGGCAATGTAGAGTGCTCATGAGGAAGGAAGGACACCGGATGCTCATCTCTGTCCTCAGTACACACATGCACCCAGATGAATACACTCACACATACACACAACACACACAGAAAGACCAAACCTAATGAATAGACCTCTCTGCAATGGAAAGCAATTGTCTCCTTGAAACAGGAAGTTCTATCATTAGCCCAGTTAGTCGCAACCTATCTGCATCTTTGAGGAATGGAGAGCGCAGGACTGGCGCAGGAAAAACAAAACACAACATAACAACAATGAAAAATAAAGAGCTGTAGCCGAGGCCCACCTCCAGACAAAGGAATGAAAATCTCTAGGGAACATGTTTCAGACAAACACTTCCAAAGTGGTATCTTGTTGAGAAGTGTAGGTCTTAAAGCAATAGCCACTGCAAACAAGGGCAACCAGGCCCACAGCCAGGCAAGACGGCCACACCACACCTTCAATTCCATCCCTAAGAAGGCTGAGGCAAGTGGATCACCACATGTTTGAGGCCACCAAGGACTCCCTAGGGAGCTGCATGCTGAGCTCCAGAGGGAGAAAAAAATTAAACAAAACACACAGACACAGATTACCATGCCCTCGGTGTGATTCCAAACCACAAAATGGATCATCTTATTGGAGGCACATCAGCCCACTGGAACGTGTGACTCTGGCAGGCCCTGTCCTTCTCCCCACTTCCCTCTGCCTTGCTAAAGGCCGTGAGTGTACGTGACTAAAGCTGGCTGGCCCTCAAGGTCCATTCCCTTGTTGGCCGGTCCCTCCTCCTAAGGCTGACCACCAAGGTCCAGCTACCAAAGTACTGAAATCCAGCAATCAAAAGCCCCCTGGGACTCACCTAATGGACACGTCCAGTTGAAAATAAGCAACTCAGCCTAACAGGAGCTTCCCTCTTCCCTTTATAAGCTGCCGTTTACCTATGTGCCACATCTGTCTCCTCTCTGTCCAGAGGCAGTCCTTAGTCACTTTGGGACAAATAACCCTTCCCCCTTCCTTTGGGATCCTCCCCCTTCTCCCTCTTCCCTCTGTCTCCTGTCTTTGTCCCTTGTCTGTTGTTCAAATCTTAGACGGTGTTTTAACAAACACCCAGAGACAGATATCAAGGTGAAAGCTGAAAGTGCAGAGAAGCAGAGCAGCCAGCCACTAGTTCTTACCTGTACGAAATCCTCAGCCTAAAGAGAGTGAGTTCCTGTTTCCTCATGCCTTATATACCTTTCTCTGCCCTGACGTCATTCCTGGGACTAAAGGGGAGTGTGTGCTTCCCAGTACTGCGATTCAAGGTGTGTGACACCACTGCCTGACTCTGTTCCCAGTGTGGCCTCGAACTCACAGAGATCCAGATGGATCTCTTCCTCCTTAGTGACAGGATTAAGGGTGTGTCCACCACTGCCTGGCCTCTATCTCTAATCGAGTGGCTGGCCCTGTCCTCTGATACTCAGGCAAGTTTATTGGGGTACACAGTATGTCACCACATTTATCCCTCCCCTCTGTCTCTCTGGGGCTAATCAATCTCCTTTGTGCTGAGAACTTGGTCTGACAGCTTGGACTTGAGGGCTCCTGAGCTGATCATTTTCCTTTTAATTACAAATGTCTTTCCTTTTTATCATGGAAAGTGTGGAGGACCAGGCATCAGCTTCCTATCCATTTTGGATTATCCATGGTAAATTTAAAAAAAAAATTTGATTTTATTCAAAATAGATCCTTTTTTATACACTATATCCTGATTATAGTGTCCCCTCTCTCTACTCTTCCTCCCAGTTCCTTCTCTCCTCCCCCACCCCTCCAGATCCACTCCCTTTCTGTCTCTCACTAGAAAAATAAGAGACAAGAACCAAGCATGACAGAATAAAACACAAGATGAAGCGAAAACTGTCATATCGAAGTGAGTCAAGGCAAGTCAACAGGAGGAGAAGAGCCCCCCAAAGCAGGCACAAGAGTCAGAGACCAACTCATTCTCCCTGTCGCGAGTCCCATACAAACAGTAAGTTAGAGCTATAATATCTATGCCAGAGGACCCAGAGCAGACCCGTGTAGGCCCTGTGCTTGCTGCCTCAGTCCTGTGAGCTCATAGGCATCTGACTTAGTTGCTTCAGAGGGCCTTGTTCTCCTGGTGGCCTCCATACCCTCTGACTCTCACATTCTCTCTGCCTCCTCTTCAGTGGGAATCTCTGAGCTCTGAGGGGCAGGGATTTGATAGAGACCTCCCATTTTGACTCTCTTCCCTCCATGTAATGTCTGACATGTGGGTCTCTGCATCTGTTCCCATCTGCTGCCGGAGGAAGCCTTTCTGGTGGTGACTGGGTAAGGCACAAGTCTATGAGTATAGCAGATATCATTAGGTGTCATTTTATTCATACTTTTTTTTATAGAGTTGTAGTGCTAGGTTTAACCTTAGAGGTTAATTAGACAAGGGACCCTGGATCAAATTCTGGTAGGTTTATATTTACAAAGGTCTTTTAAAACACTGGTAGATTTCAGAGAGTCCTCACAATTTAATCGTGCTTAGATGTTCAAGTCAGCTATTCTGTACAATGAAGAAGGCTCAGTTGGACGTCACAGGAAGGACGTCAGCAGTGGCACTTTATATCAGCGGTGCTTCTTTCACATTCTACAAATCAAGCTTCTGATGCAGACATGGGGAAGATGTGTGTGCTCACCATCTCTTCTAAAATGCCCATTCCTCTTTTGACAAGATCTGTATCTTCAAAGTTGGAACCGAAGCAAAACTTTTCCCCATTAAAAACGAACCCACAAGATGCTTTGCCTACACCTGTACTGTACCCTTGACAAATCCCCCACTGGGCAGTCTCCCTAATAAGTGAAGGCCTTTATGCCTTGAAACAACCTTTCCTCATTTCTCAGGGTTGGGAAGCAATACCATGCCAAGTAGCAAAGACACATTTTTCCTTAAGAACCCATGAGTCCTCTTAGAGAGGTCTCCTCAAACGCAGTCAGTCCCACCTGGCCTGGAGAGGGTGCTCCGTAGCTACAGTGCTTGCTGCACTCGAGGCGAAATCAGTTTGACCCCCTAGAGCCCAGGGGACAAAGCAGGGCATGGTGGACCTGCTTCCAACAGCAGAACGGCTAGTCCGGAGTCCCCTTTGCCTGGTTTTACATTTCTTGCTTTATGTCCGAGCTGTTGATTTATTTTTTAGTGAACTGTTCTATAAGCTGGACAGTGAAGTTCCAGCTCCTTGCTGTGTTTGAAAATCCAAACAGTCCACGCAAATGTGCAGTGCTACAACCGTAACTTCACATACCCACACACGCAGAGTAGTCAGGGACAAAGTGCATCAGCACTGAATGAGTACAGACCTTTGGGACATAGGTCCTTCCCAGTTCCCTGCCTCGTTTGAATACTGCGTGTATGCTGTTCAATTTTTCAGGTAGCACAGAGGTGGATACATTTCAGTCTATTCTGCATAAGGGGCTCAATCATTTGTCGATCTTGATGCTCCCAGGGGGATCTTGGAACAAAACCCACGAGATCCCAAGGGACAAGTGTGGCAGTCATTGAGGCTCATGGTGGCTGCTTCTGATGGGAAGGGTTTGGAGAGCTCTTAGGCACCTAGCAGTGTCCTTTTTGTTGGTTGTGTGTGAAGCAGTCCACTTTTGACCTATCTGCAGACAGGTAAGCAAAGCAGTTTTTTTTTTTCACTTTAAGGTTATTTCCATTATTGAAAGTTTTAATGATATTGAGTGAGGGAATGGGAGGGCTTGGATAGGAATGGAATACTTATTACTAACAGGCAGAAAGGGACAGCTGTGTAGAAGAGATACTAAATGTCATGGACAAAATGACCACCCCGATAAACACGATTGGAGAACTATCTTGAGTGGGGGTGGGAGGCAGGGCTGAGGAGGGAGCTTGACTTAAATACACAAGGACAGGATTCATTCCCCAGAACCCATATTAAAAGCCAGGCATGACAATGTGCGCCTGTAATACTAGAGCTGAGGAGACTGGGAGAGGTGAAGCCCCAGCATCCAGAGACTAGCCAGCCTGGTCCACTTGGACAGTTCTTGGCCTGTGAGAGAACCATGTCACAAAGATTCAGTCTGCCACTGGATGCAGTCTGAAGAATGGCACCCAGGTATGTCCTTTGGCCTCCCTATGTGTAGACACACACAAACACACACACACACACACACACACACACACACACACACACACACACACACACACACAGAGAGAGAGAGAGAGAGAGAGAGACAGACAGACAGACAGACAGACAGACAGAAATGTTCTAGCTCTGTTCCTCCATAAAACTCAGCCTAATACAGTTTGTGTCATTGAACTTTTCTTCATATGCCCATTGGTTATTTGTATGCATACACATAAACATATACATACATACATACATACATACATACATACATACATACATTCATACATCTATTCAGGGCTTTTATCAATTTTCAATTTAGGTTTATTTATTGTTACTGCGTGCCCTTAGTTACATGTACACATTTTGATATTATTTCTTCCAGGATACATGGTCTGGAAATCTTTCCTTCTAGTCTAGATGCTGTCAGGACACCTGGTTGATTATTTCTTTACTCACAGTGGTACAGGCCTCTCAGGCACAAATGAAAACTATGCCGATCTAACCATCACTGACATCCAAAGCCACCTCTGCATTTTCAAATATTGTTGAAGCCACAATGCCACTTGTCAGTTTCTACCCTTGTCCGTTTTCTGATACCAAATGAGAATACCCGAAATGGGTCATTTGTGAACTAAAGACATTTATTTGGGCTTATGTCCAGGAGCCTGGTAAGACAGGGCTTGGGTGGCGGCCTCTAGTGGGCACTGGTGCTTCTTTCAGCACAGTGATGGATGCAAGAACAAGTGGGGTGGGCACAGGTGGAAGATACCAAGCCTCACTCCACAGCAGCCCACTCTTGGTCAGTTTCCCAACTTCTTTCTCATCCACCAGAGCGATAATACGAGAGGCTCAGAGCCTCAGAAACAAAAAGAAAAGCAGGATTGGATGCCATTGCTGTAAATCACGTGTGCCCAAAACAAGAGGCAGGCAGGAAAGGGGACTCAGCGGCATGGGAGAGAGCCTCAGCTCAGGAGCATCCAGGTGACCTTGCCTTCTGCACAGTGGGCACCACTGGCTCTGTATTTCTTCGGAACGTCAGTAGAGGACTGAAGAAAGATCTGATTGGTGGTCACTGACTCCTCTCCAGGGTCGCCTGTGCAGCCTTGGCTGGGCCAGAGCACATCCTCTTAGGGAAGCCACTCAATAGGCCGTGCTGCCATGCAGACCGACTGGAGGCACTCCCCACAGCACCCATGCCTTCGCACCCCCCTCACCCTGCTTGCTGGCAGAGCCAGGCGGATCTCTGTGAGTTCGAGGCCAGCCTGGGCTACCAAGTGAGTTCCAAGAAAGGCACAAAGCTACATGGAGAAAACCTGTCTCAAAAAACAAACAAACAAACAAAAAAAAACAACAACACCCCCCCCCAAAAAAATGAAAGAAAGTAAAATAAAATAAAATAAAATGGTTTAGAAGAAAGAAGTGTGTCTCTGAGGAGGGCTCTCAGGTCTCAGATATGCTCAAGCCACACCCAATGGATCAGACCACTTCCTGTGGCCTGCACAAGGTATAGAACTCTCAGCTCCTTCTCCAGCACCATGTCTGCCTCCATGCCGCCATGTCCCACCATGATGATAATGGACTGAGCCTCTGAACTGTAAGCGAGCCAGCCCCAGTGAAATGTTTTTCTCTCTAAGAGTTGCCATGCTTGCAGTGTCTCTTCATAGTGATAGGAACTCCTACAAAGACAGAAGTGGTTACCAGGGACTGGGGTATTGGCCCGATAGACTGGACGATGTTTTTGTTTGGAATAATATGAATTTTGGCAGTTTGGGTTCAGAAAGCAGTGGAATGCTTTAAGTGATGTTTAATGGACCATCTAAGTAGGAGCATGGAAGACAGTGGTGCTAAGGATGATTGATTGGAACTGTTGGGGCCTGGCTCCAGGGGTTCTGTGGTGATATTTTATTTGCATGTTGATATATAAAGTTGGCCCGGAGATCAGAGGTAATAGCAAGCCATTAACACAAAAGTCAGGCAGTGTTAGCACGCACCCTTAATCCGATCACTTGGCAGGCAGGGTCTCAGTGTGTTCAAAGACACACTAGGGAACAGCCAAGCGTGGTGACACATGCCTTTAATCCCAGTACCAACCATAAAGACCTGGAGGTCTATACAGACTGGCAGTGACAAGGAAGTGAGGCAGCTGGGATAAGAGCCAATGAGAGGGAAGAACAGCAAGGCAATAAAAGCCTGGTTTGACAGGAAGTAGCTCTCTTGGGAAGCTATGGTGGTGTGGTGAGTTAAGGTAAGCTGGTGGCTATTTCCCTGATCTCTAAGGCTTTCACCCCTATATTGGGCTCTTAGTATTTTATTTAATAAGACCATTTAGAAACTTGTCTACAGGCTTCTAGAGAAGAATATTTGGCCTAAGGATCGTTCTTGTGATATTTTGGTGAACAATGCGGCTGCCTTTTGCCCTTGTCCACAGATGTTGCCTGAGGCTAAGTCAAGAGTTTTGCATTCATTCCTTTGTCAGAGGAAATCTCAGAAAAGCCGAGTATAGGCTCTGTCAAGTGGTTATTCGTAATAAGTCTAATGAAGATTTCTAATGCATTGGAGCAAGCTAAATGGTAAATTACAAGATGTAAAGTTTGAGTTGAAATGGATCACCAGGAAATGGAGTGGAGCTAAGTCCTATGTGCAAGGAGACAAACAGATGAAGAAATAGAACGAAGGGAGTGGTTACCTCAGGGTAAGAGCTTACTCAGCTAAGTTTCTGACCTGGGAAATGAGTTAAAGAGAAGCTTAAGACTGGACGTGACAGCACACACCTTTAATCCCAGCGTTCAGAAGGCAGGTCTCTGATTTGAGGCCAGCCTGGGCTACAGAGCAAGTTCCAGGACAGCCAAGCCTAGGCAGTGGAGGAAACCATGGAAAACAGAAAGTTGGTGCAGATGTAATTAAATGAAGGGGCCATGTTCCAGCTCCAGCAAGCAGCAGAACCTGGCAGCTTCAGTCACTTAGTTCTGGCTTTAGGGATCGAAAACAGGGGTTATGGAACATTCCTCCATGACTGAGGAAAGCCGCTGAGGCAGGCACATGACAGGGGTGTCGCTGAATTGGAGGCACAGAGAGACCATCGTGTGAAGCTGTGACGCAGAAGCCTAGACTGCTTTGGAGACCCCAGATGTTGGAGATGCCAGAGCTGTGGGATACCTGCCAAGGAGACACCTAACAGGGAGTGTAACCAGCCCAAGAGAGAGAAGTGTGTTGCAGTCAACAAACCTGGGAGGAGTTGCAGATCTGAAGAGCACTTTGACATCAGACATGGAGATGCAGTTTGGAGTTTGCCCAGCTGTTTTCGGTCTTGCTTTGGTCCAGTCTTTCCTCACTATGCTCCCTACCCTAGGTTTTCTGTATGGTGATGGGTATGATGTGCCATTACGTATAAAAGGCCTGAGGGCGAGCTGGCCCAAACCAGTAATGAGAGCATGTGCATGAGATACTTCCTGAGAACCAACCTGGGTCTGCCTAAGGGCCTTAGCAACAGCAGCTGCGACATGATAGGAGATGGCCTGGGCCAATGAGAGGCAGCCATGTTACAACAGCAGATGCATATTCATCAGACCTTCCCCTGGGGCGGGGTGGAGGGTTTTAATGCTTGCCTCTTCCTGAATAAACTGAGTTTGTTGTTTTCCAGCATCCTCCCAGAGTGTGTGTCTTTGACTCTGTGCATAAGCTCCTCTTCCCCGACCCCTCCCCGACCCCTCCCCGACCCCTCCCTGACCCCTCCCTGGCCCCAAAGGGAACCTCACAGGACCCTACCACCACACCATTATATGTCGGCAGTGTGTGATATGCTTTTTTATTTTGATTTTTACAGGGGACCCCAATTAAGAGATTGCATGAATCTCTTATTCAAAGAAGAGTTCAAAGAAGAGACTTTGAACTCTGGGCTTTTAAACAATGTTGAGACTGGGGACTTTTCAAGTTGGACTGAATGTATTTTTGCCTTATGATAGGGCACACGCCTTTTGTGGGCCAGGGAGTGGAGTGTGGTGGTTTGAAAGAAAATGGCCCCCAAAGGTAGTGGCACTATTAGGTGTGGGCTTTGTTGGAGTGGGTTTATCCTTATTGGAGGAAAGGTGTCACTGGGGAGGTGGGCTTTCCTGTCTCAGATAGGCTCAAGCCACACCCACTGTATCATACCATGTCCTATGGCCTGCAGAAGATGCAGAACTCTCAGCTACCTCTCCAGCACCGTGTCCTCCTGCATGCCACCATGTCCCACCATGATGATAATGATGGGCTGAATCTCTGGAGTGTAAGTGAGCTACCCCAATGAAATGCTTTTCTTTACAGGAGTTGCTGTGGTCGAGGTGTCTCTTGACAACAGAAACCTTAACTAAGACAGAGACCCACAGCCAGACATTAGGTGGAACTTGGGGAAATACCTCAGAAGAGGGGAGAAGGAATTGTAGGTTCCAGAGGGAATGGTGTGAACCACAAGGACACGGCCCACAGAATTAACTAACCGGGGCTCATAAGGGCTCGCAGAGACTAAACCGACAATCAGGGAGCCTCTATGGGTCTGGCCTAGGTCCTCTGCATATGTTATGGCTATGTAGCTTGGTGTTCTTGTGGGACTCCTAACAGTGGGAGTGGGGACTGGCTCTGGCTCCTTAGCCTGCTCCTAGGACCCCTTTCCTCCTCCTAGGTTGTCTCCTCCAGCCTTGATATGAGGTATGTGCACAGTCTTATTGTTACTTCATATGCCATGTTTGGTTGATATCCCTGGGAGGCCTGTTTGTCTCTGAAGGGGAACATAGGAGGAATGGAGAGGGAGTGGTGTGGCTTGGGGGGGGGTCGGCGGGAGGATGTGGAGAAGAGAGGGTAGGGGAAAGTGCACTCAGGATCATACATGAGAGAAGACTAAATACATAAATGAACAAGCAAACACATATATGAATAAGAAAGTTCAAAGGAGGCCAGAAACATTCTCAAATCTCACCAGGATGAGAGTTGCCTTGCTTTATATGAGATGTTTTGAGCTAAAGGCCTTCCTGTGTTAATTAATGGATTCCTCTCAAGAAGCCAGGGAACATGTGCAGAAAGCGTCTCAGCTGCAGCACTGGGGAATATTCACCTTCTTAAAATGCTGTTGCCAGAGATCTTCTCTCTATGCACAGACTTGCAATTTTCCTGGTTCACAGAGAAGTCTGCAAATTGGAGCCATTTCTGGTCATGATGGAAAAAGGCTCTTGCAGTCACGTCTGCACTGCATTACCGTATCATGCCTTAAATATGCTCAGTTGCATTGAGTGTAAAGATTTGAATACAAAACCACAGTGCTAAATTACTTCTAAATCGTGGTCAAAAGGTGTATTGTTTTCACTCCAAAGTTGAAATACTTTTGAGTTTGATGGTGTGGAGCAGGGAAATCTAAAACCATAATCAGCGTGTAAGCTGAAAGAACAATGATATATGCGGGTTAATTACTAAGATGGGATTCTTGACACCACACAATTAGAGTCCTAGAGGACTAGATCCTGGGAGCAAAGGGAGGATGCAGTTGGAACTTTTGCGACAAACCTGACATGTGGCACTAACAGCTTTGCCTAGAGGTTTTACTAGTAATCTACACATCATAAGGTGGAATGAAGTGCTCTCTGCCCATATCCCAATTCCCTCTGCTCACACAGTAAAGTCTGATAGGCCATGGGACAAGAGAAAGTCCTCTTTGGAGGTTTTGCTACACAGGCTCAAGTTGGTAAGTACCTCTTGCAAAACCTTTTCCCTGATGCCTGATGATGTGGGTGCCTTAATAAAACAAATAACAAACTGTTGGCTAGCTTAGTGCCTGAGCAAAGAAGGCAGTATTCACCAACATCTGGCTTAATTTTTTTTTAAAAAAAAAAAGTCAGCCTAAACTTCTCATTGCTTTACAACAATGAAACTTTATTTGTGTATACACAGAGATTACTAGACCCAGGTGATGCATCCTGACATATCTTAAGACATGGCTAGGTACAGGATTATTCAAGTATGCAAACAATGACGAGACAGAAAATGCTACCATAGTTGCGGGCTCAGAACCATGTGAACGGTCCGTTAACAGTCTGTTGTTCAGTGCAGCTTTGAGGACACACAGAAAGGTCCATGTCGTACAACCAAAAACAAACAAGAAGACAAGAAAACCAAAGAAAGGGGGGGGGGTATGCAAGGTCCAGAATATACAACCACAGTTAAGTCATTACCCTACCTCAAGATAAGGTTTTAACAGCCCACACAATGCCTAAAGCTTAAGAAAAGGAAATAAGCAGTTTGGATGGGAACTATGTTGCAAACACAGAAACAGAATTTGACAGGCAGTCTAGTGCTTGGCAGGCCACCTTTTCAGCTCTCCTAGGGTGCTCTCAAGATGTCCAGTTGTCATTCGGTGAAGCAGAGTGTGTAGGCTTAGGGGAATTCCAGAGGCAGGTCAGCTGTGGTCTTCACTCCCCATCAGCACCTGCAGAAAGAAACGCAAATGCAAGGTCTGATCACAAATACGTTACCGCCTGGCTCTCCAGTTGTAACGCCATGGACCAAATGGTCTAAGGTTTTCACTGGGACCAATGAACAGACCTGTTCCTACCTGAATTCCTTCTGTCTGGTAGAGGGGCCACCATCAGTCCCAGACATAGTTTCCTTTTGGTCAAGCCCAAGATGTCTGAATAAGATCCTGGTTCTGACGCCTGCATCTTTCACCACCGGCCCCAGAGTTTCTGGCACCCAGACAGACCTCTGTGAGAAGCAAGCCCTCGGGCTTCATTCAGCATCCTGGGTTTCAGGATATCCACCCATAGTGGCTTCACACTCTTCATTGGCCATTTTTACTCAGAAGCCTTCCTTTCCAGCCTCCCTGGAAGCTATGAAGTTCTCTCAATTCACAAACCCCTTCCTTGACGGACTTGAGATTTGCTGGCAAAATTCAGCCTGGGGAGGCATCCACGTGCCATGTCCATATGGAAAATGTCCCAAGTCAGCATGAAGCTCGCCCTCCGTTCCAGACCCTTATCCCCTGTGCATAGCCTCCCAGGCCTTCTCAGGCTGCTGCGGACTGGGACACAACTATGGGCTGGGGGTCATTCCACCCGGTCCCATTGCTTCCACGTCATATGCCGCCTGCCCTCCGGAAGAACTTGCCACTGGAAGGCCCCACAGTTTTCTTGACTTCAGGGTGCTGGCCCTCTACTGTTGAGCAAAACACTTGCTAAACCAAGATGCACTGAGTAGAACCCGGGTGCCACTTCTCAATCAGACCGAAGAGTTCGAGGCTCTGGCCTCCAGGCTGATGAAACCACCCACTCTAGCTACCAGTAACTTAGCAGAAGCCCTCCAGTTTCCTCACCCTATCCACCCCACGTTCCTCCTTCAAGGAGCCAGCTACCTGAAGTGCTGCAAGGGTCCTGCCAGGCCTGAGGGGAGTTATGCAGAATCAGGAGAGCCTCGGCAGCATCTAGTACCTTCTGTCTATCCACTTCAGCAGAGAGGGCACCCTGGTTGGAGACATCCGAGAGCTGGGTGGTGCCTTCAGGAACCGGGTTGTAGACTTCAGGGCCCTGGTTGGAGACGTTATTGATCTGGTTGGCGATGACAGGAGCCTGGTTGGCATTTGCAGGGCCCTGGAAAGAGATGCTGGAGACCTGCACAGGAAGAGATATGAGAGAGTGAATTCTGACAAGACACCCAACCACAGTGGACTCTTCGGCCTCCATTCCTTTCTACCAAACCCCCATCTCTATGAGCTTCTCCTCCGATATCCACAAAGCCCATCCCGTCCAAAGACCTCGACCCCACTCATTTACCAGGACCTGTGCCTGCGGTACAGGAGGGGCAGTGTTGATGCAGGGCTGCAAGAGCACGTTAGAGAACCTGAGAGCAAGCAGAGGAGAAGCCGGAGGTGAAACAGTCTGGATGACAACTACCGCAGGTACACATGGACAGCCAGGGCCTCTGCAAGAGCGGCTGGGGGGGGGGATGTGAATGACTGTGGACATGAGGACAAATGGCAATAGTCCACTGGGCCTGGGATTAATCCTCCTCCCACCTGACCTGTTTTCCTTCCAACCTCCTTCCGTCGATCTTCCTCTAGACACTACTTTTTGTGAACTCTTTCCTTCCCAGGCACACTGAAGATGACCAAGGGCCATTCTGGTCTGCCCAGCACCAGGGAAGATGTGAGCATGCTCCTTTTCAGAGACTGGAAAGGACTGGCTCTTGCCTCCATTTGGCCCACTCCCCACCGGTCATGAAGGATAAGCCAAGCTCATCGAGGAGACACATTCTCTGCTGGCCTGGAACATTTACCCAGGCCTTGCAATTAAGCCTCCAGATTTCAGCAGAAACTTCTCTCGTGTCTGTTCACTTCAGTGTGCGTGAATAGTCTCAACATTTAGACTGCCCCTGCCTGCTGCATGCAGTGTGCTTGTCCTCTTTAATGCTCCTGTGTGAGATATTTTCCAGACATGCCCAGAGGGAGTGAACGGCCAGAAAGCTCTTTCCCAAGCATGTCATACAGGAAATTCCAAATCAGGGAGGACCCTGTCTGCAAGTTAGGCTGAAATAGAGCTGTGTCATTCCCTATACTTTGTGGTCCCTTCCTTCCCCCCTTCTTTCCTTCCTTCCTCCCTTCCTTCCTTCTTTCCTTCCTCCCTTCCTTCATTCTTTCCTTCCTTTCCTTCCTTGCTCCCCTTCTTTCCTTTCTTCCCTCCTTCGGTCCTTCCCTGCTTCTGTCCTTCCTTGCTTCCTATCTTCTGTCCTTCCTTCCTTCCTTCCTTCCTTCCTTCCTTCCTTCCTTCCTTCCTTCCTTCCTTCCTTCCTTCCTTCCTTCCTCCCCTCCCTCCCTCCCTCCTTCCTTCTCCTTTCGCTCCTCTCCTTTCCTCCCCCTCTTGGTCTTCCTTCTTGCTGCTCCTACCCCCACCCACACCGCATAGCACCAGACAGGAGTGTTAACACAGCACCCTAAGCCAGAGCTGGCTCCATGGTCTTTCTTGTACTCACAAGTAGGGTACAGTAATGGGCTGGCAGTGGTCACATGAGAACGAAATCAGCATTTGAGGACTCACAGTCACCGAAGTACCATTCACAGGTAAAACTGCTGTGGGCCAATTTAGCAGCACAGGCACCTGGGAGTTTTCCTGCAAGGACAGACATCCATGTTGAAGATCAGGTCTGACCACCAAGACAGAGGGATGGGAGTGTTTTAAAATGGTCACAGCCATGGAGAATGGCCGAGCTCTCAAGACCCTGGTCACAGCCATGGGGAATGGCAGAGCTCCAAGACCCTGGTCACAGCCATGGGGAATGGCCGAGCTCTCAAGACCCTGGTCACATCCATGGGGAATGGCAGAGCTCTCAAGACCCTGGTCACAGCCATGGGGAATGGCAGAGCTCTCAAGACCCTGGTCACAGCCATGGGGAATGGCAGAGCTCTCAAGACCCTGGTCACAGCCATGGGGAATGGCAGAATTCTCAAGACTTTGGTGATCAACTGCACAGTCTCACCATTTGGGTTTTTCCTGTGGGTGAGGATACTGAGGCCAAAAGGGAAGTTATTTTCTCAAGGTTGCAAGGCAAGTGCCAGACAGGACTGGAGCTAGAACCTCAGAGTTTGGGACAGAGTTGAAATTGTGTGGACAATGACTGCTGGCGTGGAGCGTGTCCCTGTAGCAACTTATTCTTCTTACCTGCTGGGGAACTGTGTGACGCAAGACTCCAGGCTGGTAAATCATACCCTGTTGCCCATCTGTAAAAGACCACACAGAGCTCGGCTGATCCTCCCTTCCCACCTACCCTGAAAAAGCACCTACCCTCCACTTGAGGACTCTGGTCACCATGAATTTTTTCAATACCCCACCCACAATGCCTCTCCTTTCTGTAAGCGCATGATACTTGGCATTAGTAGGAACCCTTAAACCTGGACTGGTTAAGGTCTTGGGAGGGTTTGCCCAAGGTCAAGTGGAAATTCTGCAGCATGGCTGGTGGCAGAAGCATTTAGGATTACTGATGCCAAACGGAGACACCGCCCCCCTGACTCCCTGGCCAGAGACTCACTCATGCCTGGTGATCTGGCGGGGCACTGCTTAGCATCCATATGAGAGTTGGGGTCAGCATCCATAGTTCTTCTCAGGCCTCAAGTGAGATGCCTCTTTCTCTGGGTACACTGTCCTTCTTTACAGAATTCACAGTAGGCAAGGCTCCACCAGACTCCCTGAAATAGGGCATTGAAAGAGTCCTGTTAGTCACACATACAGGAGGCCTGACCTCTCCCCTAGAGAGTGTAGATTCCTGAGGAGGTGTACTTATAGGTCTGGAAGAGGCAGGAACATGTTCACCCCTGACTTGTTCTGATTCCATGGGCATGGCACAGTCAGAGCAAATTATGGGTTCTCTGGGACCCAGTTTGACCCCCCCCCGCCCCTTTTAGTGATCTGGTCCCATACTCAATGTTAAGTTCGGGTCGCAAGTCCACAAGAAAACTTGTCTTTCAAGTTCTGTGTTCTGTGGCTCTAGGGTTGGGGAGGCCACCAAAATGGCCACTGGAATTCCCACCCCCAGTGTACTTCCTCTACCACCAGATAACTCTATCTCTGGTGCCTAGAATCTTCCTGTCCTCCATCCTGCCATCTCTGGAACCAATTCCCCCGCCCCTGCTCCTCCTCCTTCTCCTCTTCTTCTTCTTCCTCCTCCTCCTCCTTTTTTTTAACCATGGTTTTTGTTTTAACCTTGATCTCACCTGATTACCCAGAATCTCCCTCACACAAGTCCCTCTCTCACATCACCTTCTCCTCACAACCTGCTCTTCTAAGCCTCGCAGAAGCCTGATCGTGCCTTTCCCTGCTCACCATCACTCACAAACACACACACAGAGTTACACACACAGAATCACACACACAGAGACACACACAAGTTACTCACATACACACACAGTCACACACACACACACACTCAGAGTTACACACACAGAATCACACACACACAGACAGTTACACACAGCACACACAAGTCACTCACATACACACACACACACAGTTACATACACAGAATCACACACACAGTCACACACAACACACACAAGTCACTCACATACACACACACAGTTACATACACAGAATCACACACACACACACACACACACACACACACACACACACACACACACACTTTCTGCAATCACCACTCCCTGATCTGTTACTTCATACTGTGTCCTTCCAAAGCCAACGGCTAATCCTGACTTATGGGTCAACCTTGAACTATCTCCCGAAGTCCTAACTTTAACTTGACTTCTGACCACCCACATGGAAGCGAGTGAACTTGCGCATTAGCTCAAGGGTGCCATATATTCCCTTCTCCCTGGATTATGGTTTATCCGCAAGCCCCACTTCAATCTTAATAATAATTCCTTTGATCTCCTTGGAAATCACTGACCACGTGCTCCTCATGAAATCGTGTTCTACCCAAGCCAACTTGGCTGACTCCTGCCTAAAATCCCACTACACAGGAGGCTGAGGCAGGAGAATGGTGAGTTTGATGACAACTCATAAGACCGGGACAGCTTGTCTCCAGTAATAACCACAGTCAAGACAACAACAGCAATAAGAATAAATAAAAATTATAGATATTTAATATCTATATTTTTAATAAATATATTTATTAGTATATAATATTTACATTTTTTTAACAACCCATAAATAATTAATCAAAGATTGTTGTCCTCTAGAATCTTGGACCTCTGACATTTATCTTCCTGTAGCCTCCTTTTCCCCCAGCATTTTTCTGCCACCAAAAAAATTTTTAAAATTAAAAAAAATTGTTTTATGGCCCAGTGTGAAATGCTATGCCCCGTTCAAGCCAGGAGCTAGTTCCTCAGCAGGCTGTTTTTCTCAGGACAACATACTCTCTGCTGTGACGGAAACTCATGCCTTCCGCCATAGCCTCTGGCCAACCTTCTAGATGCTTCTCCACATTTCACCAATGGCACCTAAGCACAGCTTCCCCTCTTCCTCGGCAGTACCCTCCTTGTGTCTGTCTGTCTATCATCCTCCAGCTGTTCAAAGAGCACAGGTTCTGCCCAGGAAACGCAGTCATCTTTTCCTGTCTAACCTGAGCCAAAGGTCGCCTCCTTGAGGGTCCCGAAGCTGGGAAGCCTTGCAGCCAGTGCTCCACGAGTGGGCAGGCTAGGCGGGGACTAGCCTCGCCTCTCTGGCCTCGCCTCTCTGGCCTCGCCCCGGTAGACTTACATGAGGAGGCAGAAAGCTGAAGGAACTGGGTTCCCAGAGACGCCAGAGAACGGGGAGAACAGGACAAGGAATGTGCAAATCTTATTTTTGATGCCAGCCTGTGGTTACCTCAGTGTCCAGCGGATCAGAAGCGAGGAGCTGAGTTCTGAGGCAAGATGCAGGTCCTTCCTCTGCCAACTGAGTTTCCTGCCAATGAGCTGCCCGCGCTTCTTTTTCCCTCCTCAGCACCTGTTGTTCTGGACCAATGAGCTTTCAGAGTTCCTCCCCTCACACTGGCTTTGTCGCCACCTTATGGCTGCTCTGTGTTCTACACAGTTCTCCTCAGCACCCATGCATGTCTCTGGGGAGAGAAATGAGACTTCTGCTCTCTAGTGGTGTTTACCTGCGTTGCCTCCTTTTCGTGGGAAAAGTGACGTGCCGGCGTTTTCAGCATATCTGCTTGCAAAGCTCCTGTTCACCTCCCCAAAGTTCAGCACACGGGGGCTTAAGGCGGGCGTCGGGCGTCGGGCGTCGGGCGTCGGGCGTCTCACATGTCTTTACTCCCAGCTCTGGAGAGGCAGAGGTAGGCCGATCTCTGAGTTCAACGCCAACATGGCCTACAGAGCGAATTCCAGGATAGCCAGTGCTGCACAGAGAAACCCTGTCTTGAAAAAACCAAACAAATAAAAATAAATGTCAGCCCGTGGGGGTCAGAGCGATATCTCAGTCTGTACGTAGTTACCACGAGGACCCGCGTTTGAACCCCAGAACACATATAAAATGCTGATTGTGGAGGAAGGATCTTGCCATCCCAACACTGGGGAGGTAGAGACAAGAGGAACCCTGGCGCTTGCTTGCCTGTCGAAGCAAATCAGTGAGATTCAGTTTCAGTGAAACACAGTGTCTCAAGAAAGAAGGTGAAGAGGGATTGAGCGAGACAACCAAGTCCACCTCTGGCCTCAACAAGCCCACATACACAGGGGAGTGTGCAGCCACACACATGTAACCCACATTCCAACCATGTTTTGGTTGATTTCAGGCAAATATGAATAATTTGTACACAGCCCCTATATAGAACCTGAAGCTTCATTACTTTAGAGCAGTGATCCTGGAATATTGCCCAACTTCATGATGCTTGTAGCTTCTTGGGTTTCTATTTTTTCTTTCTCTTTTGTTCTGTTTTAAAGTGTATTTAAAGATTTACTGATTTATTCTGTGTGTAGGACTTTCGTGCATGCATGTCTGTGCACCACAAGAGTGCAGTGATCTCAGAAGCTGGAAGAGCTTGTTGGACCCTCTGGGACCCAATTTTGGGGCAAATGTTTGTGAGCTTTCACGTGGGTGCTGGGAATCCAACCCACCCACCTCTCCAGCCCCTAAAAATTCTTTTGAAAAATGGTCTCGCTGTGTAGCTCAGGATGGTCTTCAACTTGCTGTGTAGCCCAGGCTGTCCTCTAACTCTCCCCAGCCTTCTGTGGGCTGGGATTATGGACACGAGCCCCATGGCGAGCTCACAATGGTTCTTGAACACACCGTGTTTTTTTGTTTTGTTTTGTTTTTTGTTGTTGTTGTTGTTGTTTTTTGGTTTTTCGAGACAGGGTTTCTCTGTGCAGTTTTGCACCATTCCAGGAACTTGCTTTGGAGACCAGGCTGGCCTCGAACTCACAGAGATCTGCCTGGCTCTGCCTCCCGAGTGCTGGGATTAAAGGCGTGCGCCACCACCGCCCGGCTTCTTTAACACACCGGGTCGAGCACTATATTTGCAGTCTCAGACTAGAGCACCACGTGTGAGAAGCAGAGTTTGATCTTGGACCACATTTCTGTTCTTCCTGCTGATGGTGGTGGCATTTGGGGCCGGGGACAACCTTCGAGAACCAGTGCAGGGAGAGAGGACAGCAATTGCCCTTCTTCCACTGACACCCTTAATAACTCCCTGCAAATCTCCTTTCGTGTATGTCCTCTGATCTCCGTATTTCCCTGGTGATTTTCAAGCAAATCTCGTGCAACTCCACAATTGGGGGAACAATCCGTTTCCCCCACCTTTTTTAGCCCGAGAAGACACAGCTGAAGTCAAACAGAGCGAACCCTCTTTTATTTAAACCATATACTCACATTGGCTTGTTTCACCGGCTTCTTGTAGGGATTGAAGCTTCGCCTTGCCACTTAAGCGATTCAAACCCTTCCCCTAAATTATTTTGGCACGCATCTTCTGAGAACTGTGTTGTGTCCCCAGACGAGCACAGTAACAGTATCTCACCAAGAAAAATCGTTAAATGCAATTATTAGCCAGGTTGCCAGACAGTCCATATTTAAATTCTCCTACCTGCCCCACTACATTTAAAAATTTACCAGCTGGGCGGTGGTGGCGCAGGCCTTTAATCCCAGCCCTTGGGAGGCAGAGCCAGGCGGATCTTTATGAGTTCGAGGCCAGCCTGGTCTACAGAGCAAAGCTACATAGAGTAACCCTGTCTCAAAAAACAAAAAAGCAAGCAAGCAAACAAACAAACAAACAAAACAAAAACAAAAAAAATTACCCTACTCCTTTTTGTTTTGTTTTAAAAGTGATTTTCATTTGATGTTGCAAATGATGCTTATGGAAGGTAATAGCAGTTCTTTGATTACTCTTTCATAATGCTATAATTATTCATTACTTTTGTACCAGAAAATCAATTAGGATTTTTGCATGTCCTCCAATCATCTGTTAGAAAGGAATTTCAGAGCATGAAGGTTCAGTGAACCACGTACAAAAGGCCAGGGCTACATATGAACCATCTTTCTTTGGATTTCATTAAAATTTAGCTTCTGAAATTTCTGTCCTCATATCACACAAGTAAATATTTTTTCAGTACACTAAATTACTGGGTGAGAGAAAACAATTGCATGTAATGATAAATAACAGACACCTTGAAAAGAAGGAATGAGAGTATGTGTATGCTAGCTTAATGGTAAAGGTCTATAATCTCATGTACTCAGGAGCCTGAGGCAGGAGGATGGCAAATTCAAGGTCTATGTGGGATATATAGTGAGTTGGTGGCATCCTTCTTTCTCACATTACAGAAGTGAATACATTCAATCTTTTTCAAGTCTTTTGACGATTTTATCACAATTAAATTGATTAATTAATATATCATTTTTAAATTTTTTTAACCTCAGTGTATGAATACAGTTCAAAGCTTGACAAAATGAATCCATGGTAGGATTGAAGGTTTGAATTTCTCTAAGAACCACAATGAGATCATGTTTCCAGCTGGGGCTGAGTCTCAGCCCACAGCCATTCCTCTACAAATATTTATATGAAGAGGGAATCAAGAGTAGAAGAGAAAGGAGTGAGCAGGCATTCAGTAAGAAATCCAAGATTATTCTCAAGAGAAAAGGAGGAAAAGACAAGCTGATATCCTTGGTAAGAGGTATAGTTACTGATTTTAATTTAGGATTTACTGTGAGCATTAAAAATTATAAGATATTCCTGCAATTGGAACAGCAGATAAAAGATGTTACTGGTCTCTGTTCATGTACAACATGAATACAGCAGGAGGATTTGATAAACAATTAGTGAAAATTGAGGTGTAAATCTCCACATCGCTCAAGTTTTATGTCTAAACGTTTCAAAGCTATGGATATGAGAACGACAGGGAGCAGAAGAAGATCTGCCCCACTGCTGGGTCAACCACCACAAATCAGATCTGTTATTTAGCAAGCCCATCACACAGTGAGGCCTCCTGTCTTTGTAGGAAGTATTCAGGTTTCCTGGTGATTCAATTGTTCTGGGTCATTCCTCACTATTCTTTACCCTGCCTTTTTTCTTCCACAATGTTAGCCTTGATGAAAGAAGGGATTTGTGCCACAGTTCATCTTCCAGATGTTTCTTTCTGAAGACATCGCCAGTTGGCCTCTCCTGACTTCCCCTGTCCCCTAAACAACTTTCAAAGCACTGATGTACAAATACTTGGAGACTGGGTTTCCATTCTCATAGATGACTTTAGGGTACATCTTGTTACTGGGATTTGAGAAAAGGATTCACGGAATATAATTTCTAGCAGGGTTGAAATATCATTATGGAATCTTTCTCACTCTCCATATTTACCATAACCAAAATTATGGGACAGCTCTAAAATTTCTGCAGAATCACAAATTTGGGTCTCTAAAGATGTGTCCCTCCTGGGCAGTGTTAAGATCAACTGTTGGTATGCACACAGTTGGATCATTGTGGAAGAGGGGAAAGAAACACTATAAGAGTCAGAGACAGTGGTTGATAATAAGAAAATTATCCTCTGGACACAGTAGGGCAGCTCCATATATGAACTCAAAGCAATTGGTATAGCATGCACAAACCCCTTGCAAGTCAAAAAAAAAAATCCCAGCATAGAGAGAGGAGGTGGACACAAGCTCTATCTGAGGAGATATTTTCAATTGGTAGCTTAGGAGAGGGGGAGCACTTTAAGAATGTTGCCTCTTGTAAGTGGACCACACTCCAATGGAATGCCAAACCCATAAGAATATATGGGCAGCACAATTTGCACTTGATGCTGAAAAAAATAAGAAGACACTTGGTTGGTGGGTAGAGAGGAGAGGTTGGATCTGGGAGGAGTAGGGAGGAGGTGAATATGATCAAAATACATTGCACAAAATCTCAACGAATAAAAGTAATAATAAAAAGGTTAAGAAGATGAATACGCGCAACCTATATGTATGACCATAATAATGAAAGCCATTTTTTGTACACTAAGAAAAATGAAAAACCATCTCAGAAAAACAAAACACAGCACCAAAAACCATAGAAACTAAATAAAACATGAAATAAAGCATTTAAGCTCTAAACATATGTACTTATGAGCAACACTATATGGACCCAGTAGGATATATATAAGAAAGTGCATTAAAATTAGGGTGGTGTAGGAGGAGTTCCAGAGGAGGAGGAATGGGTAGAAATGATGTAAATGAGGTACTTATGTATAAAGTTCTCATACAATGTTTTTTTAAAATAAAAATAGTAGTCTCCTAAAATGGAAACAATTGAACTCTGTATAGACTAATATAAAATGAAGAATATACTCCCATTTTCACAAATGAAACTGTTCATGTAAAGATGCATTCTACAGACATTGGAAGGAAACAGTTTAAACTAAGTGAAATTCTGGTGCATGTAGTTCCTGCAAATATGAAGGCTAAAATGAGAGGATCACTTGAGTCAAGAGTTCAAGTCCAACCTAGGTAATATAGGAAGACCTCATCTGGCATTTAAAATGCACAAAGAAGGTAATAATTGATACTTTTTTTTGCAGTTTTAAAAATTGTTTCTATTATGTTTGGGGGTTATGTCTTAGTTACTGTTCTGTCAGCAGGACAAAATACCATGACCAAGGCAACTTATAGAAGATACATTTAATTGGGGTCTTGCTTATAGTTTTAGAGGGTTAGGTTAGTCTGTGATCATCCCATTGGGGACTGTGTCAGCAGGCAGGCAAGCATGGGTCTGGAGCAGTAGCTGAGAACTTACATCAAACTACAAATTGCCAGCAGAAAAAAAAAATGGCACTTTGTCTGGCATGGGCTTTGAAACATCAAAGCCCATCCCCCAACCCCAGCGACACACCTTCTCCAATAAGGCCATACTACTTACTAATCTTTCCTAAACAGTCTACCAACTGAGGACCAGACATTCAACATGTAACCCTATGGGGGTCATTCTCATTCAAACCACTATAGATTATAATATAATTACATTATTTCCAACTTTCCTTTCCTCCCTCCTAACCCTTCTCTATAAAATTCCTTGGTCTCTTTCAAATTCATGACCTTTCTTTTTTCATTTTCCCAGTGCAGTCAACATCCTTTGTAAAATGCACATATTTATTAAGAGATATAAAAGTGTAAACTGCTGACTAGGCCCTCTGCATACAGGAGACAGTGGTGTGGCTGGGTCTGTTTGAGGGGCCCCTGGCAGTGGGATCAGGATCTATCCCTGGTGCATGAGCTGGCTTTCTGGAGCCCATTACCTATGGTGGGACGCCTTGCTCAGCCTTGATGCAGAGAGCAGGGCTCGCTCAGTCCTGCCTCAACTGAATGTTCCAGGCTTTGTTGTGCCCCCATTCGGGAGGACTTACCCTTTCGGAGGAGGGGGTGGGGGTTGGGTTGGGTGGGGGAGGTTGGGGTGGCAGCGGGAGTAGGGATGAGAGGGGGATCTGTGGTTGGTATGTAAAATGAATTTAAAAAATTTAAATAAAAAATAAGAAAAAAGAGTAAACTGAATAAAGAAAAGTCAAGTCTCTATGGAATTCTGTGTGTGTGTGTGTGTGTGTGTGTGTGTGTGTGTGTGTGTGTGTGTGTAGAGGTCAAACAATGCACAAATACAAAAAGAGGTAATATGCTAATAAAAATATTTTTAATGTTTTAATTTTTGACAATTTCATACATGAGTACTGTGTTCACATCATTGTCTCCCTCCTTTTCACTCCTTCTGTCTCTCTCTCATTCCTTATCAAACTCATAGCCTCTTATTCTTTATTTACAATTGTTTTATATGTGTGCGTTCACATAAGTTTATCCATTAACGTGCTAAGATCATTTAGTGTTGCTCATATGTGTTTGTGCTTAGGCCTCTGTAATTTGATAATGTATCAGGGGGTCTTGCCCTGGGGAAGACCAATTCTCCCTCTCTGCAACCATTAGTTACCTGTAACTCTTCTAGGGTGAAGCCTTGTGATGTAATAGGGTCCCAGACTTTGTAGGCTCTAAGACTTTAGCACAACTGACTCTATAATGAAAGTACCACTCAGGCCATAAAACTCTGCCACAAACTAAAATGTAGGACTAATCCATCAAAGTCCATATAGTTCTGGGAAAGTTTCAAAATGTACTAACCTTTCTTTTTGGCTTCTGTAGTTCTCTTCCAGCTAACTGTTCTTGCTAACTGAAGTAGCTCAACCCAGAATGTGGTTTATGCGCTTCAGAGCTCACCCTAAGAAAGACTAGGGGCTACACTGGGATCCCAAACATCCAGTATAGTTGTCAGCCAGCTAATAAAGACTTCCTCTTGGCTTAAACCCATGTCCAAGTAGTCGTCTCTGGTGAATACCTTCCAACAGTGAGAATTTCCCTATTCATGTTCACATATCAATCAGTGTTGTCATTTTTATGACTTCTTTTGCAATCGTATGATTGAGATTTCCTGGATTAGCTTCCCTGTCACACATAGAAGACACTGTCTTACAATAGACATCCCTTCCTGGTCCTGACTCTTATAGTCTCTCCCCACTCTCTTCCACAATGTTCCCTGAGCCTTTGCTATTGGGATTGGATTGTACATGTATCAATTAGGGCTGGAAATTCCACACTCCATTGTTCTTTGCATTTTGACCACTTGTGACTTTCTGTAATGGTCTCCATTTGCTGCAAGAGAAGCTTCTTTGGCGAGGAGTTAGAGCTATACTTATCTATGAATAGTTGAATATAAGTATTTAGAATGCAGTTAAAATAATACTGATTTAGAAAAGTAGCAGCAATGGGTTCTCTTCTAGAGTTCACGGCTTCACCAGCTAGGAAGAGTGGTCTAGGTTTACATAACCAATCATGAATTCCCCCTACTGAGCGAGTCTTAAGTCCAATTAGATGGCTGTGGGTTAGCCACATGATCGATAGTGCCCCTTTGGGGACATCTTGTCATTGTGGTCATTGTTGTGCTTCACAGGCATTACAGCTGGGTGGAACTGTTGATGGCTCTTCTCCCTCCGTAGCTTGCCCAACTTCTTCCAGTAATACATGAGTTAGTTCTCAGGAACGGGCTTTCATGTCAGTTCTATCTTGATTCCTCCAATGGCTCTGCCAAAAGTATATGCTATCCTTCAGTAATGGGGCCTTACTTTCAATTTTCAGGAGGCAACCAATGGCAATGGCTATATGTTATAATTTTGGACTCCCCCAACCAACAACTCAAAAGGAAGTTTCGCATGCCTGGCACAGTTTTTTTTTTATTCCATAATTAACAGTTCTTAAGGAAACACGGTCATCCCCAAGTGGCATAACTTTATATGTATGTACGTATGTGTGGAAAATTTTAAGTAAACATAAAATATGATTTCCTATAGTCTTTTAAAGCAACTTTAGTGTTTTTTAACTCCATGTCTCTCCCTCTCTCTCCATGTTGCCCCCCCATGCCCCATCATTTTTCCCATTTCCCTTTTCATAGCACCTGTGTCCTATTATTTCTCTTTGTCGAGCTCTCTGCCCCCATGAGGCCTTTTCACACCTTTTTTTTTTTTTTGCTGTTACTCCAACTGCTATACTCACATCTAAAGATTCAGAGCTAGGATCCAAAATAAGAGCGAACATGTGGCACTTTTATTTCTGGGCCTGGGTTACCTCACTCAATATAATATTTTCTAGATCCATCCATTTACCTGCAAATTTCATTTTTCTTTACATCTGCATAATATCTCATAGTGTATATGCACCACATTTTCATTAGCCATCTATCAGTGGAATGACATTGAAATTGTTTCCATTTCTTATCTATTGTAAACAGAGTGGAAATGAACATAGCTGTAAGTGTCTGTGGAGTAAAATGTCCAGTCCTTCAGGCATATGCCTAGGAATTGTATAGCTGGGTCACTTAGTACGTTTGTTTTTAGTGTTTGAGAATTTTCCACACTGATGTCCAGATAGGCTGCAACAATTTGCAATTCCACTAAGAGTGAATGAGGGCTCCTGATTCCCCAAGTGTTCAACAGAATTTGCTGTCAGTTATTTTTGACCTTAACTGTTCTGGCTGGAGTAAGATGAAATCTCAAAGTAGTTTTTATTTTCATTTCCATAATTGCTAAGATATTTCTTAGTCACTGTTATTCTTCTTTTGAGAACTGTTTGGAACCATAGTCCATTTGTTTTCTTGGCTCTAAGCGCTTTATATCTCCTGGATAGTAATCTCCTATCTGATATGTAACAATCAAGGATTCTCTCCCACTCTAGGGACTTCCTATTTACTAGATTATTTCCTTTATTGTACAGAAGCCTTTTAGTTTTATGAGGTCACATTTGTCAATTGTTGGTTCCAATACCTGAGCAAATAGAGTCGCATTGAGAAAGTCCCTTCCTACACCTATGTCTTGTAGGGTGATGTCTATGTGTTCTTCTAACAGTTTCAGCATTTCATTCAACCCAAGATGGCACCTAAACTTGGCTATGTTGTCCACGTGATGCTGGCTTTAAAGTCGTGAAGGATACGAGATTAAAGGGGTTATGGAATTTTCCTCCATGGTTTCACTGAGTCCAGGCAATATGTGGCAGTGGAATCTTTGCATGGAGGCCTGAGAGGCCATTAGGTGAATCTGAGAACCTAAAGCATTGGTTGTGATGGAGATCTCAAGATGCTGGAGATGCGAGAGCTTCGAGATATCAGCCAAAGAGAGCTGAACAGAGGGACCAGTCCCAGGAAGGAGTAGGGCCATCTAACCCTTTGAAATTAAAGTCTCAACATCAGACATGGAGCTACAGGACTTGACATTTACCATGATGGTTTTTGGTCTTGCTTTGATCCAATATTTCTTTACTCTGCTCCCAGTCCTCCATTTTGGAATAGCAATATACATTCTGTGCCACTATATATAGGAAATATGCAGTTTCTTTTTTTATGGGGTGCAATTAAGAAATTGCCTTGAATTTCAGTAGACACTTTGAATCCAAAGTGTTGAGACTGTAGAAGGCTCTGAGGACCTTTGAAATTGGACAAAATGAATTTTACATTATTATATGCCCACAGGACTATGGTGGCCAGGGAATATTGGAATGCCATGATTTGAATGAAAAAATGTCCCCCCATAGTCTCAAGCATCTGAACACTTGGTCCCCAGTTGATGGCACTATTTCAGTAGTTTTAGGAAGTGTGGCCTTGCTGGGGGAAGTATGTCACTGGGGGCAGTCTTTGAAAGTTTAAAGACTCGGGCCATTTCTAGTTTGCTTTCTCTGCTTTTCCTTATAGATCAAGATGTGAGCCCTCAGTTTCCTGATCCAGCTGCCAGGCTAACTGCTCGCTGCCATGCTTCCCTGCCATAATAGACTCTTAACCCTCTGGACCCACACGCCAAAATAAACCCACTCTTCTCTAAATTCCCTGGTCATGGTGTTTTATCATAGCCACAGGAAAGTAATTAACACAACATATAAACGTTATTGAAGGTTTGCTTCTTTTGTCAATTCGTCTAGAGATGTTCAGCTGTTGCTTCCTATAGATTTAGGGCCACAGCTTTACACAATCACTTTCATATGACATCACAGATTAAGTTCTTAAGATCCACCTAGAGTCCCAGTGCTGCTCCAGTGACTAGGCTGTGTCCTCTCTGTGCTCCCTGCTGTGCAGTAGAGCACAGGCAGGCTCAGGCTCCTTGTCTTACTGGCCTCAAGAGGGTGCATGGAACACTATCAGGTCCTCAGTTTATCAAATACCTAGTATGCGCCTGACGTCCATCTGTTTACCTCTGCAGTTTACCTCTCCAGATCTTCACCTGGGAAGTTTTCACTGCCTGTCATTTTTAGCAGTGCCTGTGTATGGGTTGCCTCTAAATTACATGATCAACTGATGCTCAGTGAAGAATTCCAATTCTGGATTTTTCTGTTGCCTGCTTTCTTGGATTCCAAGGCTTCAAAATTTAAGGACTGGATTAAAACCAATAATTTATATTCCCTATTAGGCACTGCTCCATTCTTCTGTAATAGGTGTGTAAGTGTGCCAAGATTTACATTTCTAAAGTTTGGTTTGTGTGTGTTCTTCTGAAAGGTGCATTTCTTAATGGTATGGATCTTAACCCACATTAATTGATGCTATACCTTGTATTGTTTTGTTCTGCTTGCTTCACACAGGTGTTAAATTAATCATTCAATTTGTTCTTCAATTTGCAGACAACGTGATCAATGCCCATACATGGATACGTGTGAACATTACTTCAAAAGTGATACAATTGCTACACAAATTTGGAGAGTCACTGTACTATTAAGTATTATGTAAATATGAAACTATTATAAGATAGTTTATTTCAATCATAATTGATCAAAAATTAAATTGTTTCTAAAGCAATGCTTTCAATAATCAAAGATGGCCTGATATGAAAACAGCAGGAATATTTCATTTTCATCTTGTTCTGAGAAAAGGCAAACAAATGTAAACTCAGCAACTCTTTTTTTTCCTTTTTGTATCTTAATTCCTTTTAGGTAATTTTTAGATGATGTAATGTACCAACTGCATTCTTCTATGTAGTTTTCCAATGTGTCTTATTGAGGCAGGACTGTCCTTCATCCAGGGGGCTTGGCACCCCTGTCAAAGGTCACTTAACATATGGATGAAGATTTATTTCTGGACACTATGGTATTCTCCTGGACTGTTTGTCTTTTTTGTATGCCCAATACCAGAATATTGGGATAATTGTAACTTTATACTGTGGTTTAAAATCAGAAAGTGTAGGGCCTGGAAAGAAGACACCTGTTCTTGCAGAGTACCTGCATTTGGTTCCCATCCCCCACATGGTGGCTCACAACCATCTGTAACTCCAGTTCTAGGGGATCTCATACCATCTTTTGAAGCTCCATGGGCACTAAACATTGATGTGGAAAATATGAATACATTCAGGCAAAGCACTCACACATAAAATAAAATTAATCAAATAAAAAGATCTAATAAAAATGAAAAACAAAAATATCACATGTGAGGCTTCAAAATTGGACTTCTGTCTTCATTTTTCTGCTACTTTGAACACTGTTCTGACTATTTATCTGTGTTCTCATTTAACTTAGCAAACGTGGTTATGGTGATTTTTTTTTCAATTCTTTCTGATGTCCCTCCTGGTCCTGGGTTTCTTTCAGTGTAACCTCTGGAGTTTTAATTTGTTTTTGTAATTGTTGATATGTATGCCTTTTAATGTTGCACACTGGCTTACCATATAAGAAGACTGTTGCCAGTGGACCAGAGGCTCAGTCACCTTTATAACCTCTCCTAGCTTCTTGTTCCCATGGTACCTGCATTTAGACCTGCAGCTCCTAAATGCTGCTGGTCTGTTGTGAGGGGCTTCCAACTGCCAATCAATTTCCTTCAGCCTTCCAAGTCAGGCAAGATAGAAACTAGTTTGTCATATAGCTGCTATATAACCCAGATCATTGAATCCATAGGCCAATCTACCATGTCAGTACCAGTACAGGGGCTAAGTGTTCCAGATTTCTCCTACTTGTTCTACATTATGTATAGTAGAGATAGGGTTATAGAGAGACATACTTGAAAATTTTCCTACACCCATTGCTAGAATTCTTTCTTGTTTTTGTCATGACCTATGTGCTGTGGCTTTTCAACTGACCTCTACACTTCTCACGGGTCTTGGAGTTCATGTATTCTTGAATATCATAATATGAATGCCACCTATTTTGGAAAATGTTTAACATATGATATCTGTATAACTGGATGTCGTCTTCATACAATATCTGAATATAAATCTTAAATAAATTTCAAATAAAAAGTTAAATACTAATAATGGTTTAAAAACTATATAAGAACCTGGATGGTGGTGGCGCATGCCTTTAATCCCATCACTCGGGAAGCAGAGGCAGGTGGATCTCTGTGAGTTGGAGGCCAGCCTGGTCTACAAAGTGAGTTCCAGGACAGGCTCCAAAAGCTACACAGAGAAACCCTGTCTTGAAAACCCCAAAAAAAATCATACAGTAATTACACTTACCATACATACCTCTGTGCATTCAGAATGGGAAACTGCCTAGTGGTGCCTACAAATGCAGAAGTAATAACTCAGCTATAGGATCAACACGTGGTGAGGACGTCACTATATGGCAGGACCTTGAAGCCCTTCCTCACATACTCCTTCAGGAATATTTGACTTTAATCATCTGTCACTGGGAACTGAATGGACTTAGGGATCACTCATCCATGTAATTGGTCAAGGGAGTACAAGAGAAATGAGATGTTCTTCAGTCTTGCTCCATATCCTAACTGATTTTGCATGTTGACTTTTCCACTATCAGATGGAGACTATCAGAATTCTGATGAGCAGAGCATCAGGATAAAAACGCATAGTAGGAATAGGTGTCATCATCGATCGTTTGTGATGAAATGAGGAAAGGCATGGGAAGAAAGAGGGGGAAAGAGTGCATCCAACAAAGTCCGGCTGAAATTTCTGTCTGAGTTTGACCATTGTTAGAGGATGCAGAACCTCATCCAGGGATGAAGGAGCCCACTGAATACTGCACAATGTTGAGTTGGGTAGCAAACCAAGGGGCTGTGCAATTCCGAAAGACATCGTGACTGATATTTGCTCTTTTAAACCCTCTTGCTTGATGCTTTGATAGAATACATTTTTAGCTAACTGATATTTACCATATGCCGCTTAACAAACAACCCATACTTCTTAGTGCCTTATAAAATTATTTATTTTTGGTAAGACACAAATCTATATGCAATGTGAAAATACTCATGTTTCCACATATGTATGTAAGTACAGTAGTGCACAGGTAAGTGTGCAAGTGCACACAAAGGAAAACACTGGCATTGATATCACTCAGAACCCCACTGATAGATTGATTGATCATATTTGATTGCACAAAGCATTTTATAAGACACATAAAAAGCCCCAGCTTCCAAAGAAATAAGGGATGGGGATAAAGAACATAGGAAAGCCAAGTAATTGCCCTATATCATAAAAAGGATCTGAAAGCTTATAAAATACCTGAATGCTTAAAAAACACATTAAGCACTTTGGACAGGAGCCATTTTGCAAGTTCAGAAACAGGAATCAAACAGGCAGTGCTCTAGCGAGGCCTCGTAGTCTGGGTTCTTAGGTCAAGAGGGACATGCAATCGAGATGTCCAGAAGGCAGCGAACCAGAGTTGGCAGGCCTGGGTGGCACAGAGGGGCTGGCCAGCTGCCGTCCCCTCTCTCCAGCAGGACCTGAAGACAGAAAGACAACGATCAGAGCCCAGTCACACACATGATCCTCTCCTCAGCTTTCTCTTTACTTTCCTTGGGTCTCCAGGATATCCCTATCCCCATCAGAATTCCTTATCTCTCCTCTTAGCTCTACGGTCCCTTTGGTCAAACCTGGGGTTTCTAGATAGGATCCTCACTGAGTCGAGGAAATTCTCTGTCTCCTTACCCTGCAGATTTGCTGGCCTAGCCTACATCACCCACTCTGCTAGACCTCAGTGACAGCTAACCTCTCCAGCTTTATTAATTGCCTTTTGTTCCAGCATGTCCACCCAGAGTGGCTTCCTACCCACAAACCAATATCCATTGGTGTTTTGGTCTCAGCAGTACCCAGACTCCATCTCAGCCTCCCCGGCCATGTAATAATACTCCTCTGATCTCATGAAGCCCTTCCTGTTTTGTGTTGGCCACTGAAATTCACTGGCAAAATTCGGCATGGTAAGGGTGTCTAGGTTCTGTATCTACATGGGAAATGCCCTGAAGTCATCATCATGATCGTGTTCCATTTCAGACCCTTATCCCCTGTGCATGTCCTCCCAGTCCATCTCAGTCTACAGTGGACTGGGACACAACCATGAATTGGGAACCATTATACCCAGTTCTATTCTTTCTACTTGATATACTGTCTCCCCTGGAGCGTGACTTTGCTATCTCAGGGACCTCAGTCTATCTGTTTCTTGATGTCAGCACACTGGACAATTTGTATAGAGGAAAACATTTGGTAATCTGAAGAGTCACTCAGTAGCCCCTAGGCATCATCTCTCAAGTCAGTCTTAGGAACTTGAGTGCTTGGCTCCAAGACAGTTCAAACCACCAACTCTGGGTTCCTAGAGCTTGTCACACAGCTTCCCATCTGTCAAATACCCCTACATACCTGGCATGCCACAGGGCTGGTGACATCATCACACAGCTTCCCATCTGCCAAATACCCCTACATACCTGGCATGCCACAGGGCTGGTGACGTGTCAGCGAAGAATTCTTCAGAGCCAGCAGAGCTTCAGCAGCCTCCAGCATCTCCTGCCACTCCAAGGTAGCAGAAACCGAAGCCTGGTTGGAGGCACTGGGGCTCTGCAGAAGAGAGGGTGTGAGAGAATGAAGACTAGGGCAATGTGTGTCCTCTTCTATGACAAGTGACCCTCTAGCACCCAGTTTCTCCCAGCTGCCCCTCGCCCTGCCCAGTCTACTTGTGCCCACGTCTCCAAAGCTTATTGCCTCCCACTGTTCTGCATCCCATGTCTTTGCCAGGACCTGTGGCTGCAGTAGCATAGTGTCAGCAGTGGCACAGGGCTGAAGAATCAGGCTTGGGCACCTGGAAGAAGAAGAGGAAGGGCTAGGGGATTAAAAGTTCTCGTGGGAATATACTACCAGTAGACAGAGTAGCAGGTATTTGCAATACCAAGATTTGGGAATCCAAATGATTGCATGGATATTTATCCTCAGGCTTTGGGCAAGCCCTTTCTATTGGTTGATTCATTTTCCTTTTGGTCCCTCTTTTACTGAATCTCTGAGACAATACTTTGTGCTGGCTTTTTCCTCCCAGGGCTACAGGGAAGATGAGGATGATGAACCGCAGTGTCTGTGTTTTAGTCTGAAAGTAGCTGAAGGCATGTGAGTACCATCCCTTTTTGGTGGTTGCATCTTGCCTCCACTTTACCCAATCCCCTTTGGCCATGAAAGACAATTCAGGTTCACCTCTAGGGATTCTTTCCTGCTGTCCTTTGGACATTCCCCTGAGGCCCTGTGGCCCTCCTTATAATGCTCCCAGATTTCAGCAGCACCTTCCTTTTCCATCTGTCAAAAAGTAATAACATTCTCAACACTTTGAAGGCTTACTATGTGGTAGATCTTGTGTTAGTACTAAGATGTAGACTATGTTCACCAACACGCTTACTGGGAAACAGAGACTTGGAAAAATATTCACTTGCCCAGACCCTCATGGATAGAAATTGTCAAAGCTGAGAGTACTCTGCTCTTGCTGATTTCTCCTTCCCCAATCATCTACTTCCTTCTTCCTGTTGTCATCCTCCTGATGTTACTAGCTCCCGTGGCACTAAGCGCAAGGTTGGAAATCTGCAAACACAGTGCATTCTGTGTTCCTGGTCCTACTCACATGCTTGGCATGGCAGAGGGCCCATGGGGCTCCCCAGAAAGGGAAACCGTCAGTTGTTGCCCCAGGGTCTCTGGAGTATACGGCACAGATGTTGGTTCTGGGAGCTGACTCAGCAGCACAGGCCCTTGAGAACTTTCCTGAAGGGGGCAGAGATAAAAAATGAGGATCAGGCACCCAGATGTTCACAGAGAGATAAAGGATGAGTATATTTTTGTATGAAAATAAGAACACAGAAATCAGAGCTGTGGAAACCTTGAAGACCATCCAGCCTTACCTTTTACTCTGATTTGAGAAAACTGAGGTCCAGGGAGAAGTGATTTTTCCAGTGCCACAAGAGGAGTAGGTCATAGGGTTAGAAATGGAAACTGTCTTCGGGATATAGTAGAAAGGGTCTGGGCAATGGCTGATGGGGAAATCCCCCTTGGGCAACAGGCTCTTCTTACCTCCTGGGTTGCTGTGTCAACCTGGGCCTGGAGCTGATGTACAGTGTTCTTTCCAGCTATAAAATAATAGTCACATTTGGGCTGAGACTTCCTCCCCTACCACCTCCTTTATAAAACACCCCATACCCGTACTGAAGCCTCATGTTATTATTGATCTTTTCGGCTCCCCAATGCCTTGCCAAATCATTCCTTCCTGTAAACACTTGGTACCTGACCATGATTCTTTTATTTTTTTTTTAACACACCAGAAAGTTCTTGCTAAAGGTCACACTGTAAGTCAGCGATGGGACTAGTGACAGAAATACTCATGCTTCTTCCCCAAGTTCAGGTCCCCTATCTAGTGAAAGACACTTACTGCAAACTCCTTCTTCCACAGTCAATTTCTTGGCATGCATGTGCGATTTAGGGGCCGTGGCCATAATCCTTCTCTGTCTCCGAAGCAGGCGTTTCTTTATCGGTATACCCTGCTTCTTCTTGGGGGCACTCACAACAGACAAGGCCTTACGTAGTTCCCTAAAGCAGGGGGGATTGAAGACCTAATGTTAGTTACATATAGCAGAAGCTTGATCATTTCCTTTCCCAGACACTACACACAGGAAAATAACACACAATTTTGACACTCCCAAGACTTAAGAGGCAAAAATGCTTTTATCCCCTTATTTGAACAAGCAATCTGCTGGTGTGTTGGGACTAGGTTGAATCTCCCAAGTTGCACCAGTCACCATAACTTGCCTCATTGAAATGTCATACGTTATTCATTGGCTCAGTACATGCCTCAAGCATAACTGAAATTTAATTATGTCCAATGAACAAAATGCTACAGCAATCTGACAAGAGCTTTTTTAGAAAGTGAAAGAAAGAACTTCCCAATTTAGTTAACAAGTTCAACACTTTTATGGAGAAGTAAAAGATGGTATAGGAAGAATTACTGGCCAGTATTCCTTATGAACATAGATGCAAACCTCTCTCATGAAATTTTAGCAATTTGAATCCAAGAATGTATGAAAAATACCCGATATCAAGCATAGTTTACCCTAGGAATACAAGACAATTTCCATTTAAATGCCAATACTAAAGCTGGGTCTGGTGGCATATACCTATATCCCAGCATTCAGAAGGTTCAGACAACTGGATTCCAACAGGTTTGAGGCCAGCCTTGGCTACACAGTGAATTCCAGGATAGCTTAGGCTAGAGTGAGATCTTGTCTCAAAAAAAAAAATACACCAAAGAATTTTACTGTATTAGTGGGACAAAATAAAAGAACAGCAGTTACAAAGATGTATGACAGAAAAGACATTTAACAACATAAAAGACCACTCATGAGAAATATCATATTAAAAATTTGACAATGTAGGAGCACAAGGACATATCCTCAATCCAATAAAGTACGTCTACCAAAAATTCACTGCTAGAAACATACTTATTGGTGAAAAGACAAATAATTCTTTTTCATTAATACATATAATCTTAATATTATTTTTATATTTTTTGTTTAACATTCAAAATGATGGATTAGTTATGACATTTTCACACGTTTACCATTGTGCTTTACTCATACATACCTCCATTGCCCTCCTTTACTCATGTTCTACCCAGTCCTTTTCTTACACACAAATAGTTCCTCTTTTACTTCCACGTCACCCACACCCACTCCCTCACTCCCTCACTCACACTTGGATGTAGACTCCATACATGAGAAAGCATGACCTTCATCTTTACTTTCCTTCATTACTCTCTTGTTTCCACTACCATTTGGTTTCTTTTCTTTTCTTTCTCTAAATGCTGTCTCTTCCTCTTGGGTGTATTTATGCCTATACACACGTGTACATGAATTAGACTGTATTGATGACAGAAAACACATGATACTGAAAAGACAGACTAGACAACTCCAACCAAAAATTCAGAAATGAGCCAGAATATCTCTCTATACAGACCTCTAACCATATGCACACATTAAACTTTAGGCCATAGCTGGCACATAGGGACAAAAAAACCCGTCAAAATAAATAAAAGGCATATAGATTGAAAGGGAGGAAGTAAAAGACTGTCTTTTAGTTATGTACTTTACTATAATATTTTTATTAATTCTTTGATAATTTCATATATGCACACAATGTATTTTGATCATATTCTACCTGACTCCTCCCCTGATTCCTCCCAGACCCACCCCACCCCCACCATGCCCTCTTTTTGTGTGGAGTATTTTCATCAACCTTGTGAGACATGTTAATACAATGCATTTTTAACCTATTCACACCCGTTCCTCCCCTAACTCTTCCTATGACCACCATCTACCTTCCCACCCTCCAAACTCTGTGTCCTCTTTCTTCTTCTTTAACCATCCACCAAGACGTCATGTGCCATCCTGAGTGTGGCACCATCCACAGGAGCATGGCTGACTCACCGAGGCCACACTTTAGAGAAAGCCAATTCTCCCTAGCCTCCAGGGCTATCAGCTGTCCATAACTCCTGAGGAAGGTGTGGAGCCTCATGAGCCCCTCCCCCAAACATGCTAGATTAGTGACTGGCTGGATAGTCTGCAAGATCTGTGCTATGAGTTCACAAGTACAGTGGACATGTCAAGAGCAGAAGACACTGTTTTGCCCTGGTCTTTCCTGACTTTTAGTCTCAAACTACCCCTGCCTCCTCTTTCAAGTGTTCTCTGAACCTTGGTGGGTGGGGGACAAGGAAGAGGGGAGTGAGGGAAGGAGTGGAGGGAAGGGGGAGCATATGATACAGATGTCCCATTTATGGCTGAACGTTCCAAAAACAATGTTTTCTGCACTTTGACCAATTATGAATACTTAATTGCATTTCATTGAACAAAAAACATCTCTGGATTTTCTTCCTTAAAAAGTGACATAATATTTGATAAAGGAAATACTCCACATTCCAGATAAAAGTCATCTCTAAATGTTTGAAATGCTATACAAGGTATTTGATAGAAAATTTCGTAGGCACAATCCCACTAAAATTCAATATATTAGAAATAACTAACTGGAGGCTCAAAGTGTTTTAAATGACATCTTGAATAATACTAAAATAAAGAAAATATCTGTTAAGAATATTGGCACAAAGCCGGGCAGTGGTGGCGCACGCCTTTAATCCCAGCACTCGGGAGGCAGAGCCAGGTGGATCTCTGTGAGTTCGAGGCCAGCCTGGGCTACCAAGTGAGTTCCAGGAAAGGCGCAAAGCTACACAGAGAAACCCTGTCTCAAAAAAAACCAAAAAAAAAAAAAAAAAAAAAAAAAAGAATATTGGCACAATCACTGAAAAGTATACTGTACTCACTGATCAAAACATTCAAAAGGTCAGGATTTCCACTCTGTAATCATCAATAAAAGGAAAAGTTATTGCTCAAAGTTCTCTAGCAATGCATACGACACAACATGGCTAACGACATTTGGATGAGGACAAGATGGAGGACTGAACTCTGGAAATTCGCCATCATCCCACAACATGGTGGTAAGCAGCAAGGCACGGAGTCACCTTAGGACAGGGCAGACACTGAAATCAAGGGAAGGCCACGAACAGCCCAACAGGGCTCTACGAAAATTACATCAGGAAATGGCACAGAGAAAGAAGTGGATGCCCTTAAGGAAAAAAAGCAAACAAAGGTCAATGGCTCCAACAACTTGCAAGACATAACTCGTAACAATCACGATTCTAAGTGTAAAGTGCTAAATGGAAAAACCCATGTCTGGACCCCTGACAACTGTCCTGCACACTGTAGAAGCTGTCCAGGCCGCCGAATACTTTCCATCGGTCACCAGAAGCATGCAGGAGCAGACATGCGGGTGACCTGTGCAGAGCAAGCCCTCACAGAGAAACACTAGGTCCAGGCCTTCTGGCCTCAGGGCGCCATGCCCAGCCCTTGTTCTCGGCTTTTATGAACCATCTGGACCGTGCACCTTGTGAGGGCCATGAGAAACATCTCAGTCCTAACTCAGTGCGGCTACCACAGACAGGCCTCGTGGGCACTTTTGTCCGTGGAAACCCCACGGAAGGAGAACTCACCGTATAACCGAAGGCCTCTGCATTTTCAGTTCAGCCAGCACAACTTGCGTTCGGGCTGCTGAGCTGGCCAGAGTGAAGATAAAAAGCAAAGGAAGAAACAAAGAGAGTTCTGAGGGGCGGGAGTTGGGACGCAGGCCACACACCAGAAATGTATCCACTGGTTGAGCACCAGGTACTGAACTGAAGCAGGGAGGAACCAAGGAAGAAGCAATAGGGCTTAGGGCCATGGAGGGGCGGGGCTTAGGCCAACGCAGGGGGCAGGCCTCCACCTCTGCACCCAGCCTAGGGGGGAGCTCAGGTATGTGCAAAGAAGTCCTGGAGGGGGTGTCACTGGTGCATTACACACTCTCTTGGAAGCATGGTCTTCATGCCCCTTCTTCCTACCAGCTGGGCAGACTCACTTCCATGTGGTCGGGAACATCCTCCGGGGGGCTGGGTGTGGTCAGGGCAGGTCTCCCCACTTCTCCATCCTCAGCACCTCAACCAGCAGTGCACATCACAGTAGCCCAATGGGGTGATAGACGGCACCCATGAGGGGCCGCAAAGATGAGGCCTCAACTCTCTTTTTCAGACTCTGAGAAGCCAACAATACTCCCCAGAAGGGGTGGCCTTTGCTCACACCATGGGGAACCAGGGAGGCTGCTCCTCCCAGAAGGACCTGGAAGGGCGGTTCCAGAGAGCCCTGGCTCGCGTGTCCAAGTTCTTCAGGTGAGGGCTCTGAGTCTGCCCCTGCCCCTCTCATCCCTCACAGCAGGCCAGGATGCCCCCTTCCTCTCCCCCAGAGAGCACCCAAGACCTCCCCTCAGTTCCCACAAGGCTCCTGAGCGTCCACTTGTCTCTCTCTTTCCTTCTTAGGAGAGCATGCTGAACAGTCCGAGGCTGAGCCCACAGGAGTCCAAGACACGGGGCCACCACAGAGAGCAAGACCTTCTTCGGTCCAGGCCCCTCCTCTCCCAAGAATCTTGTTAATGAGGTTGAAATAAAGGCCGGTGTGCTTTACAATGTTTTGGCTTCATGGTATTTTCTTCATACTCCATATTGGCATCAACTTAAGACTTACTGGGGATGATGTTTTGGTGACTGGGGCGGGGGATGGGGATATCTTGGAGGGGAGAGCAAGTATCTGAGTACTTCAAGTCCTTCATGTTCCCCCTTGAGGCAATGACGCCTGCTCCGTAGGGGGTCTTTGTTGCCATTCGGTTTCCAGTCAACAGTTTTTTTTCCTCACAGCTGGCAGCTCTGACCCCCACACTTCACACAGCCAGGAGGAGAGACTTGCTGGCCTCTCTCCCTGTAGTCCAGCAGCCCCCATAGCTGAGAGATCTTGAGCAGAGTTTCTGAAGAGGTGGGGGGGCACACAAAGAATCTGTGGAGCCTCTAAAGGGGCTTTAGACTTCGTGCTCACAAACAGTACGCAAGCATCCACAGCTCCTCCACACAAGAGAACCACCAAGAGAAAACCTTGTTGCCACTACAAGGTTACTCTCCCTGTGAGGAGGGTTTCTTGGCTTCCGAGGGGGACTGTGAAAGGCATGGGAACAATTTTCCAGGGCCAGGCTGCAAGGGAGATGAAGCACAGCTCATCTCTTACCCTCAGGTGGAGGAGTCGCTGGGCAGTTTACCGAACTGTGAAATGCATATTGGCCGCAGGAGAACATAAGCAAGATACAGAAAAACACAAACACCCCTCCCCTTTTAAATGACACACGCTCCTTCCTGTGTGCTTCAGACTAATGGAGTGAAAACATGCTTGGCCAGGGCCAGCGGTGAGAAACCATTGTCCTTCCTTGCTGAGAGAGGAAAGGTCTTCTCAGAGAGGCAGGCAGTGTACAGACAGACAGCAGCATTTCAAGGCCCAAGGCCCTTTCCTCTATTTCTCAAGGAGAGCCAGGGTGGGAGCCACAGAGAGAATGGTTGGAATTTGTATTGCTTATGTTTTCGTTTCTTTCAAAAATGACCCACAAAAGACTCTCTTTTGGCTCAGAGATTAAACGGGTCCAATCCATGCTGGAGGGGAAGGTGGAGGTGTTCATAGTGGCGGCAGCAGGCAGCTAAGACTCCACAGTGGGGAAACCAGAACTCATGCAGCAGGGACACCGGCCTTGGCATTTTCATTGTTATTCAACCCTGGAACCCAGTCCATGTAACGACACCTGTCCACACTCAAGGCCAGCCCTTCTCTCCTCGGGTAATTGTTTCTGGAAACTTCCTCCTAGACGCCCTGGAGATATGTCTCCCAGTGGATTCCAAATCCAGTCAGACGGACAGTGAAGATTAACCGTCTCCAAGTAGCTAATCCCAGTGTGATCAATGACTTCGACACGATCTTTCTGTGGCATGTCTGAGGGCCTGAGCATCATCCCTCCCCACCAGGCCTCTGTCTACTGACTTGGTCCCTGTGCTGTTAACACCACGGACCTAGAGCAAGCTGGGGAGACAGGGCCTGTTTCATCCCACAGCTTAGGGTCCTATAATTGTTGAAGACAGACAGGAACTCAAGGCAGGAAGTGACGCAGAGGCAGAGAGAAATGTTGCTTACTGCCTAGCTCTCATGGCCTTCTCAGCCTACTGTCTTCTAGAACACAGGGCCACCTGCCCAGGGTCGGCACCACCCCAGTGGGCTGGGTCTTCTCAGCCTACTTTCTTCTAGAACACAGGGCCACCTGCCCAGGGACGGCACCACCCCAGTGGGCTGGGTCCTCCGCCATCAATCTATCATCAACAAAACATGCACACCACTCTGATGGAAGGATTTCCTCCACTGAGGTTTCCTCTTCCCAGATGACCCTAGCTTGTGTCAAGTTGACAAAAAAGTAACTAACACAGGCCCGAGCTCAGCTGGGAAGGTGAGTTCCATGTTATCACTTCCCTGTTCCTAGTCCAACCTCACATGCAGGGCTTAGAAGTTTCAACTCCCAGGAGAAAGGCAGTCTGCCCAGTGGTTATGCCTTCTTAGTTTGTAAACTCCTGCATGTCCCTGTGTATGTATGTGTGTGTGTGTGTGTGTGTGTGTGTGTGTGTGTGTGTGTGTGTGTGTGAGATTAAACAATGAATGTCTGTTGAAATATTTGGTGAAATTTGGTTCCACTCAGTAGCTGCACTAGAAATCCAGAAGCAGAGGTGGAGAACGGCCACTGGACTGAGCCATGAGGAGCCTTCACATCGGCTCCTCTTTCCAGAAGACCCATTCTGAACAATACCTTCCAAGATGACGGTAACCATAGCCATAGAACTACCTGCCCACTGCCCACAAGGTGCTCACTGGTATTTTCAGGACTACATTTTGTTTTCCAAAGGATGTACTCTGCTGCTGATCTCAACTCTTGCTACAATCACCTATCACAGTCCTTCTAGGCCAGCAATTCTCAACCTGTGGGTCGTGATTCCTTTGTGGTTGCATTTCAGATATTCTACATGTCACGTATTTACGATTCATAAGAGTAGTAAAATTAGAGTTATGAAGTGGCAACAGAATAATTTTATGTTGGGGTCACCACAACACAAGGAACTGTATTAAAAGTTTGCAGCATGAGGAAGGTTGGGAACCACTGTTGTATGCTAGGCTTTGGCGGCCCTGTCTCCTGCCTCCCAGTCTACAGAGCCACAGCGTCATGGCTCCACAGAAGACACTTTCCTCTGCCCCTCCCACTCCCACTCACAAGTGACTCCCTGTACTCTCACCAATAACTGCTGTTCTCCTGGCCTGGGATCCAGAACATGGCCCAGTGCAAGTGTGGGCTCTTCTTAGGGCCCAGCACTTGAGGAGTTTGTCCAGGGGTTCCCACAGCTGTGTGGATATGTTCCCCCTAGCTTTCTAAAGGAAAACTCAAAATAAAATTGTATGCATTGAGTATGTGACACAGTGTGAAATGACTGCCTACTATTATCAAGCTAAATAGCACATCACTCACCCCGCAGAGTCACATTCTTCTTCTGTGGTAAAAGCATTTAAGATCTTCCACCACGCACATTTCCAGTACGCCGTGAAGTCTTAAACACATATGTGCAGAACATATGTGTTTGATAGAGATTTAAATTTATAATTTTGTATCATATAGGAACCAAAATAGACAGTGTTGATGTGGGTAAATAAGTTCTATACAGCTAACACAACCTTATGATCTACTTCACACATCACATACAGCACACAGACAATGTATAACTATACATGCTAACAAAGCAGGATCACCAAGGAATACATTATAGTCTTATAATAAAAAATAAGCTTGTGCCCTTAGGCTGTCATTTATATGGGCACCTTCCCACTCGCCATCCCTACCCCACCCCCACTTTGCTGGCACCCACTTCTGTATGCATTCTTTCTCTTGTGAAAGCAGGTAACACATTCTTTTGTTTTGCTGTTCCCATGTTGTTGTAAACAACAGTCAACTCTTAGACCTGCCAAGATTTCTGTCTGTCTGAGGCAAAATGATGTTTCATTTTCTGTGTACATATGTCTATGCACATAGAGAGGAGTGTTTTTTACAGATGCTGTGGACTGAACGTCAGTCTTTACACTTGCTAAGTAAATGCTCTCTCAGTTGGCTCTATTCCCAGACCATTTTCAAGCTGAAAGAAGTGTAACTGTATCTCACTAATTTGCACACCATTTGTGTTTCAGCTCTTTCTGTAGCCCAGGGAAGTCATCAACTTGTTATCCTTCTGGCTTAGCCTCCCAAGTGCCTGTAATTGTAGGGTTTGCCCTCGGATGCAGGTTTATTCCAGATCTATTTATGCACGAGCAGACATTTAGATTATATTCCTGGATCAGGTACTGTAGGTAATGCTTCAGTCATCGTGGCAATACAGACACTGCTTGGAGTGACTGGTCTGAGGTCTGTCGTCTATACTGCCAGTGCAGGTACAGTTAAGAGGCATGGTGGAGCCAGGTGTTGGTGGCACACGCCTTTAATCCCAGCACTCGGGAGGCAGAGCCAGGCAATCTCTGTGAGTTCGAGGCCAGCCTGGGCTACCAAGTGAGCTCCAGGAAAGGCTCAAAGTTACACAGAGAAACCCTGTCTTGAAAAACAAAAAACAAAAAAAAGAGGCACGTTGGTTCTGGGCAAGGGGTAACGTTGCTCCTTGTTGACACTCACTCCCATCTCTCGTAGTAAGCCCAACACAAAAAGGGAGATGACCTCTCCCTGTGAATTTGATTCACATTCTCCAGACGATTATTATTGCCAAGCACCTTTGTCTATATCTGGGGCCATTTGGACATCTCCTTTCTAACAATGCCTACACAGGTCGTTAGTCCATTTGCAAACAGGGATATCTGTGGGTTTCCTTTGCTATTGAGTTCTGTACCTTTTCTATATTTTTGGATATTTATTGCTCCTCCACGCCTACATGAAGACCTGATAAAATGCGCAGTATCTAGAGGGAGAGACACAGCGCTGAGGAGGATTCTGTGCTGGCTAAATGGTTGCCTGAGGGACAGCACAACCTTTTCACCTCAGCTGAAATCACACAATTCTCCAGCCATCAACACTTGCTGCTGCAGTGAAAACACTGTTTAGAGAAACAGGCCTGGAGAGGCAGCTCCTAATGACCAGTCACAGTCAGTGGTGGATCTGGCCCTGGCCCCCATCTCTCTCTAGGCTCACACAGTATTCTCCGTCCATCACATCCATCCTCAGGCCACTTCTGTGATGCTTTCTCTCGTGTGGTTTGGTGGGAGTCAGACACTTAGGAGGATGTGAGGACAATAGATCCGGGTTTTTCTAACAGTGAGTTTGGTGGTCATGTTTGGGAAGATTTGGTGGGTTGGGCTTCCCTTGGTTGTCATGAGTGTTGGGAATGTTTTTGAGATATGTTCTCACTATATCAGCAATGTGGCTGTGGCGGTGTGGATGAGTACAGGCTCGTATGTTTGAAGTTTCAAAGCTCACACCATTCCTGGGGGGTGGAGAAGGCGGCTCTGGCTCTCTCTCCATCCTGGTTGTTGTCTCAATATGTAAGCTTGAAGCACCATGCTCCAGCAACATGCCTGCCTCCCTGCTGCCTGCTGCCTGCCTGCCTGCTGCCTGCTGCCTGCCTGCCTGCCTGCTGTCTGCCTGCCTGCCTGCCTGCTGCCTGCTGCACGCTGCCTGCCTGCCTGCTGCCTGCCTGCCTGCTGCACGCTGCACGCTGCCTGCTGAGGACCATGTCTACCAGCCTGCTACCATGATCCCTGCTATGATGACAAGGACTCAACCTATGAAACTGAAAACAAACACCCAACAAAATGCTTCTTTCTTTCATAAGTTGCCTCTGTCATGATGTCTCCTCAAAGCAACAGAGAAGGAACTAAGACAGTGATGTGAACCTCAGCATGTATCCCATGCTGACCTCAAACTTACAATACCCCAGACTCAGTCTCCTGTAATTGGGGTGGCAGGCATGTGCCAACACTCCCAGTTTATGTGAATCAGTTATACTGTGTGCTTTCTTCCATCTACGCCTGAGAGGAAGCAGCTGTGGAGCAGAGCTGCTAATGGGGACAGTCTGCCACGGGCCCAGTCCCTTGCCACTTGGGGCCGGCAAACACTAATCAAGATACCTGGCTAGATTCTGAGGGGAAATCCCTGCAGCCTCGATGATGCTTTATTTCCAGTAGAACATCCAGGTAAGTCTTACCAGGCTCTTTGGCTGTTGTGAGCATAAAAGAAACTGCCAGTATGTCACTCAATTGAAAATCGTCCAAAGAATCAGAAGAAATAGCAAACAGAAGCGTGAGGCTGAGAGCAACACAGTCTTTAGTTAAACCACACAGAAGAAACACATTGGAGCACGCTGAGAACCCCAGGGGCAAAGTGAAGAAATGAACCAACAAATGAACAAAAAGGAACAAGCCACAATGGAAGAGTTAACCAAGAGTTGGAGCATGCCAGAAATAGAAATGAAAAGGCCGTTTCAAAAAGGAGTAGGAGTACCAAGCCACAGGTCGGGATGGAAACAACATAAAAATCAGATGCCTGTGGCCTGTTAGAAACTATGCTACAAACAGAAATAATTCCAGCTGGAACATACACTGCAGCCGGGTGGCCGGCCCTGAGCACTAGTTCTCATGTTCTTGGAAACAGCATCCAGCAGGGATTGCGGTACTTTAAAACCTTTACCTATGGTGCATCTCCAAATTCTTTCTCCTCCTACTGCAGATCAGAATCGTGCATTGGCTGTGTTGGTATATGCTTGTATCCTCAGCAATAGGGAGGCTGAGGCAGAAGGATTATGAGTTCAAGACCAGCCTGGGTAAGATAGGGTGACACTCTCCACCAGACCTACAACAAAACAAACAGCTGCTTCTGACATCAATGTTCTGGGTCTCAGGTGTCATGACCGCATGGCCAATTATCATGTTCTAACCAGCTTTTCTCCAGCTCTGATACATGCTAGGCCCAGGCATCCTCAAGGTAAGGACCACGGAGAGTTCCTCAGGCATGCTGCCCTTTTTCAAGATTCACAGCTGGGTGTGGCTCTTCTGCCAGATGTGGTTAGTGAAGATTTTCTCCCATTCTGCATGATGTCTCTTCAGTGGATTAGAGGCTCTCTTTGCAGTTGGCCTCATTGGCTAACAAGCACAGGTCTTTTCAGGAACTCCTTGTCTGTGATGATGATTTCTGCCTCTAGCATAGGCAGAGTTTCAGGTCTTACACCAAGACTAGTCATTCGCTTGCCATGGATTCCTCCACAGAGTGAGAGGTGGGAATCGAGCTTCAATCTTCTGCAATTGGAGTGCAGCATTCTAAGTGAATGTCAGACAAACAAATCTTGCATGTCAGACATAGACAAATCTTACATGTTTTCTCTCATTGGAGGATCCTACGTTGAATATAGATCATAAAATCATGGATATGTAAATGACATCCGAGTAGAAGCAAAATGGTCTAGAAAGAACTGAGGGGCTTGTCATAGTAGGAGGAGAACAGAAGGGAGAGGAGGGAGCCGTGGGGGGCTGCTCATATACTTGCATGACAGAGTCTGCATGAACTTCAGTTCTATGTACAGCACATACACACCGGTTATAAAACCAAATGCACAATAGCATGTTGAGTACATCAAAAAGAAAAAGATTTTCAGCTCAAGGCTACAGGGTCTCTGTGATGCAGTTGCTGCCTCTGTGTTTCCCTCTGGAACCTCTTGACTCCCTCCAATTCAGGGAAGAGAAAACTGGAGCTTGGTTACAATCCTGATTGGCCCGGGCCTTAAGTCATGGAGAGCCTTTGGGCCATTTCAGAGACCAGGAAGAGGCTCCCTGTCTGTCCACTGAAATTGTCCCCATGAGGAATGGGGCTGGAAATGAAAAAGTTGACTGTCTTTGCCTTTTAGTAAATAATGATGCTGACAATGCCAAACTCATCCTTTCCCTGAGTCTTATTCCTAACATAATCATCTCCAGAGGGTTCTGAACAGTAGGGAACACCACTTTCAATAAGCCATTTGGTCGCTGGCCTTGGTGTCTCGTGTTGGGTACAAACTCTTGATTAGACTGTATTTTGAGGAGGAAGGAGGAAGGACAGGAAACAGATATACAAGTCAGTGAGGCATCCCACGGTTCAAAGGAGTGAGGGAAATGTATCAAGTGCTTGGGCAGGATGTACTTGTCTGCAGAAGGGGCCGTGGAAAACTGGGCCAGGGACACAGGGAGGGAGTTTCACAGTATGGACAGGAACCCAGCCTTCACAAACACAATGAGATTAAGGGGTTTGCGTGCCTCTACACTAACTCCTTTCCTACACCAGGTGCGCATCGCACTTCTGGGAGAATCTGAATGTCTCTGCACCCTGCTGTGGCTGAGACAGGACCTTCCTGTATGAGGAAACCTGTGTCTTGCTGGAGACCCTCCCCTGCAATGGAAAGGGTGGGATCCTAGCTTGGAGTGTAGGTGGCTGGAGCTTCCTTCCTTCCCCATGATGAGCAAACTCAAGAACACGTGGAGTCTTTTCCCTCCAGTGTGACAGATCGTTGCCCATAAAGGCCAGTGACCCAGGTCCCTGGATGCCATTGTTGCATCAAATGAATATAGATCTAGGCTGGCTGTGGCCCATACCAGCAGGATATGTTGAAGTCACAGAGTCTGAGGGATCACAAATATAGTCCTGGACCCACTGTATCCACATAAAGCTCCCAGTTAACACTTGGTGAAAGACAGCAAATGTCACGACCGGCCATGAAGGATCCCCTGAAGAGGGCTGGCTCTGCTGAAAACATTCTATTTCTATTCATCCTTTTACTCTCCCTCACTCTCCCTCTTCGCATCAATCCCTTTCCTCTCCATATCTTTGTTTCAAGACAGGGCCTTGAGCCCAGGCCGGCGTGGACATCACTATCATGTTCCTGAGCTTCTGACCCTCCTGCCACCACCTGCTGAGTCCTGGGATTATAGATGTTTGTGACCACAGTCTCTGCCTCTCTCACAGCAGCAAGCCTAGCTGTCTCCACTCCAGTCCCACCAAGAGATGCACAGCCCATGCCTCAATTCCTCCGGGTGCTCAAGGACCACTTGCCCCTATTTTCTCCTTCCCAACAGACAACTCAGAAGCAAGAGATCAACAGTGTCACAGACATGACTCGCCGATGGTGACCAGGTTCTGTTTGCTGCTCCCAGCCCTACTTTCCAAAGCTAAGCAGACTTCAGTGGTTTGGCTTTATAATATTGTGGTTCCTCCCATCTCCTGTGTATATGGTTTGTGTGTTTTGGTGAGGGTCATAGTAAGTGACTCTGAGACATCAAGGATACATAGTACTGCTTTCACCTATTTCATTAGAGGCTGTCTCCATCAAGGACTGTGACCATGGTGTGCCCAGCAAGGGGGCTGTGGGGGGAAGGATGTGGAGCTGGGAGAAGGAGTCATAATGTCCCAGAAACCACAGTTAGGCCTTAGAGGGGAGTGATACCTCATATTCTGACAGCAACAGTACTCCAACCCAAGAGAGTTCCATCACCAAAAGGCATCATTCGTCACCTCTGGTTGTTTATGTCACAATGTGTCACCCTGTCTGCTTCTGCCTGTGAGGAGAATTCAGTAAAATCACAACAGATCATGATCCCCATCTGTGTCCAGGTGCTGAGAAAATACACAGCATCTGTGATACTGGCACAAAGGTCGTTGGATCCTGCCTAAGGCTGGGATTAGGGATTCTGGCTCCCTGGGGACTGGGAGTCATGCCAAATGAATCTGTTGGGCTCACAGGACCTCCAACACTTCAGCATGCCGCTCCCCGTGATGCATTGGGCTCTGGAATGAAGCCACGGGAGCTCCACTTGGTCTCATATTTTCCATTTTTATCATAGTTTCCAATGCAACCCCTCAAATCCTGCAAAAACCATAGGGAATAACATTGAAGCCCCCACTGTTTACGTGATACTGTCTTGCTGTGACTGCTTCTGCTTTCCCGCCACGAATTGTCACTTAAGTATCGGGGAGGCATTCAGTGTTCTCCAATCTATATTCAGTCCCTTCCTTCCTTCCTTGACAGGGTCCCCCCACCAGCCGTGTTGACTCCATATTCCAAGAAAGTGCAGCAACATGCTCGGTAAGCACACTTCTAGAACAGCCTCCAGTGACAACCTCCTTACAGGCACTCGCGTCCCAACCCAGTGCCATGCTTCTAGCCAACAGAATTTGAAAAACATAACATTATGTCACTTCTGCCCAAGGGCAGGCAAACATTCACCCTCCAGTGCTAACAGCACATGTTCCCGTAGAGATGGACAGCTGGTAAGGAGATGGTGGCAGCAACATGTCTCACAGACAGAAACAGGCTAAGACCCACATGCTGAGCCCATTAGGAACCGGGTCCTGCCAACCACTGGTTCACCTTCAGTCAAGCCTGTGAGATAGACCACAGTTCCCGGGAGTCTGACACCTTGATTGCAACTAGGCGTCAGAAAGGCTGAGAAGTGGAGGGCCCAGAGAAGTCATGCAGAATCCCTGATCCATCACACTCTGGGACGAAACTGCATATTCCGTTAAGTTGATATATTTGGTGTGATTTTCTACATATCTGTCACTAATGTTGAAGACAACAGGACTACCTGGGGGCTGGGACTGTGGCAAGTGACAGAAGGCCTGAATCAAACCAGGAGAGTTTCTTGTGACCCAGGAGGAACAGGGTGTGCACACCTTTAGTCAGACTCAGGGTCAGGTCCCAGCTTGGGTGTGAGTCATCTGTGTGACTTTGAACAAATCACTTGATGCCCCTGGACTGAGGCAGTGCTTCAGTGAACTTGACTGACACTGACCTTGCAAGATTGGTTCAAATATGCACCAATTGAAGGAGCTGATGTGATATATCTGGGATCTTCCAGGCACTTAGGAAATAGTAGGCTCCACTATTAAGGTAGGTGACTGGTACCCACCATCCACTACTCAGGAATTCTCCCACTGACTCGGGATGCTTCTGGTACAGAAAAAGTAAGTGTGGGCAAATGATCTCTCTAGGGTTGGGGATTTAGCTCAGTGGTAGAGCGCTTGCCTAGCAAGCACAAGGCCCTGGGTTCCGTCCTCAGCACCGGGAGGGAAAAAAGTTCTCTCCAACAGGTAGCACAAAAGCCTTTGTTCTCCTGGAAGGGAGGCAGATCAGACAGGATACATTTGTCAGCAATTCTACTGTGAGGAAGAGACAAGGAGCCTTATCAGAACACAGAATGAGGCCATACGGCTTGGACAGGGGACCAGATAGTCTCCTTCCGCAGCCTCCATGCCCCTTGCCTCTCCTCCCTCTCATTCCCCCATGATCTCCCCAGCCTCCTTGACTTCCTGTCTCAGGGTCCTAACCCCATAATTCTGCCTCTTGTCATGCATTTCATATGAGCTAGGAACCCCGCCCTTCCTTCTGCAGCCAGGATAGTGAACCCATTAGGTACTGTCATGTCTGAGTTATATGGCTCCTTCTAGGTTCCCCAGGACACAGAGCATATGATCTGGGCACTGTGTTTTGGGTAGACACGCAGATGGGCATTACTTTGTCCTTTCCCTCATGACCTAGAGATGGTTCATTAAGAAAGCCCAACATTTACATGGCGGGATACATTGACAAGCAGGCTTGTGGAGGCTTCTCTATCCACCAGGCATTTCCAAATGAAGTGATTCTGTAAGAGACTTTGCCTTTCACTCCACACATATTGCATCTATCCTGCAACCTTGGGATTCTCCATGGTGGTCTCGAGTTTGCCTTCACTCAACAAAGGGCTCCTCCGGGTCTCCCCTCCCTTGGGGCCTTTGCACTCATAGTTCCTTCTGGACCCACCATTCTCCTACAAGGTCTTTCATGTGCTTTCTGGGTCTTTGATGCCCAAATTAACTACAGGCCAATTCTCAGCACATAGCACAAAAGCCATTGTTCTGCCGGAAGGGGAGCAGATCACAATGGATACTTGGCAAGGAATTCCGGGGTGGATAGAGGAGCGTTATCAAAAGCAGAATGAGGCCATGATGCTGATACAGTGGGCAAAACGTTTCTCTATCTCCCCCTGGAAGCCTCTCTTCTTCCCTCCCTTCCCTTGCTGCTTGCTCTCCCACTCCTTCCCAATCCCGTGCCCACCCCCTTCTTTCTTCCCACAGCACCCCAGATTTGAGGACATTTTCTGCTTCTGCTCTGCGTGTGAGTGCACGCAAATGTGTGCAGGCCCACGCACAGACAATGTACTCTTCTCCACCATAGCTTTTGCTCACTGAACTGTGACCTCTGGTAGGGACACTCCCATAATTGCCCATATTCAGACTCCACTCCAGGGAAGAGCTTTGCTTGCTGATTTGGGAACAAGCAGTCCCTGTCTTGGGGTACCTTGCACTGACCAAATGAGGTGGTAATTATGCATCCACTGAACTCTGCAGCTCCTAGATTCTTCCCTGGATTAATGGTGCACATTCTCCCTTTTACCGCCCCAACACAAAGCCCAGACTCCCGCAGAGTAGATGCTGGACACTTTGAGTGTGCACGTGGAGAGCAAATTCTTATACGGCCTTTGAGCATTCTAGAAATGAATCTGGGCTGACCAAATGGGGAGAGGGGGGGAGATTGTCACTGCTGCTTTAGAGGAATAGGCCCAAGGAATGAGGTTCCAAAGCTTCCCGTTCCTTTCAGGCCTTTAGGACACTGCCACCCTCGACCTATAAGATGGCTAAGGAGGGGTATGACTGGACACAGCAAAATCCCAATAGGCAATGAGGGGATGAATGGAGTGGGGCCTCATAATAAGCAGCCCCCATCTCTCTATCCCTGCCCAGCACACAGAAAAAGTCTCAGAATCCTCATTCCCCACCCAGCAGAGCCCGATGTCCCAACCCCTTCCTGGTTGACTTGGAAGAAGGTCACTGCTTTTTGTGCCATACCCGGGGAAAGAACCCTCCTGGATTCTCCTTTTGATGATGGTTGCATCATACAGTTCCTTAGTTTAGGGACTCTGTCAGTTTCTAGGAGTCATGATTCATATATGGCAATGCTTGTCACAATCAAGGTGTGCTCATTTGACTCTCTTGTCAGTGACACCTTCCGTCTCTGTGACCTTGAACAAGCTGGTATGGTTTCCAGAGTTGCCATTCCCTATTATGTCCACAGTGAAATCTTTCATTCAGAGATCTCTGACATTCTGCACACCTGCACATTCTCTGATCTCAAAACTTAGGGGTCTAGGACACTGCAGCCCAGCTGCAAGGTTCCTGAGGCCACTGCTGTCATGAGGGTCTCTCTCTGGTGGTCCTTCCTCTGTGAGTCCATATGCTAAGACACTATCTGTCCCCCTGACCTGCTCCTCACATCATGCCAAAAATGGTCAGTTTCCGAAGCTCAGAGCTACAGTGTGGGTGGACTGAGCAGCACTGTCCAGACCAGGGCCTTAGGATATCATCACCCCTGAAGTCACAAGACAGACCTCACAAACTCCACACTGTCCCTGATCATGCCCTGCAATTTCTCACGGGCCAAACACTGCAGCAGCTAGTTGTGGACCAAGTACCCTCCTTCTGAACACCCAGAGCCTCAGAGATCAGTGTGTTTATGAGGCATGAGGCTGTGCCCTGCTGCCTACTGGTAGCTGTGTTTAAATTCCACAGACACTCCGTAGAGAAAAAGGTAGCTGCCTGCCTGCAGTTTCAAAGTCATTGTATCTGTCTGGTCTTGTTCCTACAGAGTTCTTCCTTCTCCTCTTCCCCACTGAACCTTATCCTCACCCATACCAGAGAGATACTCCTCTGGACAACGTCCCTGACTCCATGACAGTCGCCAAGGCTGGAGAGTTTCCTGACGGCTAGCAATCCCATGGTCCCTGATCGTCTTCCATCCCTCTCTGCTGTCCTTGTGACTTTTCTGATCTCACCCAGCACAGGTCCTGGAGGCCAGCTCTGAGTACTGCCTGCCTGGGATGACCAACCCGCCCTGGGACTTAGGTGTACCTAGGAGGCATTTTCTCAAAGCCCCTCAATATGTCGCCCATCAGACTGGCAAAGTTTAATCAGGTAACAATTGCACAAAGAAGGTTGAAGACAATGAATAGCAACCTGGGCTTCACAGATGCACAAGTCCTCCTTGGAGATAGACTCGCCAACGGTGGTTTAAATGTACATTTAGCATGGCCTCCAAACTCTGTTTCCCTATTTCTCTTCTAGGGAAATGATCTCTGGAACAAGGGTACTTAAGAAGCACATGAACAGTTGAAAACTGTAAAGAGCCGGGACAAGTCTTTACATCTGGACATAAAGAAGGCTGGCACAAAGCATGTTACAGACACCATGCCATGGTGCATAGCTTTCTACGAGATACGTCAATTCACCTAGCCCTCAAGGACAATGATAAAAACCAAATGTTTTACTCTGTGCAATATGAGCCTATTTTTATGTCAAGAAAAACAAAACTGTGTGTATCAATGGGGGCACAAGGATGTATGTAAATGCACGTTTGCAGGAGTCTTCAAGACACATACCTACTGATAGTACGAGGGCTGGTAAGGTGGAAGTTACATGGAGGGACTATTCTTACTCTGACACTGCTCTGATAGTCTTTGGTGAGAATATACACATGGATGATGTATGTAAGCAAGCAAGATTTAAAACAGGAGACACTGCCGTGTGTCCTAAGAAAGGGATCTGTTATCGCTGGAACAATCAAAGAGCTTCCCACTCTTTAAGAGACTAGGAGAAGATACTGGAAGGCACCTGTGTACGTAGTGCTTCCCACAAATAATTACCTGTAATTTATCCAGGGGGGACTAGGGCTGACCAGATCCTACTGACCTGCCTTCTGTGTAACAGACAGGCCAACTGAAAATGTCAACACACGCTCTCTCTCTTCCCTATGCCCTTGTCCATCTCTGCACCTGATAAAGCCGAGGCCGCCATGAAAAACACTCTCTTCTTCTCATATGTAATGCTTCCATTCGGTGAAATTTCAGACATACAGTAAGCACTTCTTGATATGAATCAATCCCACGATGGGAGACTCTTTAACATGGCCAACCACCTCCTACCCGCTCGCACCCCTGAAGAACTATGGTACACTTCAAAGCAGGTGCATGTTGACAGCTTTTGTTTTCCAAGCGGTTTCAAAGGAGAAACTAAATGTCCATGCTGGTCAGGATTATCATCCTCACCCTGTGCCCGTTTCTCAAGTAGGAAGCTGCCTGTTTATCCATATGAACCCCAGATTCATTTTTCAGAGAAACCCCAAGATGGCCACATTATTTTGCTTTGTAGACTGACATAAGAAAATACCAGAGACAAGATGATTGGAACATCAGATATTTATTTTTTCATGGTCCTGCAGACTAGCCAGTCAAAGATTAAAGTGTTTCCCAGCTTGGTTTCTGCCCAGAGTTTCATGCTTGGCTGCCTTCTCTCCAAGTCGTCACATGGTATCTCCATCAGGCATTCAGGCACATTTAAAGCAAGTCCTCTGGGGTGTCTTCACACGAGGACACCCTCTTAAGTCAGCTTCCCACCCAAGGCTAACTTCCTCCTTAATTCCACACTAAAGGCTCCAATCCCAGTCAGCTCTGGGGTAGGACTTCAACAACGACCAAAAAGTTGTGAGGGGTACAGTCCAGACCAAGGCAGACAGAAGAGTGTCCTGTGGCTGACACTGACCTGCTCGTTCTGATCCATGCTGTCAAATGACAGACACATGTATATTGCCTTGAGACAGTGTCAGATACTCCTGCCCCGCATCCTGCCTAAGCAGTCAACTGGCCCGCTCCAGTGCTGGTGAGGGAGTGGGTTCCCAGCCCTCCCAACAGCTGTCAGTCAATCCAGCATCACTGCAGATGTCAAAACCTCCCAACCAGGCCTAGGCACATCCTAAAGCAACTTACAGGACAAAATCTTTCATGGTCCCTTAGCTTAGGCCTGAACCCTGGCTCCTGGGAAACCTCATTCAGAAGCAGAATCATAATGGGCTCAGGGCCTCTGCCTGAGACAGTTCTCCTGTCTCCTTCTGCCCCCAGGTGGTAGCTCAGGAGAGCAACAAGTGCAGGCAAGGAAACCAGGAGTTCTATTATGGACTCAGGATCAAAAAGCTGGCCTTCTCCTTATTAGCATAGGGGTCTTTGCTGGAGTATGGAAGAAGCCCCTGCTTATCATCCACCTTCCTTACATGAAGAAGGAAGTTGGCAAACTGACACATAGTTATGAGGCCTTTGTTTCTATTCCTCACCAGTGAGGTCAGCGAATTAACCCAGATTTTTACTTACATGTATATGCACATACGAACCCCATATTGTATTCACACAGCTAGGTATAAATAGAAATGAGAAGAATCACTGCACTCTTCATGGGCTCACATGGCACTAACTCTAAGTTCCCATGGAGCACTGTGAGGGGAAACGTCTTTGAATGCATGGCCAAGGAAAGGCAGACAGTGAGGACAAAGAAACCTATTCATTTCTGGGAGGGTGCGTGGCACGTGACCGTTCTGAGCTTTAGTCAACATGTACCTGGCAATTCCTATAATTCTACTGGGGAGCTCGGATAAATCATGCAAAGGCACACATGAAAACTGTGGGCTCTTTTACCTCTGATTGGCACAGGGACCACCGATACCCTACTCTTAGGGCCCGACACAGGGGTGAAACACCTGCTTGCACATCTCCAGGGTTCCTAATCATGACCTCAGGTAACAGAGATGGCTTGTGTGGAGAAAAAGACTTTGTCCGACAAATTTCACCTACAGTGTTTGCTCCGTGGCAACCCCACCCCCAGTGCCTTCCCATAACGTCTCTCCCAGCCGGGGTCCACCTCGAACTCTGGAGTGATGTCCGTGGAGACAGTACAGAGGTAATGGCTGAAGGCCAACAGTAGCTCTATACAGCATATGTACACAAAGGCCTAAGAGACTCTTCTCTGTTTACCTCCACACTTAGAAGCTACAGAGGCACATCAGTAGCCACCCGTACCTCACAAATGCCACCTCTTCATCACAAGCATCACTCGGGATTTCACAAGTCAATGTGTGAAAACGGATCAAGAGGTTATATGATGACAGTGTCTGCTTGGAGCAGAGTATAAAACACCCCCTCTTGAGTGAAAAGAAAGCATTTCTCAGGACTCAGGAAAAAATGGAAAAAACCACAGGAGTGCACACCATGACCAGGAGAGTCCACCGAAGGAAAGGATCAAATACTGTCACCTCAAATGAGGTATGGCTAAAATATCAGCATGTTTTCTTCTCAAAGTGAGGCCCCTGAGTGCTTGCTTCTCTGCTCAGGAAGCTGAACCGTGGCTTGAGCCGACTGGGCCCAGAGGGAAGTTGAAGAACAGAAGGAGACAGAGAGAATGACCAAGCACATGAGGACGAAGAGAAGGGAGGGATGGAGGGAGGGAGGGAGGAATAAGGAGCAGAGAAAGCGACGTGGGAACAGAAGGGAGGAGGGAGATTGGAGATGGGGGAGGGAGAGGCATAGGAACAGAGAAGTCCCATATCAGCAATGTATCCCCTGCTTGGGCTGGACGTCCTGGACCGAAGCAGGGAGGGACCAAGGACATGGGCAGAGTGGGCAGGCGCTGTGCAGGGGCGTGCTTCGCGTTTGCACTAGCCACGTGAGCAGCTCAGCAGATCTCGATAAAGTCCTGGACGGGGTGTCGTTTGGGCCATTCCACACGCTCTTGGAAGGAAGTCCTGACTCGCTCCGGCTGGAACACACCCTGCTGGAAGGATGGTCTTCATGCCGTTCTTCCCACCTCCTGGGCAGGTGAGTTTCACTTCCATGTGGTCGGGAACATCCCCCGGGGGGCTGGGTGTGGTCAGGGCAGGTCTCCCCACTTCTCCATCCTCAGCACCTCAACCAGCAGTGCACATCACAGTAGCCAAATGGGGTGATAGACGGCACCCATGAGGGTCGCAAAGATGAGGCCTCAACTCTCTTTTTCAGACTCTGAGAAGCCAACAATACTCCCCGGAAAGTGTGGCCTTTGCTCACACCATGGGGAACGTATTCTGTGACCCAAGAGGAACCAGGGAGGCTGCTCCTCCCAGAAGGACCTGGAAGGGGCGGTTCCAGAGAGCCCTGGCTCGCGTGTCCAAGTTCTTCAGGTGAGGGCTCTGAGTCTGCCCCTGCCCCTCTCATCCCTCACAGCAGGTCAGGATGCCCCCTCCTCTCCCCCAGAGAGCACCCCAGACCTTCCCTCAGTTCCCACAGGGCTCCTGAGCGTCCACTTGTCTCTCTTTTTCCTTCCTAGGAGAGGACGCCGCTCATTCCGTGGCTGAATCCACAGGAGTCCAAGACATGGGGCCACCACAGAGAGCAAGACCTTCTTCTGTCCAGGCCCCTCCTCTCCCAAGGATCTTGGTAATGAGGTTGAAATAAAGGCCGGTGTGCTTTACAATGTTTTGGCTTCGTGGCATTTTCTTCACTTTCATATGGACACCCACCTCGGATGAGATGCTCTGGGTGTCCGACTTGCTGGCCCCAGGGGTGGGGTGGCGTGAGTGGCAGGAACTAGTGTCTTTCTGAGTCCTGCTGAGCCATCCACTCACCTTCCAAAGGTGCTTGCTGCTTGGTGGTGCTGGTGGAGTCCTTGTTCAATGTGCAGTGAGTTTCCCACAGCTCTCAACTCCTACCCCAAGGGGCACTTGCACGCACCAAAAATCCCAGAGGAGGGAATAGCATGTCTCTCTACTGGCTTTCATTGCCAACAATCCTTATATGGAGAAATCCTTTGCCTCGTTTATGAATGGGTAGTGGAGGAGTAGATGAGGGGTTACATGGAGGAGGGTGCTTAATGGGGGCTGGCGATTGTAGGGAGACTCTCTCCATCCTGCAAAAGGGCTTTCAACTTCGGTGCTCACAAAGAGTTCCCAGACAACCCACTGCTCATCAAAACAGACACCCTCCAAGGGACAACCTTCTCTCTAACTACATATGGCTCTTCTTCCCATGTGGGCCTTTCTTGCCTTTCCTTGGTGACCTTGAAAGGTAATGAAACATAGTTTGCTCAGGGCAAGGCTCCAATGGAAGATGGAGCACAGCTGAACCATTAATCTAACATGGAGAGGCCTTGTTAGAAATGGCAACATTTGAACTGGAGATATGGCTCAGTGGTTGAGGCCCTGCTGCTACTGTAGAGGACCTGGGATCGATTCCCACCACCCACACCATGGCTCACAACCGAGTATAACTCCAGTTCTAAGAGATCTAGCTGGCCCACTTTTTTTACCTCTATGGGCACCTGGCACCCACATGGTACACAGGTGTGTGCAAAACAACCATGCACACAACATAAGAATAAATAAAATCAAAGAAATTGGCAACACCAGGTATCAGAGACAGAGGCAACAACACCCTGGACTTCAGAAACAACACAGATTTGAACATCATGGGGGACCCTCAAAATACTTTCTTTTCTGTCTAAATGGGGACCCAGATCCCACAGTGCCTCCCAGAGTGGAGCTCAGCCTTGTAGAAACTGGGAAATTATTGTCTCCACTTGCTGATGGGAGCAGCACTCTGGGGGGGTCCCTCCTTCTGTAGGCTCATCCTTCTCCATTCTGCCACATCTGGCTTTCTCATGCACTTTCCCATCTAGGTGGAAACAAGTCTTGGTACATCTGTTGAATTCTGTACCAATATTGCTCCTGCACCTCTTCCCAAACAAGAAAAATTAATTTAGGTGGGCTGATCTTGGCATTTGGATACCGGGACATTTTAAGAAGTAAGCAAGAGGGGGGCTGGAGAGATGGCTCAGAGGTTAAGAGCAGTGGCTGCTCTTCCAGAGGTCCTGAGTTCAATTCCCAGCAACCACATGGTGGCTCACAAAAATAATGAGATCTGGTGCCCTCTTCTGGCCTGCAGGGACATATGCAGGCAGAACACTGTATACATAATAAATAAATGTTTTTATGTTGTTGTTTTTTTTTTTTAAAAAAAATAGATGTAATCAAGAGAATAGGCCACATCCTTAGTACTTTTGATGGGACAGTAGAGCTTGCTGAGGTACCTATTAGGACTGTGGGCTATAGACATTGAATCCTGCATGGTCATTTTTGGAAAAACTGACTGTAAGAACTGCAAAAATATATACCATCCAATATGCAGCATTCACCACTGACAATGGCCTGTGGGCAGCAAGGGAAAGGAAGTGTTTTGGCATCCCAAGGAAGGGTTTAGACTGACATCCACACATTTGCCCCAAGAACCCTATTCCAGAGAAAACAGAACATTCCCACAACACCCAGTGCAGTTCACCTCAGATTCCCATATCGTCACCTCCACCCCACCAGCAGACACCTCTCCTTGCTTTTCTCACAGAAGGGAAAAACTGAGGGGGTTTAGATGCTGTTTTCTCTTGACCCCACATATCCCAGGGGAGTCCCCAAGATTGCCGTTACCAGATCCCATGGGATTTGCATCTGGAGGACAAGATGTTTCCAAGACACACCAGCACAGGCATGGAATGTGACCAGCAGCCTGTAAGGGCCAAAGGCACTCACAGGGCAGCTACTATGCTCCTGATGTCCACTGGAAGCTATCCTAAGTCAGCACAGGAAACGGGGGTTCTTCAGAAGCCAAGCTGTATATACAGGCCTTCGCACTGGGTAGAGCTACACTTTCATCAGATCATACTCTACTCATAAAAACCTCTACAGCCCATCTAAATTGGATTGGAGTCTCGGTCTGGCCAGCAAGGCTTATGCTGCCTCTGCTGAGACACACTTCTCTCTCACTTCCGTCAACAGTGTTCCACAAGCCCAGCAGAATCCTTTACCGCTGCTCACACACAGGCCTTTGTTTTTCTTTTCTAATTTATGGAAGCCCACTGTAATCCTAGCACTGCCCTCCTAACACACTGAGCCCTGGCTCTCACAGCCCTCAGGAGACAACCTCTGCTTTGAGCCCTTGCCTCAGGGACAATCGCTGTTCCGGTGAATGGACACTTGTTCCTCTCCTGCCACTCCTTAGAAATGATGGATTAAGGACCCAGAGTGTGTAGGGCCAAGCTTCATGGGAGCCAGAGTCCAGAGCACCTACCACAGCTGCTGCTGGTTGGCCTTCCCTCTGGCAAACCTCAGAGGCAAGAGTGCCTAGTCCCAGTCATTTCTCATCCCTCTCTCAGCCACAACTAAAGAGTGTGTCTGCACACATGTTCTTGCTCTTCACCATCCCTGCAGTACCTGTAATTCTAGCCTCCCAGTTCCATGAAGCATGGAGTCCTCCAGGTACCCACAACAACCCAACAGGGCATCATTTACAGTTTTTACATCTCCAGTGTTGCATCGCTGACAGGATGCTGCTACCTGTCAGCAGGGAAGCCTGCTGCCACCCAGACGCCCCCTCCAGGGGTCCCTGCCTCTCCTCTGGGCTCCCTGACCACCTGGATGGTATGACCATCCCGGTCAAAACTGCCTGCCCCATCTACCTCAGTTATTTACCCCGAGAGTCCAAACTAGACTCTCAGATGTGGGGCAGAGATTGAGTCTGGTGCAGCCTTGAATCTCGGCACAGTGCCTCACAAAGGTAAATGGTCACTAGACACAAGTTAAATAAATGAGTCCATGAGCAAGGTGTCTGATTCAATTTTATTTCCCCTACATCCGGAGCTCTAGGTGAATACAAGTAAACATCAGCTGCTTGTGCTGTGTGTCAGATTTTGGCCAAGTTTGTGTTTTACCTCTTAATATATGGAGGGGGAATCACGGCGCTATAAATTCCTTCAACATCTCAAAGAACTGCTGTCTCTAGTATGTTTCAGACATAAAATGACAGTGTCACAATTGTTTTGAGTAAACGAACAAATCTCTCCTAATAAGGAACAATGAAACACTAGATGTACGCCAAGCATAAACCTAGGTGCTATACTTGATCATCTGTCTATAACAGCAAGGATTTGTAAAATAGTTTAGTGCACCTTTACCTCCACTCTGATTTGACCCTGCTCATGTGGAGTTGCAATTGATTTATTTTATGGTTCTGGGTATGGAACCTACGGCCTTACCCATGTGAGGAAAGTCTTGTACCACTCAGGCACATCCTCAGCCTTCATCACTTAGTTCTCCTCACTTGATGCCTCACAACTGTTTTTCAACAGGAAAGAGGGGAGCTGCAAAGCAAACACGACTTTGCGAGGTGCAGACCAGGCTCTAAGTCACCAGGAAGCACCAAGAACTGGAGCCCAAGGCGGTGTGTCCTTCCTGACCCTGACCTACCCCTGCACTCTCCTACATCAGGGCCCCGCGCCTACTGCTCCATTGACCACCCACCACAAAAGCAAGGAAGCCTTGGCCTCAGCCATCCCTGTTGGCTCAGAAGCCCTGACCCTGGCCTGAGACTGTGACTGGTACCGGCACTGTCCCCGGTACTGATCATCACTCCGGCATGGCTCTAGCCCTGGCCCTGGCCCTCGCATTGGCGCTGGCGCGGATGCTTGCTTCAGCCATGGCACGGGCCCTGGAACTGGAACTCGCACTAACACTCGCACTTGTCACATCATCACCAGCAGCTGCTTCTCGGCCGCCACTGCACAGCCCGGGTATTTCCTCCTCTTCTTTCAACGCCTCATTTACTGCCACAGCCAAGGCTCGGGCTGGGTGTCATTCACTTGGGCCACAAACTCCAGGACTTCCATCTGTCTTGTTTCCTTTGAGGACCCCACAAGAATACCGAGAGCTCGGGACTGCTGGTGGACACCTACTCGTGCACCAGATACTCGTGGGGCACACACGCTCTGATGATGCGCTTTGATGATGGCTCCCCGAGGATGGGGTGCTTTTTAGGCGAACATACCTCCAACACCCTCCACACCTCCCCGAACACCTCCTCTGGGACACATCTGGCCTGCAGGAAGATCGAGTCCGGGATACTCAGCAGAAAGCCCAGTCTTTGGCTTGAGTGCCCTGGTCGCCTGTCAGGCCCCAAAGGCAGGGCAGGATGGATTTTGTTTTTCCTGTTCGGGACACAGGAGTACTCTGGAGGGCCAAGTTCCTTCACCTAGACCCAAAGACTAACTCGGGGAGGTCAGAGGCTGTCTTCTATCTCGGGGCAGAAGCTCCTGCACCTTTAGGATGACACACTTCAGCTTGTCTGCCCTTTTGATCCACACAGTCTTCGCGTCCTTAGCCAGCAGGTACTGCGCCAGCAGCTCAGCTACTTTCTAGCTCCCAGGGCCTCTGGGCATGCGCGCCAGGGGTGGTGGGACCCGCGGGGTGCTCGTCGGGGGATCCCCTAGGGGCTTGTGGGGTCCACAAAGGAGCTTGCAGAAGCACCTGGGCGGGGGAGGGGGCTACGTGCCTCGGAAGAAGTGCTCTCTCTCTCTCGGGGCTCGGGGAGCACTTAGCGTCCCCGCTGCAGGCGGCCCCGCGGGGTTTCCTGGGCAAGGAGGAGAGAAGAAGGAGGCCGGGGACCTCTGAGACCCGCAGGCCCTGGGTGCCACCTCTACCGCGGACGTTCTCACCTGCGGCTCTGGCTGGCCCAGGAAGCAGGAACTCGGGGAGGAGATGCGCGTCCACGGGCATTCGGCGGCCGGCCCGAGCGCTGGCTGCCAGGCCGCGAGGACCGTGACGTCGCCGCGGACGCTGCGGCGGCCGCCGAGAACACCCGCAGCCCCAGGGTCTGGAGTCCCAGGCCGCGGCGCTCAGACCCCGAGGACCAGGAAGCGGGCAGGGGAGGGGGCGCAGCCTCCGCCTCCCGGCCCCGCCGCGAGCTGTGGGAACGCGCTGGCGCCGCCCCGCAGTGCCTCTGCCGGCCGGGGACGGTACTGCAGCCCGGGGCCGGAAGGATGCGGGGGCACTGCTCCCAGAGGTGGGGGCCACTGATGCCAGCCTTCCAAGAGACCAGAAGACCCTGGACCACTGGCAAAGCAAACCTTCCTCCCTATTGGCTGTTACTGCAAGAATCCGGTCGCTAGAGATTTTCCGTGTCTCCCTCTCCCTTCCCCTCGAGGAAGAGGCTCCCTAGGAGGTAGATGCTTCTGCCCCCCCCCCCCCCCCCCCCCCCGTGGAAGCCCTTCTCCAGCAACAGGCCCTCTTGCTTCCTCTAGGCATGCTCCACTTGGGAAGGCAGCGGTGGTAGCATGCCCTTTTTGTATGTTACTTCTCCACTAGACAACTAGAGAGGCATTAAGTATAGTCTAACTTTCCCGAGTTCACAGCATCTTTGTTTACTTAGGTCTCTGCCTCCCGCCCCACTGGGCCTCCTTGTACCCCACCCAGTACTTTTTTTCCTCGTGTCTCTCATCTGACATTCAGGGACCTTCAATAAACCTTGGGCTCAGAGGTCAACTCCTGGGGAGCCCACAAGGAGCCAGGAGAGGGCTCCACGCCAGCAAGTGCTCTTTTTGTTGCAGCGTGTCCAACAGGTTGAAATTCCATTTTCAGCCTACCCTTTCTAGGCGAAAAGCAAGCAGCCCCTTGGCCTTAACGCCTATGGCCAGCTCTCTATCCCGATACAATGGTCCCACTTTCCACGTGATTTTGATGCTTCTAGGTTATATAAAATGTCCCACTGCTGGCATTTTGTTGTTGCCCTTGCTGTTATGGAGGCTTGAACGTCATTTTTTACCATCTGAGTAAAACAGTTTCCCCTCATTATCCTGTGTCTTCAAATCTTTTGAAAAATATTTTCCTCTATATGAACATCAGGGTCAAAATTTGCCAATACCAAGACATACTTGGCTCGATTTGCATGAGTGTTACCTGGCATGTAGAGCTCAGTACCAAGGACGGTTGGCATCTGTAAAACGTGGAGGGTTCCCAACCAGGAGAACGTATGTTCTTCCCTTGATTCCGGCTTCTATTCAGAGTACTTCACTTGTCTTTATAACTTGCCTTCTGTGCCTATTGTGTGTTTCTGACGTTTGTCAATGCCCCTTTTTGTCTTACCGTTCCACTGCTCTGCGTTGGAGAATTCCCCACTGTATGTTCTAATTATTTTTGACATGTCAGATGCCCAGTTTTCTCATACATTTGATCGAACTGCTATAAAGCCGCCTGAACAACAACTGTCCTTGGTTGGAACTTGCTGTCAGTGGGTATTTGTGGAATGCTGCAGATCTTGCACCCGATTTCCTCTTTCTTATCACCCTGACTAGGACTGTGGTACTCTGTTAGCTAATGTTCCTCCTGTGAATTTTCTGTTGTTGCTTTTAATGGGATGGACTCTAGTCCCATTGAGCTAAATGCAGTATGTTGTGGGGTTCTGATGTCCACTGAGCTCATTATCTATTGTTGGTCCAGGTCCAAATCACTTTTCCTTTGTCCTGCCTCATGGCTGAAGAGCTGATGACAGTTACCCTTTCTCCTGCCCAAGCTAAGTGAGTGCTAGGTGTTGTAGGGGTCAAGCACTGGAGTGGCCCTGCAAGTCCCAGCAGGAAATTGCTTCCCTTCCCTTCCAGCATCCAGGTTAGGGTATTCACTGCGGGAGGTCAGAGGCCAGCCCAGATAAACTCCAGCTGCCCCCAGGCCTTGCTCTCCTTCCTGTGGTCCCCTGTCTTAGCTAGTGTCGCTATTGCTGTGAAGAGACACCATGACCAAGGCAACTCTTATAAAGGAAAACATTTCATTGGGGCTGGCTTACAATTCAGAGGTATAGTCCATTATCACCATGGCAGGACATGGTGGCATGCAGGCAGACACGATACTCTGAGAAGGAGCTGAAAAATCTACATCTTGATCCACAGGCAGCAGAAGGAGGCTGCATCACTGGATGTAGCTTCAGCATGAGATCTCAAAGCCTGCACTTTCTCCAATAAGGCCATTCCTCCTCCAACACATCCACAATTCCTAATAGTGCCATTCTCTATAGGTCAAGCATTCAAACACAAGAGTCTTGGGGGGCCATACCTATTCAAACCACTGTACTGCCCTTGGGCATCTCACCCCCCAATGGACCACCACAATACCAACTCTATGATGGCGGTCTCTTCTATAGAGCCACACAGACCCTTACTCTCTGGCAAGTATCTCCATCCCTAGACAAGAAGATCTTTTCACATCCAAGCTGTCTCTAAGAGGTCTAATTGCAGCCAGGGAGAGAGGGTGTCTTCTCCTACTGCCTCAACCTCTGTCCTTTCTCTTCCTACAGGAAGGAACTGCTCTTTTGCTCTTTTCCATAACTTTTGAACTCTTAAAAGTGCTCATTCACTCTTTTGACTTTTCAGGCAATCTCTATACTTCTTGGTCCAATTAACAGCACCGGTGCTGCCTCCAGACTCGACCCTCACCCACAAGATAGTCATCAAAAGAGAAATTTTCCATTAAACCAAACCCTGTAGAGTTTTATTTGGACATGCATTTTAAATTCCACTCAAAGGTGTTTCATTATCAATGATTCACATCATTTCTCTCTTTGGGTGGCTCTTAACTGTTAAAAGCAAGAAAGGAAAGAAGAATGCAAACCAAGGGAACATGCCAGAACCTCTGGCTGCGCACTCTCTTTAAAATTCTGCCAGCAGTACACAGTCTTCTCTGCACTGGCCACTAAACACAGGCAGTTGGACACTGTTGATGGGTTCCACCTGTGTTCAGGTTTCGATACTGGCTGCTTCCACCATGAAGCTTGTGCCAGATCTTCTCCGATCCCAGAGAGATGTCTGCCACCTACCTCTGTCCACAACCAGATGAGACCGGGCTCTGTATTCTTAGAAAAGGCGAAAGGCCAAGGCCAAATCACTTTGCACTGAGGGAGAAGAGCCACCATATAGGGACCCAGGTTGCCAGCAGCCTGATGTTAGGTGTACTCCTAGGGGAGGGAAGGAGTCCCAAGTCTGACTTGCTCTCTGCACCAATCTATATGCTGTGGCTGAGACCTAGGCACTCCAACCCTACACCATTGCCACATACTGCTCATGGTGACCTGCTCTAGAAAAATAAAGAGGTTAGAGATGGCAACAACAACAACCAAAACAGCAGCAGCAGCAGCAGCAGCAGCAGCAAAAAACAAAAACAAAAACAAAATGTCAACATCCTCTCCTCAGTCAGGAATTCAAAGTGGTGAAAATTCTTTTCTTTTTCTTTTTGTTTTTCAAGACAGGGTTTCTCTGTGTAGTTTTGGTGCCTGTCCTGGAACTCACTCTGTAGACCAGGCGGGCTTCAAACTCACAGAAATCTGCCTGGCTCTGCCTCCTGAGTGCTGGGATTAAAGGTGTGTGCCACCACTGCCCGCTATATCTAGGATTGTTAGCCAACATACTGTCCAAAGGCGATGATATAATAATATGGCTCGAATAAGTTCTCACATAATATGACCATTATAATAAGTAGAAGTCTAAGTCACTTAAATTCAGCAATTAAAAGAGATACTTTGGTTGCATTTTAGGAACATATGGTTAACATGTGCAAACCTTAGGTTCAACTAACACCATCAAAACAGAAAAAATAAAATCAAGAAACACGGAGAGATTGAGAATTTGAGTGGAAATGTAAATCAAAAATAAAGCTGGCGAACAAATTTGTGTGAGGGTAGTTTTGTACTGAGATGATTCAAATTCAAGTGTCAGTTACATCCTCTCAAATACACAAGTCCAGGTGGTAAGTCTAGAGGTAGCTGATTATTGCAAAATGCACTGGACCTTGTAGCTAAAGCACAGATCAGACTAGAGATAACGTCAATCAGTGCCAGAAAGTCCCCTGTGTTCTTTCTAATCGTACCACTGCTTTCCCAGGGTGTAGCTACCTTTCTTCTTTGTATCAGCATAAATTAGTTTTGCCCATTCTGTACCTATTTACTTATTGAACCATCAGATGTTCTTTTACCTGACTTTTTTCTCAGTATAATAATTTTAAGATTCATCAATGTCATACAGAGCCATAATACTTCCCTGTTTCTGCATGATATTCAATTTATAGGTGAATATATTCCACCCCTACAACAGATGGGATATTCCGTCCAGCTGCCAGGTCTGTGACTTCCTGTCCTTAGGAGATGTGTATCAAAGTCAAGACCATTCATATACTAGATCTCTCACTGGGTTAAATAATATGAATATATACTCCCTCCAGGCATATTCAACATGAGGTTAGCCCCTGAAGGAGACCAGAGTATGGCAAGAACTGGGAAAACATTTGAGAGAGGAAAAGCCCGAGAGATTTTTGAACAGTGCTGAAGGAACTATCAGTTTCCTGCAGCACATTAGAGTGGGGAAATGGCGGAGGAAAGGCCAGAATAGCAGATTGTGGGTGAAGTTGCTAAGAGAGTCTGACAAGGTGGGATATGGGGCATGGGTTGTTGGGGGCAGGGCATATGAGCCAGTTCCTATTCCAAAATTCCATTGCTCAGATTCCTTTCATATGTGGGGAAGAGGAGTATGTTGCAGCATGGAAGCATGAGAAACCAAACAGCCATGTGCTTTTAAGTGGTGCCCAACCCATACTCAGGGCAAAGAAGGTGGCATGGTCATGAGAGCAGGTAAGAGGTCTGACATCAGGAGATGCAGCTTCAGTGATGTTTACATGTTGATTAGCACAGGGCTAGCCCTGAGCAGCAGCTTCTTCTCCATGGGAGGTCCAAGGGACAAGCTGTAGCCCTATGTTAATGGCGTTTGCTTTCCTAAGGTGGGATTATGTATGTAAACCACGGGAGGTGTGCTTTACTGCTTGTGATGTGGTGAACAGGGGAGAAGGCTGTGACCCAGGAACCTAGAATATGGATGTTGTCTGAGCCATAGTCAGTCATCCTTTGGGATTTAGGATTGGCTGGCTGTGGCCATGGGCTTTGATGGCCAATACAACTCTTGGGCCAGATGCAAGACATGGTTAAGGCCAAAAAGTCAGTCATCAAAACTAATATGAAGGTAAGTCAGAGGAGGACTACAAATACCAGACCACATTATTTCTTGTCCAACCTGATGACTGTTCAGCCTGATAGTGCAACATGCCCTGCCTGTGGGAGGTAGTAGGTACACTTTGACAGGGCTACTGTGGGTGCAGTATTGTCTAGGTGGGCTAGCAATTAGTCAAGAAAAGCATGTCTTAGATACACGGCCCTAGATACTTAAGTGCCCATAAGTCAGTGGGCACAACCAGGCCTGTGCTAGCTGAAAAGATCCACAGGAATCATTTCAAGATTTTAGAGAGTTCTCTGAATATTGGGGGTCTGCCTGTAGTGGTAGTGGCCTTCCATGTTCTAGGGCTCTGAGAGTCAGCCCAGATTTAGGACCGAGGGTGGAGAATAAGTAGCATCAGGCATCTTATTATAAAATATTGACATCAGGGCCACCTTGGGGTCTTTTCTACATTTCTGCAAGACATGCATGGTGTTAGACATTGGTCTATATACAAGTATCTCTATTTCCTGGCAGGAAGGACTTGACATCAGGCAACCTTTAAACCCATCATAACTGGTGAAAATTTTAGAATAGTAGCACCTGCTTTCTAGAAAAATACTGCCAGGTGTTGCCCTGTTCCATGCAGGGTCAGGTAGTCCTAGTGTCCTATGTGGACTGGGTACGGGTGTCATTCCTTTGTGTATCAGGCAAGGACTGAAACAGAATACACACTGGAGTAGTTAAATTCTAGTATGGTGGGGGCACCAGTGAGGTTCCATGGCATGGAGCCCCAAAATGTTGCTACTGGACATTCAAATTCTGAGAATGTAAGAAATCCCACTGAGATTCATTTGGTTTGCCCAGTATTTAGCAGGGTCTTTTTATTTACCATAGCTTTCTTTTTGAGTCAGGACATCAATACCAGATGTTACCAATAGCCACTTTCAGGGGCCTCTGATCATCGCGAAGCCACCCCATAGTCGTGGTAGTGATGGTGTATTCTGGATGGTGTATTCTGGAATGATCTATTGCTTTTGCATTTCAGCTTACAATTTCCTTGCAGAAGCATATTATCAGAGGAGGGAATTCCTTTGACTCACAGTTTCAGAGGGTTCAGTTGATCATGGACAGCTCTGTTTTCTGGGTCCAGGCTAAAGCACAGCATTGTGACAGCAGGATTAGGAGGCAGAGGAAATAACACCTTGTGACAGATGGGAAGTAGTGCCAATATGAGAGAAAGGGAGCCAAGGATAATGTCTCTCCAATAACCCACCCCAGTAACATGGTTCCTACAGCTAGATCTCTCCCAAAGTTCCCAGGACCTCTTTACACGGCAACATCACTGCTTACCAGTCTTTCAGTACTAGAGCCTATGTGCAGGGGGGTGGGCGTCATGCCTAATCCATAACAGTGATTGCTGTATACTCTTACTTACATGGCCTTGAATCACATGGTGCAAAAGGCATCCTTTGCTTCAATTTGGATGGATCCATACAAATGCAATTAATCTGAGGTCCTTTAAAAATGAAGGCTAAAAACTGTTGGGCCTTATGAAGGAACCAATGGACCACGAAGGTTGCAAAACCCAAGTGACCCTGGTGGCAGCTGGACTACCATGGCCCTGTTCATCGTGTAGAGTTGATATCATTGAGAAATCCAGGGAAGCTAGATCACTATGTGGTGGAAGACTATTTTGGAATTAATGTTCCCATGTTTGTCCCAGAAAATAGGACTGGTGGATCATGGAATAGCCCAATCATGGGTGAACTCCAGGTCTGAAACAGGTTTTCCTGGATTTAAGAGCCTGGAACAGCCTAAATGCAGGACATTCTAGTGCCAGAGGTTTTGTTTGGGATCTATGGTGATCTGAATTCCAAGAGCCTTTATACTTACCTTTTCAGAAACTATTTTGTTTAAAGGGGTTCATTTTGTGTTTGAGATCAGCATGCAGTTGAGTTCAGGGTGCCCACATAGCTGGCCAGCAAATACATCCATCCAGGTATTTCCTCCTTTATAGTGGAAGTGATACTCTGAACTTTGAGGACTGGTCTTAAGAAATAGGTGCTTTACCTCTACAGCTTAGCAGTCTTGCCTAAGGTTAAAAGGTCATTTATTTTGAATGTTTGCCAAAGTAGGAGATTTCTTGGAACTATCGGAGTTTTGCAAATTGCAATCTGTGTTCTTCAAACCAGGCTCAGTCACCATGAACCCAAACATTGACACAGTGATCTGCTCACAAGCCCATAAAACCCAAATGTAGGAGTGAAAATTGGGTGCTTGTCTGCGGAATATAGTGTTCTAGAAGAACCATTACAAGAGGTCAAAAGGGACAGTCATCAGGTCATTAACCAAGAGATCACATGAAATACAGTCTGATCCATTTTAGAATGGGACAACTGTCATGCAAAATTAGTCCTGAAAGGAATAATAGCTTATCAGACCCTTTCAAATCACTGACTGAATGGAATCCATTTTTTACAAATAAACGTTTTTAATAAAAAATGCTTTCAATTAAAAAACACCACATACCAAAATTAACCAGCCCCATACAACTTAATGAACTTACATACAATGAGATTTCGCATCCAAAAGGGAAGCTGTGAAGCATGACATTAAATCTTACACTTTCAGTATCAAATATATTTTATCCACTTGTACACACACACACACACACACACACACACACACACACACACACACACACACAAAACTCACATGCACTGGCTAGTTTGCTGTCAGCTTGACACAAGCTAAAGCCATTTTTAATAGGGAAACTCAATGGAGAAAATGTCCCCATTGGTTTGGCCCGTGGTGCATTTCCTTGATTGATGGTTAATGTGGGAGGCCCAGCTTATTGTGGACAGTGCCATCCCTGTGCTGGTGGTCCTGGGTGGTATTAGAAGGCAAGCTGAGCAAGCCACGAGGAGCAAGCCAGTAAGCAGCACCCCTCCATGGCCTCTGTATCAGCTCCTGCCTCCAATTTCCTTCCCTGTTTAGTTTCCTGCCCTAGTTTTTTTGATGATGGATAGAGATGTGGAAATGGAAGTAAAATAAACCATTTCCTCTCTAGGTTGCTTATGGTCATGGTGTTTTATCACAGCAATAGAAACCCTAACTAAGACTCTAGGACAGAATTAGAACTGGAAAAATAATTATCTTTATATCCTCTTTCAAATCTGTGTCCATTACCTGAATTCACTCCTTCCTCTTCCCTTTATATTAAGCCATTCTTTTCCTCTTTTCTTCATGTTTTACTGCACTGTACATGTATACTTTGCTACAAGAGGCTTTATGTTCTCTCCAGTTTTTTATACACCTTTTGAAATGGATGTATAATAACTATACTCTTATGGCATACAATGTAATAAATTGTCATATTATATACTTTATGATGATCAAATCACAGAAAAACTAAAGTTTCCATCTCCTTAAACACTTAACATTTTATGGTGGGAAACTATAAACTTTGCTCTTCCAGTTGCTTGTAAGGGATGAACTGTGTTCACACTAGTGCGTGGTTGAGGGGCAAAGCCTCTCCTAAGCAACTGTATGTAAGTACCAGTTGTCTAGCCTCCTCCATCCTCCTCCACTCCTGCTCTTGAATCATAGCTTCGTGTATGAATGTGACACAAATCAGTGAACATCGTACATCCAATGGACAAACCAAAAACGAAAATCAAATTGTCTGTGTCCGATGATGCAGTATGTGCCTCTGCTGGAACTCATGTACAAGTGACATTATATAGCCTGAGCAGGTTGTATTTAGGAGCTTATTTGTGTGTGTGTGTGTGTGTGTGTAACAACAATTAATGAAAAAAGAGGCTACGAATTTGGAAGCAGGCAAGGAGTGATATCTGGGAGGGTTTGGAGGCAGGAAAGGAAAAGGGGGAAAACTAAGCATGTGTATATGAATCAAACACTCAAATCGCCGTAACTCTGGTTAAGAGCACTGGCTGCTCTTTCCCAGGACGCAGGTTCAATTTTCAGCACCCACATGGCTGCTTACAACCTTCTATAGCCCCAGTCCCAATGGATCGGCTCCTTTTCTGGCCTCCACAGACACTGCATGCAAGTGAAACACAAATACCTATTGGGACACACACACACACACACACACACACACACACACACACACACACAAAATGAACAAAAATCTCAAAAATAACCACTGTGCAACTTAAGCATATCTTTCATTCTGCTAAAGAGTGACTTCAAAAAGCCAGAGGAAATATCTTACTTAAAAAGTGAAAAATTACACTTTGTCAAAATTAAAAACATCTTTCAGAGACCTTTTTAAAAAAGTAAGGCACATGGACAGAAAATATTTTTGGTGCATATATTTGATAAAGGAACTACACTGAGAATATGCCCAGAATGGTCATGGCTCCATCGTAAGAAAGCTGGCAGTCCAGTTTTTAAAAATGGACAATGTATGTGGAGAGACATGTCACTAAAGAAGATTCATGGATTTTTAGGTATGCCTGTGGCAAGATGAGCATTATGTAAGTGTCTGTTAAAACAGCAATAACATTCGAGGTTGAGCATGACCTGGAACTGCCTTTCAAAGCTGGTGGTGTATGAAATGGTTCAACCACAGAGAATGTTTGGCAGAGTCTTAAAAATTAACCATACACCTACCACATGAACTAGCCATTCTCTTCCTAGGTATTCACCTAAGAGAAATGAAGACATGCATCTTTATCATCGCTTCCACACAATTGTTCATGGCTGTTTCACTTGTAAAAGCTGAAAATTCCAAACAATCTCCTATTGTGTTGGCCCAGTTTTCCATCGTTTCCTTTGTCAGAGTTATTCAAAACTACGCATGGCCTTCTGCTGATGTTGTGTGAAAGCAATTCACACAAAGGGAGTTTCCCAAGGGTCAGCGGAAGCGCTCATCATGTTGGCCTCAAAGCAGGTGCGCATCTGAGGCCTCTTGGGCCTCTGTGCATGTCGGTGGTGCATCTGACTCATGGCTGGTTCGAATTCATGTGAATTCAGCTGCAGTATTGTTGAATCTCTTCCACACTGCTTTCATTTGGTTTTCCTAGGATTAAGCTTCCTTGGGATTTATCTGGTTTTTGACACCAGAATTGTGTTGTTCCTTGTCAAATCCTTTTCCACCTCCTAACAGCTACACGTGTCTTGAGTGGATTTGTCTGTAAGATGAAACAGTCGGTGGATGGAAGAGGCAAACACCAGGTCAGTTCTGTCCTTAAGGAGGCGCTGGGGCGGAGGACTCTGAAGGACTCCCGAGGCAGGGTCCCTTAGCTAGGCCATGATGGTTTCCTGCTGAAACTAATCACACAGAGTCCTCACCTCAAACAAGGTCGCTGCAAAGCCACAGAAATACAAACACCCCCTTCTCTCGGCCAGCATTAGCGACGACTGCGTTTTCTTTCTGACAGCCCTAGACCCCAGTTCTTCCTTCCTCACAGATTAAATTAACCATGAAGGCCTGAGAGCTGGCTCAGCAGTTAAAAGCATTTGCTGCTCTTGTAGAGGACCCAGGTTTGGTTCCCAGCACCCCCATGGCAGCTCACAACTGCCTGTATATCAAGTTCCCAAGGATCTGACACCCTCCTCTAGCCTCCTTGAGTACCAGCCTTTCAAGTGGTACACATATGTACATGCAAGCAAAACACATACCACATACCTGTGTTATGGAGTTTGTAACCCCTGAAAAGACCGTAGATGCAATTCAAGTATGATTACAGGATTTATTGATTAGTTTTTAACAGGATGACAAATAGGAGATTGCATGAAAGAGCATTATACAGAAGGTTTTTTCTTTGAAAGACCGCCCGAGGCTGGTGTGTTTGGATCAGTTTGCAGTCGTTAGTTGATTGGAAATCTGCTAGGATAGTTATAGACTAAGGACAGAAGGTGAAGTTGAGGAGCTCAGGGAAAGTCTTTATCTTGGGTGTACATTTGAACCTTCCAGGCCTATGGTCCTGGTAGTTGGGGCCATGGAAGAAGTCTCAAGACCAGCAGAAGAAAAGTACTCACCCTCAGGAACAGGCAATGTGGGGAAGCTGAAGCTGGGGATTGACATGGCAGGAGAACTTATCTGGAACCCACTTTACCTACTATGACAGTTGGATTCAAGTTATGACTCCCTGATGTTTACATGATTTTTTTTATTTTACAAAGAGATCTTAATATAACAACAATCACATAGCGAGAGAGAAGGGATTTGGAGCATGCTTGATTTTACCTTAAATTATTGCTTTACACATTTGTAACTTGCATTTATGTACTTTAAATTACTTTCTCAGACTATCATAATTCATTAAAGCTTTTATATCCACAGACCTTTACAACTTGCACCCTAAATAATTTTCCTAGATCCTCATATTATTTATAAATTTTAAACTTTTTATTTAATTAGCTTTCATGAGACATAGTTGGTTGATTATTGAAAGTAGTCCTTGAAAACCAAGTTTTTGTAAAAAAATAATAAAGGAATATTAATAGGTTACATTGAAAACTGTGTTGTGTTGTGAGTTTATCTCTTTTAGTGTGAAGCTTGTCAGCTGGGTAAACTATATGGGTTCGCCTTTTTCAACAGGGGACCTAATAGCTCTAGAAAAAGCAAGGAATGGACTGAGGAGGCAGCTGCAGACATTGGGTGAGGAGCTGGGTGCTTGATGCTGTTAAACTGATAAAGCTACAGTTAGCCATCATCATCATCAGAGATGTGAAAAGGATAAATTTGAGCAGAAAGTATAATCCAAATGGCCTCTGTATCAATGAAAATGACATAGACTTTCCTAGACAGTTGCCCTAGGTTCCTACTTGGTGGCTTGGGGGCGGAGGCAGAGATCAGTGGTCTTCAGCAATCACACATAACAGAATTAAGTCTCCCATTGCCGCACAGGCTATCATTTGCTCTCAGCTGCCAGACCCAGAAGATCTGGGAGACTCTGGATGAGGAACTTGTGAGACTGGCCTACCTCGGCAAGGCCAAGAGGGGCAGTCAGTTCTCTAGTGCCCTGCTTGTCCACAGTTTGGGCAGAGTCCTGGTGAGGCGTGAGACATTTCGTGGCCCAGTGGTCAGTGTTTCCACAATCCAAGTGGAGTCATCTGTGTCTTGCCCTCTTCTTTGTAGGAAACCTTAGGGCTGCCGTTAGCATATGGCAGTTTTGTCTATCATAGGAAGATTTTTGTTTTCAATACATCATGACTGCAGTTTCTCCTCCTTCCATTCCTCCCATCACCCCTCTCCCCCAGATGCTTTTCTCCTCTGTTCCCTTCAGATATGAGAAAGCCTCCCAGAATATCCACTGAACACAGCATAGCAAGATCGGATAAGTCTAGGCATCAGCCCTCAGTTCAACGCTGGGCGGGGCAAGCCGGTAGGAGGAAAAGTGTCTCAAGCACAACCAAAAGAGTCAGAGGCCCCTCACTCCCACTCAGGAGTGCCAAAAAAGAAACCCAAGTTAAACAACCACAGCAATATGCAGAGGACCTAGCACAGGCTTATGCAGGCTCCATAAATGCTGCTCCAGTCTATATGGACCCCTATGTGCCCTACTTAGTTGAAATCTGTGGGCCATGTTCTCCTGACGTCCTTGACCGCTCTGGCTCCTAGATCTCTTCCTGCCCCTCTTCCATGGGGTTCCCTAAGCTCCAAGAGGAGAGACCCATGGATATCTTCAATTTGGGCTCTCTCTCTGCCTAATGTTTATCTGTAGATCTCTGCATCTGTTCCCATCAGCTGTTGGCAGCAGCCCCTTTGATGATTATTGGGCTAGGCACTGATCATGTTTGTCTTTTGGGGTGTTAGTTACCTTTCTCAGGGTAATTTTTTCTAGTCTCATCTATTTGCCTGAAAACTTCATGATGTCATTTTTAACACCCAAGTAGTACTCCCTTGTGTAGATGTACCATATCTTCATTGTCCATTTTTAAAAGATTTATTTATCATTTTGCCTGTATGCCAGGACAGGGTACCTGAACTCATTATAGAGGGCTGTGATCATTATAGATTGTTGCTGGAAATTGAACTCAGGACCTCTGGAAGAGCAGCCAGTACTCAACTTCTGAGCCATCTCTTCAGCCCCCATTCTTTGTACATTCTTCTGTTGAGGGACATCTAGATTATTTCCAGTTTCTGGATATTATGAATAAGTTCACTATGAGCAGAGTTGAGAAAGTGTCTTTGTGGTAGGATGGAGCATTCTTTGGGTATATACCCAAGAGTGGTGTAGCTGAGTCTTCAGGTAGATTGGTTCCCAGTTTTCTAAGGATCCTCCATATTGATTTCCATAGTGGTGTTAAGGAGTTTGCACTCCAACCAGCAATGGAGGAGTGTTCCCCTTGCTCCACATATATAGGAAACTTTTTATTAAACATTTTAAATACCATACTCAATAGATCTGCCTTATTTTAAATAAACTTTGTGTTTAGCTACCTTCTTTATGCTTAACCTTAAAAATACACAGAGAAGTTTTTGATCCAGATATAGAACTCTCAGATTTCTTCTCCAGCACCATGTCTGCCTGCATGCGGCCATGCTTTTTGCCATGATGATAATGGACCAAACCTCTGAACTGTAAGCCAGCCCCAATTAAATATTTTCCTTTGTAAGAGTTGTCATGGTCATAGTGTCTCTTCATAGCCATGAAACCCTAACTAAGACAGAAATTGGCATCAGGGACGGGAGTATTGCTGTAATAGGCCTGACCATGCTTTTGTTTGGAGGAATATGGAACATTGGGGACTTTGGATTGAGAAAGTGATGGGACAGTTTAAGCTGGGCTTAATGGGCCATACAAATAGAGGAACAGAAGACAGTGGTGCTGAGGGTGATTAGAATTGTGGGGGTTCTGGGGATGCCTTTCTGTATCCTGTATGCAGCTACATGGGGGCCTAGCCCTAGACGTATCAGAGGAGAAGACTATTAGTATGTGGCCCAGAAACCATTCTTGCGACAGTTTGGTGAAGAATGTGGCGGCTTTCTGCCTTTGGCCACAAAACCTGCCTGAAGCTAAACTGAAGAGTTATGGATTAACAGCTTTGGCAGAAGACATTTCAAAGCAGCTTAGCATTGACTGTGTTATGTGGTTATTAGTGGCCAGTCTTCTGCAGATCTATAATAAAAAGGAGCAAGATGAGCATGGAAAAAATGAAAAATGTACAATAGGAAGAGAAAAGGAGCACCAGGCCATGTGAACAGATTAAAGAAAAGCCTGATGCTAACTGGAATAAAGAGAGTGGTGATCTCAGAGCCAGAACCCATCCAGCTAAGCTTCCAATTTGTGAAAAGGAATTAAAGAAAAGCTTAGAGCCAGAGTTTGGAGTTTGCCCAGCTGTTTTTCTACACTCTGCTCCTTTCCCTACATTTGGAAGAGTAATGTATATCCTGTACCATTATATGTTGGAAGTATGTGATCTGCTTTTTTATTTTGATTTTTATAGAGGATTATAGTTAAGAAATTGGCATGAGTCAATCTGTGAAGAGATTTTGGTTTTTGGACTTATAAACAGGGTTGAAACTGTTCTAGACAATGGGAACTTTTAAAGTTGGACTGAATGCATTTCTGCATTATGATGTGGCTACAAGTCTATGGGGACCATGGAGTAGAATGTGGTGGTTTGAATGAAAATGGCCCTCATAGGCTCATAGGGAGTGACACTTGTTGGAGTAGGTATGGCTTTGTTGAGTAAGCATGTCACTAGGGGTGGGTTTTGAGGTCTCAGATGCTCAAGTGTCTCACTCTTGTCCTGCTGCCTGCCAATCCAGATGTAGAACTCTCAGCTACCTCTCCAGCACCATGTCTGCCTGTGTGCCGCCATGCTTCCCACCAGGAAGACAATGGACTAAACCTCCAAACTGTAAGCCAACCCCAATTAGATGTTTTCCTTTATAAGAGCTGTCATGGTCATAGTGTCTCTTCATAGCAATAGAGACACTAGACAGCAGCATTACAGAAAATTACAGGTTTTGTATGACTCAGTTTATCCAAATAGCTAAAACTTAACAAAGTTAGCAAAAACCAAGAGGCTAGAGCTACATTTTTAAGTCCCTTATTGTTAACCTGAGAAGATCTTAGGAATTTATAAACATCATTTATTACATTTGTTTTATTTATTAAACACATGTTGATTTTATCTAAAAATTTTGTTTTTAGGATAAAAATCATCATATAAAAATCCATCTTAATTTAAAATATCTTGGAGACTGTTGTGCCTCCTTAGTCTAAATGGAGATAAACAGAGTTGATTTCAAGTTACATATAAGCATGCAGTTGCAAGTTAAGATTACCTACGTATAGGCTTTTTAAAAAACTATTACCTCTTTTTGTTACAAGTTTTAAGCTAACTTTTTTCTTGGGATTTTACAGGTTCTCCCCCTGCCACACACACACACACACACACACACACACACACACACACACACACACACACACACACAATGGTCTGCAGATCCTGAGAGAAAGAAAGTTTACATTTCATCAAGGGGTTTGAACATCCATGACCTTAAATGGGAGAATGTTCTGTAAACAAGAACCAAGGAATGGAGAAGAAGTCAAATAGCAGACATCTGTTGGATACATTTAGCCATGCTAATTTTTATGTAAACCATTTATTAAAATATTCAAATAACATGATACATAACAGTAGCAAATTTACCATTTGTTGGGAGAAATTTTTCCTGAGGATGGGTTAGACAGTATCTGGAGCCTTTACCCAGTATGTATAATAGCTTTTCCATTGTTGCATAGATGGGTCCCTCCTCCTTGTTCTTAGTTTTCAGCCTCTATACCATAGTTGGCTCTTTTCCCAGAAAACCTTGGGGCTTCATGCACTATCAGCTTGGAGATGTGTCCGTATAATTAGGTGAAGGTCCAATGACCTTGCCTATCTCTCTTTTCTGTAGAAATATTAACTTCTTTTTTTTTTTCGAGATAGGGTTTCTCTGTGTAGTTTTGGTGCCTGTCCTGGATCTCGCTCTGTAGACCAGGCTGGCCTCAAACCCACAAAGATCTGCCTGGCTCTGCCTCCCGAGTGCTGGGATTAAAGGCCTGTGCCACCACCGCCCGGCTGGAATATTAACTTTTAACAAGTCCAGCTCTGATTATTTCAAGCAGGGCTATCTGGAATATTATTGAGAAATATTATTTTTTAACCAATTTGTGTGTGTCTGCAGATGGAGGCAAGACAACCTGAAAGATTAATAAATATTTTTCTTATAAAGTTGCAGAATAATATAAGTATCTGTAACCTAGAGGACATTAAACAGGAAACTGTAAAAACCAGGTATCGATGGGAACTCAGAAAATCTTGGCGTTATGTTGTTTTTGTTTCATTTACAGATTTTTGACTAAATTCAACAAGCCTATAAGTTGTAAGGTACAAAAAATGATATTTTAGCTATTTTAAAGCACATGGTGTTTTTCTTGCGCTGTTTTGTTTAGTTTTCTCTCCTTGTCCTAGAGTCAAATGGCCTTCTGACCTAGGACAGAGATTTTGGAGGCAATTTTCAACAAGCATGCTTGGTTTGGGAAGGGGGGCTATAACTCACCTCCAGAGCGAGCTTTTTAATCCAGTAGAAGAACCTAACACAATACTTCAGTATGATGTGTGCCCCAAAGAAACCTGAAACCAGTGCCCAGAGGGCAATTCTCAGCACAGGCCACCTGCAGCAGGGCAGAGAGCAGTGGGCAGTGGACCAGGGAGCTGACGGGGCCTGAGAGGGCTGCTGATGGGAGCACCCATGTAGCTCCATCCCAGCAGCACAGGGATGGGTGGCAGCCGGAGAGGCGGGGTCAGAGACAGGAGCCAGCTGGGGTCTAGAGCAAGCAGGCAAAAGGACATCCTTCAGAAGCAGAGTGAGGGAAAAGGGTCGCTAGCAGGAAGGTGTAGAGACGTGCCTGGTAGAGCTGCAGGATTTAAACAGTAGGCTCCAGGGAGCCAATGGGAGGGACAGAGATGGCGCAGGCTAGATGGAGCTCCATGGAGGAGCTTGCATAAGGCACCAGGGGCAGTCTGCCTGGCAGACATCCTGAAAATGGTGTAGCAGGCAGCTCAGGAGCCATTGGGCTGTACTCACTCTGACTCCCATCTCTGCAAAAAACTTGAAACACCAGTCTAAGAGACAAAAGAAAACAACATAAAAAGACAACAGTGCTGTCAGGGAAAGACAAGAGGAACTCAGACATGGGGCGGCCACCTTCATTCATACACCAAGACCAGAAGGACAGTAGGGTGTCCCCTCTGCCCCAAAGACTGGGTCTACTACTGAGTCCAGTTTGCCTTTGTTTCTCCAAATGTGCAGGGTCCAAAACCGAACAGAGTAGCTCACTGATCAGTCAGCACTTCAGAAGCACACTGGTTACTTACATTTTTTGCTTCCACTTTGCAAATTTGGGAGATTGAAGTTTGGGATCCCCTGGGCTTATCAAGTCCACCTTGGACTTGCTCCCTCTGGGGCCTACCCCGACCCCTGGCCCTGAGTCTAGGCTCTCCCATGGATCTCTCTGGAGCCTCCAAATGTTATGGAGCTTGTGACTCAATCCAAGTATAGTTAAAATATTTATTGATTAGTTGTTAGCAGGATGGCAATCTCTGGGCCAAATTTGAGATTGCCATGAAGGAGAGGAATAGGGGAGGTTTTTTTTTTTTGTTTTTCAAGGCAAAACTGCAAGAAGACCTTCAATATCTACACAAGCAAGCAAAAACTGGTCTGTTCTGCCAAGTTCAATGGTAAGCACTACTCAAAACAATTTTGGGGTATTTGCATAAAGAAGTTACAGAAGCCAAAAAGTTATAACAAGTAGATGGTCACAGTTGTACATTTTTAGGTGGCAGTCACTGAGTCAGGGTCACTGGGAACTTACCAAGATGGATGCCTGGCATGAAAGGGAATTTCTTTAGCCATCACATGTAAAAAATAAAATGAATATTTAAAATTTACCATGATGCTCAGTCATAGGATTTCCCTACTTTTTAACAACATCCCATCCCAAGTGAAGCCCAACTTGACGGAACTACTTCAGTCCTTTGTGATACCCTCTTACTCACTTGCTGCTCAGTTACCCTATGTGATGCATTGCCCCTTTGTTACAGATGCAGGCATGCTCCTGGTACCAGTGGTGAGTGTCTGATGGAGGACTAAATGGATGGATGGATGGGTGGGTGGGTGGGTGGGTGGGTGGATGGATGGATGGATGGATGGATGGATGGATGGATGGATGGATAGATGGATGGATAAATGGATGGATGGGTGGATGGATGGATGCATGGATGGATGGGTGGGTGGATCAATAGCTACAAATGAGGGAGAAAGGAAGGGATAGGAAAAGGAAGGAAAGGAAAAGGAAGAATATGTAAGAGAGATACAGAAGGAGGAAGAAGCAATTCAGGTCTTCCTGCTCTGTTCCGTGGCCCAAGTGATACCTGACACTGTTGTACATTGCATCATTTCCTAAGGGACCTGCAGTGACTCTGCCTCTTGAGGTGGCATTTTATTTTGAAGGCAGTCTTGACTTCTATTATCCAATATTCTGCCCTCACATTTTTTCTTTTTCCTCTTCCTCCCTTGTTGGTCATCCCAGCACCCACGGCTTTTCTGGGTCAAGGACCTCAACATACGGCCAGATACACTGAACCTGATAAAAGAGATAGTGAGTGGGGAACAGTCTTGAACTCATTGGCACAGGAAAAGACTTTCTGGACAGAACACCCATAGCATAAGGAACCAAAAAAGACTAGACATCAAGAAAACAAACAACCAATTTTCTTTCTGCTTTTTGGGAAATGGTTTCCAAGTGTCTTCCTGGAGCCACAGCCTCTTCCCAAAGGTGCAGTCCTGCATACCTCTTTACACCACATGATGGCGCTCAAGCAGAGAGAAATGAGAACACGGGTTTTTTCCTAGCTCAGAAGGTCCTGTCACAAGCCACATTCTGACTTCTGTCTTTTGCATCTCGCCACATAGCTCCTTGGTTGTATTCTAGTGAGGTTCGTGGTGTCTGTCATGAGTCGTGTTCCTCAGAGGAGCAGTGAGTGGAGGGTTCAGCAGAAAGTCACTGTGACCATAGCAGTAATGTACCTGTGGAGGGTTCCTAGCTCCTACCACCAAAAGGAGATATGTTTCTAGATTATTTGTAGCACCAAAATATACTGGAAATACTATGCAAATCGTTGGTATATTGTAATGCTTGAGGAATAATATAAGAGTAAAATCTGTACATTTTAAATGCAAATATTTTTTCAAATATTTCCAATTTGTGGTTGGTTGGATTTGAAATTTCAGAAACAGAGAATACATAATTTTGTAGTTTTGGGTTTGGCTATGTGCAACAAATTTTGAAACATGTCTTTTTACAACCTGAATAATTTCTTCACTCCATTTTAATTGTGAATGGTATCCATGACATTTTTTTTTTTGCATAATCAACTTTCACACAATCATGATTCCAACTGGGTTATTGTATGTAATCATTTTAATTTGTTGTTGGATTTTGTTTGCTAGCTTTTTTGTTTTGTTTTGAATTCTAAGTTTAAGCAGAGCCATCCGTATAGGCTTGGGTTTGAAACTATTCATTTGCTCAGGGCCAACTCACCCGTGGTTAAGCCACTAAAAACTATCACCCCCTTTCACCTGCAGTTTTGTTTCTGGTTTCATCTGGTTCTGTGATTATTATTTCACATAATGAGTTTGAAAAATTTGCCCTTCATTTTTTTCAGAGTTTGAGAAGGATCCATGTTAATTCTTTCTAAATGCATGGTCGAAATCACCACTAGTTCTGTCTCCTTCCCGTTGTCTGGAGGGTTTAAATTCCTACTCCATCCTTATCAGCAGGTTCTGCCATGTTTTTTTTTTCATGATTCACTCTCAGGAGAGAGTGTGTTTCTAGTTATTTTTAGGTATCAAAGAGTTGGTATAATTTATTTATAATCTTTTATTATCTATTTAATTGTTACAAAGGCAGTTGTCATGTCTTTTCTTTCTGTTTTGATTTTAATTATTTGTGCCCTTTCTTTTTTTATTAGTACCACCAAATACTTCATAATTTTGTCAGCTGCTTTGAAGAACTAACTCTTGATTTCTTTGATAGCCTCTAATTTTGGAAATTTATTTTTGCATGTATGAGTGTGTGTGTGTGTGTGTGTGTGTGTGTGTGTGTGTGTGTGTGTCTGTCTGTCTGTCTGTCTGTCTGTCTGTCTGTCGTGCGTTGTGGTAACGTCCACGCTACTGCCACCTGTTTACCATGTTCGAGTGAGGGGCTGTGGATTAAAAAATAGAGACAAGAGACAGTGAGTCATTCACCACAGCAGAATGTCAAATGTCCTTTTTAACTGTAGTGGTGTCCTATTTGTACCTATGAAAATTTACTCTTATTTTTTTTTAATTACTAGTCAGTCTTTTAAGAGTGTCCATTAGCTTGTCCCCCCCCTTTTTTTTATCTCGGTAGGGTCTCGGTGGGACCTCCATTTGTTGTGGTATAGTCATAGACTGGGCACCACAGGGAGCAGCTTCTTTCCTAGGTTCCTATGGGACTCAGGCAGCCTCCTATGGTGCCCAGTCTATGGCCATACCACAACATCTGTGTGTGTCTGTGTGTAATGAAATGGTCAACATAGTCTTTAAGGGACTCTCAAACTTTGCTCTAGAACTTCAGAAGCCAGGCCTCCATTGCCTGTACTGTGCTCAGCATTATCTTCTAAGTTCAGTTTCCACAACAGCTAATTAAGCTTTAAACTTAAAATGGCTTCTGCAGGTGAAAGTTCCAGAGTCCTACCATGACCCTCCCAAAAACATGGTCCATTCTGTCACAGCAATACCTCAATTCTGTTACCAATTTCTGCCTTAGTCAGCATTCTATTGCTGTGATAAGACACCATGAAAAAAGGCAACTTGGGGGAAGAAAGGGGTTATTTCATCTTACATCTTGTAGTCCCTCACCCAGGAAGTCAAGACAAGACCTCAAGGCTAGAATTTGGAGGCAGGATTTGATGGAGGGAGGAGAGCTGCTTACTAGCTTACTTCCCATGGTTTTCTCAGTCTGTTTTCTTACACACTACCTGCCTAGGAATGGCACCACCCACAATGGGCAGGCCCTTCCCACATAAATCACTAATTAAGAAAGTGCCGCCGGGCGGTGGTGGCGCACGCCTTTAATCCCAGCACTCGGGAGGCAGAGGCAGGCGGATCTCTGTGAGTTCGAGGCCAGCCTGGGCTACCAAGTGAGTTCCAGGAAAGGCGCAAAGCTACACAGAGAAACCCTGTCTCGAAAAACCAAAAAAAAAAAAAAAAAAAAAAAAAAAAAAAAAAAAGAAAGTGCCCCACAGCTTTTTCGCTGGTGCGCTGAATGGTCACAGTTTCCATGTATGTTTCCAGCATCTAACATTCTCAGGAAGACATGGGGAGAACTGTCTGCACTAGTATTTAAATTGAAAGGTGCATGCTCTCATCTCACCAGAACCCTGGCTGCTTCCCTAATTCAAGTCTTGCCTGTTGGTGTTCACAAGTCTACATCAGATTTGCCACCTCTCATACTTGTGTAGTTATCAGTGTTTTTACTTGCCTAGTTGGTAAAGGGAGTGAGGGGCTTGGGTCTGTAGATACAGTAGTGCTGAATTTTCTATTCTTTTTGGTGTAACAATTTAGGGATAAAATATATCTCGGGAACAGTGCCTTCCTTCACCCCAGCCTAGGAGCAAGAGGGACAGTTCTCAAGTCATGTCCAAGCATCTGGTTCACAGGGCCCACACAGATCTCTCATAGAAAGCACGGTTCTTGGAGCTTGCTTCTTGATACTGCCCTCCTTTCTTCTATTTGTGGCCCCCAAATGGGTTCTTTCTTCTACTCCATTCAGTGTTCTAAGTTGGACTTTTCTTTTGCAAAGCTAATATTTGCTATTTCTGGATCTTAGTCTGTTTCCCTTCTGTCTATTGTTTACTGTCACCCTCTCTTGCCTTTCCAGTCTCTCACCTCTGTCTGCAATCACGTATCAGGTATTTTCCTACCAATTTGTCGGGACATAGGAAAGTCTTGTTGGTCTCTATTCTGCCATCTTGAGATTTTTTTTTTGCAAAGACTTTTACATATCAGGCAAGTGCTCTATCAACTGAGCCATGCCTCCAGCATTCATTTCTTCTTGTTTATATTCCATGGAGATATTCTTTGTGGTTTCCATGGGAATTTCATAAAACATCTAGAAATTGCAAGAATTTCTTTAAAATTTATAAGAGTTTAATCTCATACAGACCCTAGTCCTTCACATTTCCACACCCCTTATATTATTGCTACCACAAAACATGCATTGCACATTCCATACTTTGTAATATAGATGAATCATTTTAGGTCTTTGTCTTAAATATAGAATTCAAATTGGAGCCACAAACTGAAGTCAAAACAATATAGTTTCATATTTGCCTATCTATCTGGAGTTATCTCCAGTCCCACTCAGACCCAAGTAAACACACAGAGACTTATATTACTTATAAACTGTATGGCCATGTGGCTCAGGCTTCTTGCTATCTAGTTCTTATATCTTAAATTAACCCACTTCTATTAATCTATAAGTTGCCATGTGGTTCGTGGCTTACCGGTATCTTAACATCTGCTTTTCATGGCAGTGGCTGGCAGCGTCTCCTCTCTCAGCTTTCCAATTCCCAGGATTCTCCTCTCTCCTTATCCCGCCTACACTATACTTCCTGCCTGTCTACTGGCCAATCAGAGTTTTATTTATCAATCAATCAGAGCAACACCTTCACAGCATACAGAAAGACATCCCACAACATGCTTACATATTTACTTTCCTCGGGGGAATTTATATTTTTATCTTTGAACTCTCCAGCATCTTGTAGAGCAATGGACTCTTGGTTTTTATTTTAATGTGACTGTCTTAATGTATCCCTAATTAGCCAAGGGTGACCTTGGTCCTCTGAGCCTCCTTACTTTACCACCCGCGTGCTGGGATTACAGGTGTGCACCACCATCCTCAATTTATGCAAGGATGGTGATCAAACCTAGGGCTTTCTGCATATTCTATCAATTGAACTACATCCTAATCCACTATGGGAAATTTTCTTCATGGGGTTAGAGAAATTAGAGACCAATTTTGTGAATTGTGAATTTTGTAAATTACCAAGGTGGTAACTACAATATATCTATCTGTTCAGTGTTGGGTGTGGAGATCAGGAAAATAAACCAAGTATGTTGTATTGTTATAACCCAAAGCGGGTGGTCATTAGGAGACAGCTGTAGAAAGCAGGTATATGAATCAATCATACTGAGAACTGGGAGGGTGTAGAATATTGGAATCTGTTTCACTCTTCATATTAAAAGGTCCAATTTATGTTCAAAATAGATGTCAACACTATATAAAAGTATGAGAATTTACTGATACTTGATTCATAATGAATTAGGGAATATTTTTTCCTCTTTAATTTTTGGAAAGAGTTTCAGATACACTGCTCTCTGTTGTTATTTGGTAGGTTTTCTAGTCATTCCAAATATAGGATTTTTTCCTCTATTGGGATTTTTTTCTGTTGAAAACTTCTTTAATTACCAATTCTCTTTCATTACTATTATAATCTCTATTCTCAGCTTTTTTTATTTCCACTTATACACACATAAGTAACCTGTTCAATCTGTATAACATTATTTGTATGTATGTTTTCATGGCTGACCATTTCTTATTGGATAACCAACCGGTGTGCTCTCCCCTGGGAAAGACTATTTCTTCCATTCTTAGCATTCTTTATTTGTCTGTAGTTCTCTGTGTAGTGTTGAGGCCTCTGGGATTTCCCCATCCACTTTAGCATGTATACTGTTGTCCTTGTTTAGCTCATGAATAGGCAGTCATGTTGGTGGGACTTTTATGAGTATACAATCCTCAGCCTTCATCAAGGAAACTTCTCTTTGCATAGACAGAGACTATTACAGAAAAGCAATTAATATATTTGTCATCTCACATAGTTCAAAAAAGTTAACATGCTTGTGATAAGAACATGACTTCTGGTTTTTTAAAAAAAGCAAATGCATTAAAACATAGGCAGGAAAGAAGTTACTAGGGTAATTGGGAAAAGATGAGGACATATAAATCAAAGGCTACAAATTTGTTTTTGTGAGATGAAAAACTTTAGGAAGCTAATGTACGGTATACAAAATATAGTTAATAATATATTTGGGAGCTGTAGAGATGATTCAACAGTTAATAGCACTGGCTGCTCTTCTACAGACCTGGGTTCAGTTCCTAGTACCCACAGGGAGTTTCACACTCGTCTGAACTTCAGTTCCAGGGGATCCAACACCCTCTTCTGAACTTTGAAGGCACCAGACAAATACGTGGTACACAGACATACATACAACACACTCATACATATATAATAAAATTAAACATCTTAAAAAATATATATCTTCTACTTCTTGGGTTTTATTAATGTGAATGGGTATATGATGTATGTATTTGGATACACAAGTGCACATGGAGGATAGAGAAAAGTTTGTGGAGTCAGTTCTCTCCATGAATTTTTACCAGGATTCCAAGGATCAGATTCAGGTCATGAGACTCATATAGAAAATTTCTTTACCCAATAAGCCATCCTACCTGCTCTCCTTGATATTTTTATTGATTTGAAAATGATAGTCTTATGGGAAAAATTTGGTTTTGTTCAGCACTTCTTTAGTATTTGTTTTGTTCAATTTTTTTTAACATCCACAAACTGTGCTTTTATGTCTGACCTTAGGATGGGAAAGCAATTATGTCTTTTTTAAAAAATATAAAATAAAATGTGTTGAATTTGATTATTCTCTTCTCTGAGATCAGAATCTGGGAAAACCCCAGTAAGTTAGTTTTTGGTTATATAGTTTTTCTTGAGATTAGAACTTTTATGAAAATCTAAAAGTAGTAGAACATTTGCGATTGGATCCCCTATGTATTTCCATGCCTTATCTAATTTGCTAATTATACTTTATATTTTCCTACAGTTTCATGGGCTCCCACATTAGTTCATGATCTACACTAGCAGGTTACACCTTTGAATATTGTGTATCATTTAGAGCCAGTAGATTTCACTAAATGCCCATATTACTGACATATTATTTTAAAAGAATATTTATTTGTTGCTCATGTGTATAGGTGTGCGCCTAAGTGAGTTTATATGCACCTGCAGTAGACAGTGGAGAAAAATGGCGTTATTGGAACTACTGGAACTGAGGTTACAGGCAGGTCGTACCTACCATGTGGGTGGTAGGCAAAAAATTTCTGTCCTCTGGAAGACAGTAAGCCATTTCTCCACATATGATTTTCATATCTTCATCACTGTCAATTAAAGGAAGAAATTCCATTTTTATAGTGTATGATGGTATTATACTGATGATTTTGAGTATCTAGAATTGTATCGAATTTACACATGAATGCTCTAAAAGAATATTTGTTTACTGGTTTCTTTTTAAACATTGTGTTAATCTGGCTTTGGTAAATTTACACACAAAGTCATCTGCTATTTCTGTACTCCTCTTCTTTACCTCCTAACTCCCAAACTGGAAATATTACTAACTACACACTATCTTGCTGATCTCTGAATTGTTGAATACACAAGTACAATTCAAATAAGCCTTGTAGACAAATGTGCATAAAAGCATGATTTAAAGATTTAAAGTAGCCACAGCTTAGAAACTTCCAAATGTCCATCAGAGGCTGAGCACATGAACAAGCTGCTGGGTAACTAAGCAGGAAAACACTAGACAGCAGACAGAGCCTTGGCGAAGGCAGCAAAATAAGAGACTCTCAAAATGAATTGCTATTAGGATTGAAAGAAGCCAGATGCTTCAAAAGGTCCACACTGTGGGATGTGTGTCTCTGTGAGGATTTGACAATCAGCATTTGTGCGCAATTCCAGAAAATACAAAGAAGCCCTCATTTCCCAAAAGCGTATCTGTGTTTGCCTAGAGACAGGGAAAAGAGTGTCAGGGCGAGGGAGAGGGAAGCATTGCTAAGGGCTTGAGAACATGTTCGTAGCTGCAGTGAACACTCTAGGTGTCACTTGTCGAACCTACCCGGTGGCATATTTGAAATAGGAGCATTTTGTTGTGTATCAGAAACATCTCAATACAGCCTCAAAAAGTCAAGGGAAGAAAAACCTCCTAGAAACTCATTAACCAGTGGGGAAACAGGAAGTCGCAGGAATTGTCTGCCATTGCTGTCTCTGAAAAAAGGGGGGACTGAGGGCTGCAACACCATCAGAAGAAACTGTGTTAGAAATGGTACAAACAAGGGGCAGGATGAGAAAACCACAGCTCTGGGAAGTGAATGAACTCCAAGCAAAACTATAGGAAAGGCTCACAAAGAGAAAGCGGCTTCCAAATGAGAAATACAGACAGGCTACTAATAAGGTGTGTGTGAGGGGTGTTGATTACTTTTCTACTTCAGTGAGAAAACACCATGACCAAGAAAACTTAGGCAAGCGTTTACTAGAGCTTGCTTGCAGTTTCAGAGGGTGAATCCATGACCATCATGGTGGGGAGCATGGCAGCAGGCAGGCAGGCATGGTGCTGGAGCAGTAGCTGGGAGCTAGGATCTTGATCCATAAGCAGGAGATATGGAAAGGGCCAACTGGGGATGTGTAAGGGCAGAAAAGCAGAACAACACTACAGCTCTCTGTTCTCTGTAGCCCAGAATACCTGGGTTCTGGGGGGCTGGTAAACATTAACTGCCTGTGCAGCTGTGATTTTGTAATGACAGCATGGGTTCCTACAGAGCAGAAGAACATGGTCTCCACCAGCAGCAGTGGAACAAGAATGCCTTGTGTTGAATCATATCCCAGATTCTGCACTCAGGCCAGTGCTTGAATGACACGATACCAAAATGTTGTCAAAGGTAAAGCAGAGATGGTATGAACACCAGTTCCACAGGCGGTTGGTTACAGGCTGAATATTTAATGATATTAGTCTGCCTGCTCTCTGAGGACTTGCATGTGTAGGAGACAGATACAGAAAGTGTATTTGGTGATTGTTGCATTGAGTCCAAATTAAACTCACCTTTCAGAAGATCCCGGGACAAAGAAAAAAATAAGATACACACTCCCAAGAGAGTTCACCTCCTATCATTCTGCCTTCTGGACGATACAGGTAGACAGGAGGTAGAAAGGCTCCTCATCTGGACTGACTGAGACCTCACCACACTGTGGGAGAGTCGAGGATCTGTCTGTTAGGCAGACCCGAACCTGAAATGAACAACAACCTACAGTACTCACACTTTGGTAAGCCATGAACTGTCACTTCATAGTCTTAGACATCGGTGATGTTGCTGCAAGGATGACATGGCAGCATCAAAAGGCACCCAGTGCATTTGCACTGCAGCAAAGCATTACCTTTTGGGAAGTGTGTCCAGATGTGTCCCAGTGAGATTCTGAAAGAGAAGACAGGAAACATTCCTGACCCATACACATTCTTTGGAGCAACTGGGTAGCTCACACCTGTTGGGTGCTTTGCTTGAGGACAAAAGAACCAGGCTTTCATATGCTCATTTGCAAAAGCCTTGGACACCCTGGGGTGGGGTGGGGGATCAGTGGATCCTAAAGAAGCTCTGGTTGGGAAAAGTTCCACAGAGGGGGTTAGCTAAGTGAGTTCAGGCCAGAGAAACAGGCAGTGGCCTGGAGTGAAATGTGGCCTTGACCAAGGACTGAAGGCAGGAGGTCAGACTCCCTCTGTGCTGACATTTTGATCCTGGTCAGAGAGAAAGTTCCAGACATCCTGTGGTGCCAGAAAGAAAAGTCATTGGCTTCGAAAACCAGATGAACAAGACATCCTCAGGAGAGAGGGAGATGAGATTAATAAACAGTCTATTGTATTGGGCATTGAATGCATGCCAGGCATTGGTGAAAAACATTGGCCGCACATGACCACTTTTCATGCTCATAGATATCTCTTTGTACAGCCCAGGACTCCAAAGGTAAGGAAAAGCAAAGAGCATACAGTAACATGTCCAAGGTAAGCACCTCTCCAAAGCCATGGCCTTTGCTGCATCTGAGGTACACTGTTAAGTGATCACTCCTATAACTGCCTGTGGATATGACAGACAGGCCCAGGGACACCTGGAAGCATGCGAAGGAAGGTGAATTGGTTACCCGAGAAAAAAGAATACGGGGGAAGCTGTGACAAAACCCTCAGTCCTGATCACTCTTTGCTGTTGGTTTCAAAGCAGGGTTTGGGCAAAGGGACCGTCCTGAAGGAAACTGCCAGGATCCTTCTGGAGAGTTTCCAAAATTCCAACTTCAGGAAGGAACTCAAGTGCACAGTGGTTCCATCTTAGCCTCTATGATCCTGCCGCCAAGTCAGCTTTGTTCCCAGGTCCGTCTTCTCCATGCCCTCAGGTGGCAGGTGGTCAGCAGTGCATTAGAGCTGCCAGAACGACATGCTTCTTCATATCTTCTGTCCACCCCGAGGCTGTCATCCTTTTGTGAGCCCTGGCTGCTCAGGCAGGACCAATACCAAAGAGTCAAAGGGGTTTCCAACCTCAGGGAGGGGGTAGAGCAGGGAAGACAGAGAGAGAACAAGAGAGGAGGGTAAGAAAGAGGAAGAGAATTAGGAAGATTAGATAGTGATAGACCAAGATCTTACTTCTCACTATAGACACACCCAGAAGAGACCCAGGGTCCACTCCATGAAACACAGAACAGGGAACTGAATCTGGTTCCTCTGGAACATCAGTCAGTGCTCTTAACCACTGAGCCACCCCCAGACTCAGAAAGACAAACATGGTGTGTACTCACTCATAAGTGGATACTAGATACATAAAGCAAAGTGTAACCAGACTACAACCCACAGCTCCAGAGAAGCTAGGAAACAAGGAGGACCCTAAGAGGAACTTAAGGATCACCTTGGGAAGGGGAAGGGGAAACAGAGGAGATCTCCATGAGTAAACTGGGGATGACGGGGACAATAGAGAGGAGGCGATGGGGGATGAGAACATGAGGGAACAGGATAGTCAAGGTGGGGGAGGGATGGAGTGGGAGAGCAATGAAAGAGACACCTTGAGAGAGGGAGACATTATGGGGTAAGGGAGAAACCTGGTGCTAGGGAAATTCCCAGGAATCCACAAGTGTGACCCCAGGTTAGACAAACTAGCACTAGTGGTGAGAGTCTGAGAAATGGCCTACACTGGTAATCAGATTGGTGGATACCCTAACTGTCATCATAGAGCCTTCATCCAGTAACTGATGGAAGCAGATGCAGAGATCCACAGCCAAGCACCAGGCTGAGTTCCTGGAGTCCAGTCGAAGAGAGAAGAGGGATTCTGTGAGCAAGGGGAATCAAGATGATGATGGGTAAAGTTACAGAGACAACTGAACCAAGCTCGTGGGAACTCATGAACTTTAGACTGACAGCTGTGGAACCTGCATGGAACTGGACTAGACCCTCAAAATATGGGAGACAGTGGTGTAGCTGGTTCTGTTTGAGGGGTCCCTGGCGGTGATGAACAGGTGCATGATCCCATTGCCTATGTTTGGACACCTTGCTAGCCTTGATGGAAGGGGGAGGGGATTGGTCCTGCCTCAACTGAATGTACCAGACTTAGCTGTCCCTCCCCTCATGGGAAAACCCTATAGGAGAAACTTACCCTTTTGGAGGAGGGAAGGAGGGATGGGCCAGGGTAGGCTAGGCGGGGCAGGGAGCATGAGGAGGGATGAGGCAGGGATCTGTGGTTGGTATGTAAAATGAATAAAATAAAGAAACAGCCCAGGAGAATGAACTGCAAAGAGTCACAAAGGGGGTAGTAACTTGATTGTTTAGCTATTATCTTTTGTCATCCCACAGGACCAAAACATCTGGACTTAAAAACAAAGTGTTTTTGTTGTTGTTGTTCTGTTCTGACTGACAGGTGCCTGAGCACGTATTCTGAGACTCGCTGTAACAATCTAATTTTAAAAAGTTGTCTACTATTTCAAGAAGGTGGGAGCCCTCAGGAAGAGCAGGGCTCACAGCCGAGAGCAGTGTCATGGGATTCTCCCAGAGCTCAAGTTGGACAGGGTATTGAGAGGACAGAAGGGGGTCCTTTGGCAAGGGTTCATCATATTTCAGCCTTGCCAAGAAGTTTGCACTGAGTCAAAGTGCAACAGGCAGCCATTCTGACCATTTAAGGCCAGGCCAAGGATGTAATTATTCACCTTTACAGATGAATCTGGCCACTGAGTCGAGCTGGGAATTTGGAGGAAAGGAGTGGCCTGTTAGAAGACTATGGTGGGGATGCAGGGAACACAAGGGCAGTAGAGTTTAAGAGTTCCCCTGGCATTTGATAGTCGGTGGCCACAGAAACTGCCTAGACACGACATGGTGTCTCCAGGTACATATGGAGAGGGAGGATACGGCGATGCCTTTCCAACACTGTTTCACCTTCATCCTTGGACCAATGCTCGCTATCCATTATCCTTTGGAGAAGACTGATGGGGGAGTCACAAAGAAGAGGAAGGCACAGTGTTGTGGACTGACCCATCACTCACAAATACTGTCCGGCACTTCTGAGGTTTGGTCAGTGACTCCCTTTAAGACACTAGTGCATGCTGCCTCCTTTACTGTAAAATTCCTTGGGAATCCATGCATTAGCCCACAGACTCTGCTTCAGTCTGAACAACATACTGCAGTCTCATGGGGAAAGACTGTCAGGAGGCAGGCCCATAGCAACTTGGCTCCCTGCTTATCTTTGTGCCCTCCACATCAGCAAAACTGCCCACACACAGCAGCCAGAGAGAGAGAGAGAGAGAGAGAGAGAGAGAGAGAGAGAGAGAGAGAGAGAGAGAGAGAGAGAGAGAGAGAGAGAGATGAGTCGGTGTGGCCCTAGACACTGCCTAGTCTGACGGATCTTCCTCCTTCCCCACACCAGTGTGAACAAGACTTGATGGGGAGAGCTGCTCACCCCTGGCCCCTCCTCCCTAGTTCCTTCCTTCTTCCCCCTGTTACACTAAGCTCCAGGCTCTATGGATGGCAGGCTCCATGTAGGTTCCACTAGCACCGGAGGCTTCTGCCATAGTGACCTGGTGCATTATAGCTCTGTCTGCTGGGCAGGTTTTCCATGCAACACTGGTAGCTCATTATCTTCAGAGAAGCCTTCCCTGGGCTCCATGGTGCTCCTCTGCAGCCTCCTGGACCTTAGAACAGTGTGCCACCAATCATCTTCTTTTGCCTCTTCCTTCATCATATTTCACGTTTTCTGACAAGTCTATGGTCACATTCTCAGTGGAGAACAATCTCGCTGAGTACAGGGACAGCCTGCCTAGAGGAGGACACCGTAGCCAACCTGGCTCTTCAGGAATCCTTGTGAATCATGAAATGAGGGGCATCAGGGGCCCTTCCTCCCATTTGAAAGGCCTGTCCTCCCTCCAGGGACACTGCACGGGGCTCTTTGTCTTTAGCCCTGTCACAGTGCTTAGTATTCTGAACACTTCTGCTTACAGGTGGGATGAGCACTCAAGAAGTGTCGAAAAGAATGTGGGACTTTATGGAGGCTGCAGAGAAATGACTGAGACAGAGTCTCCAGCTCTTGTCCTTGTCACTGTACCTGTCTCCTTACTGTGGTTGGGGATCTTAAGTAGTCACTGTACCGGTCCCGTTACTGTGGTTGGGGATCTTAAGGACTGTCTCCGGGACAGATTTGCAGACACTGGTGACAGTCCTCTGCAGCCGTTTCTCCAGCCATGGCACTGACATGTGTGGGTCAGTGATCTACAAAGGCAGAGTAGGAGCTTGTGGAAGCCTGGCCCTGTGGTTATCCTCCCATTGCTGTTCCTTCTCATGGGTCTCCTGCTCCCCTGAAGAGAAGATCCTCTGCTGTGGCCACACCACACCGTCTTATCATCAAGCCCCACCTAGCAATCATGGCTTTTCCCATGCTGCCCCTCTTGGATAGACACCTGACAAGGTGAGGCAAGGCTCATCTGTCCCTTCTGCCTGCCAGCATCCCACCCCAGACCACTAGGGGTTGCACCTGACTCCCAAGCCCTAGGTTCCTGACCCTTGCCTCTACTGGGACAAGCTCTGCTAGGTGCAGAGAGCTGGGCTTTTCCAGAGGGCAGGGATCCTATCTGTGTCCCAGCTTCTCAGGCAGAGATGGAAAGTCCTGCCTCATGGCCCACAGGGACTATGTCCCGTTCTCAAGTTCCTGTTGTCCTATCCTGTGTGGGTTCTGCCATTAGAGAAAGCCTTGTATAAACAAGGCAAACTGGGGTGCTGTTTCAGGTCCATGTGATGGCATGTAATATTCCATGGTCACCATCGTCTGATCCCACAGACCTGATATGATGCTAAGTACAAATGGCTAATTAATACTCGAAACAGTACTCAACTTCCTCAGCCAGAGGGAAATCACATACAAAGCCTGCTGTAGCCCATCTGACCCAAGTCAGCATGGCCACTGTGAAATAAACAAAGGACAAATCATAATGAGGATACAGGGAAAGGGGAACAGAGTGTGAACTCGGGGAACCATGATGGGAATGAGTGTGGCGATTCCTCACAAAACAGCCATTGAACTACCCTAGGACCCAGCTCTGCGACTCTTGGTCACAGACACAAAAGACTCTAACTCTACACACCACAGAGATATTTGTGCATCAGACTCAGACAAACACCATTTTTTCTGCAACTGTGTATCCAAGATGCAAAACTGTGTATGGGGTGGGGTAGGGGGCGATGACACCTGTATGAAGAAATCAAGGTGACACCCGATACTTTTTGTTTGTCACTACATTCCAATAAAATAACAAAAGTTTAAAAACAGAACAACTCAGTCTTCTGGGGGGCAATTCTGCTACGTAGAGGGGCATCTTGAGTTACTGTAGGTGGAGTCTAGAAGTCTTGAGGAAAGGCACCGTGGTTGGGCATTTTAATTTCTGTAACCTATCCGATGCCCTTGGTTTCTGGCCAGCATGGGACCCCTGTTTCTGAAATGGCAGTGCAGACAGAGGGAAAGTTTGTTCAAACTCTATGGGAACTAGTTCCGTCTGACAGTTTTCTTTACGTTCTACCACAGATTTGGGGGGGGCACCCACACTTGTATGCACACTGATGTTCAAATCACTGTCTGTCATTTTGGTGACATCACCCTTTCCTTGCCCATGCTGAGTTGTGAGCAAGCCCATCCATGTATGTCCTAGAGACCTTCCACCCTATGGCCCTGCAGACTTTAGGTCACTGGTAGAGCACCAGTGACCATGTGGGTCCTGCCACAGCACAGATCTTGGGGCACAGAGTGATTCCTTTGCTGGATCCCTTCCCTCCCGCCTAGGCATGGGGCAGTTCGACCTCCCTTTCACAACCCACTTGGCATCCCCTCTTCAACACAGCTTCCCCTGATTCCTTCCAGAACTCTGAACATCTGGTCCTCCTTTCTGGACTCGGGACTCCAGTCCGTTTGGGTCTACACTCTGCATGTTGCCAGCTTGCCTGTGCCCTCAGCAGTTAGCTCTGTGTGCTGGCATTGCCCTCCCCACACCAGTAACATACAGAGTCCCCTTTCCACACTTCCAGCCCCTGTGCCAGAAGCCCTGGCTGGTGAGTGTGGACTCTGCATCTCACCCTCAAGAGAGATTCCAGGCCCTGTTCTCATTTGCCTTCTGGGCAGAGATGGGCACTTCTTGGTCCTAGTCAGGGACCTCAGCACCTAAAGGGCATAGGCTGAGAGTGAACAAGCACCTGGCTCTGGGCCAGGCCCTTCTCAGCTCCGGCCCCGCCCCCAGCCACCCCTCCCACTTTGACTTTCTTTAACTTACCATTGAGGGATGCTGCCCTAGAGACAAGGTGCTCTTGATTTTCACGTGCCACGTGGGAGTTGAGGCTCTGCAGAACCCCAGGTTCACAGTAGTCCAGGGGCCGGGGTACAATCATGGAGAGGCTGGGGGTGGAGTAGGGTACAGTTTCCAGTCCAGGCTCTCTGCTCCCCAGGAGAAGCTGGAAGGCAGCTCATATTCCTCTGTCTTCTAGATGCCTGCATCCCCAGGGACTGGCACAGGCTCCATGTAGAGTATTTGTGGCAGGGCGTTATGAATGAGCATGTATTCTTCATTCTCTCCTTTGGAAATGTTGCCGAGTGGGGTGGGGGGTGGGAAGGGGGAGCCTACTCAGAAAATGGCTCAGCAGGCTGCGTGGGGAGCTGGGAAGACTCATGCTTTCCTGGGTGCCAGTGGTGGTGGTGACGTGAATGAGGGAGTGTGTGTGTGTGTGTGTGTGTGTGTTGTGTGAGAGCAACAGAGATAGACAGCGCATGCTCTCATGCCTCTGTGAGCCTGTGAGAGAGACATGACAGAGACACACAAGGAAATACACACACACACACAACACACGAGAGAATGCTCTTGCTCCTGTGTGTATGTGTGTGTGAGTTTGTGAGAGAGACAGAGAGACACACAGAGAAATACATGCACCCACAAATACACACAGACACTAGAGAGAATGCTCTTGCCCCCCCCTCCCGTGTGTGTGTGTGTGTGTGTGTGTGTGTGTGTGTGTGTGTGTGTGTGTGTGCTTTTTTCCCAGGGTTTGAGACACCACCACCACCACCATCCCACCCCGGATGTTGGAATACTGCTTCTAGGCTCCATCAGCCAGGGCTAGCCTAGCTTCGAGGCCACCCACCCACTTGATTCATGACAACCTTCCCTTAGGGTGCTGGGGACAGAAAACAAGCCCCCCCCGCCCCCACCCCCACCCCCCCCCCCCGGGCCAGCAGAAGACACGGAACCCGAATTCCTTCGGTCCAGAGCACAGTCCCGTCCCTGGCATCCTCTTCCCAAACGCGTGGGCGCCTCAGAGGCTGCGCACTGGTACCCCCACCCCAACTGCTCCCCGCCCCCGCAGCCCCGCAGCCCCGCAGCAGCCACAGGGGGAACCAAAGAGACAGAAGCCTTCCCAGCTGCCCGGACCACAGACGCCAACACCCCCGCCCCCCACCACACGCCGCCCTCCCGCCCGCGCCCCGCACGCCAGCCAGCCAGCCAGCCCACGAGCGAGCGGCGGCGGCGGCGGCGGCGGCGGCTGCTGCTGCGGAGACCGGGCTCTGCGCGCTACCGGCCGGCGCTCGCCAGCCCGGGTGACTCGGTCCCGCCTGCTCCGCCAGCCCGGACTCCCTGCCCGCAGCTCCCGCGCCAGCCCCCGGCCCGGGTTCCGGCGCCCACCGGCCCTCGCCGCCTCTCCGCCCCCTCAGTTCGCGGGAAGGGAGGTCGCGGCAGCGGCCCGGCGGCAGCGGTGACCGTGGCGACCGTGGCGACCGCGGCGACGGTGGCGGCGGAGGTCGCTGCAGCGGCGGCTGCGGCGGCGGCGGAGGCTGCGGCGGCGACCGTGGCGGAGGCGGTGGCGGAGGCCTCCGTGGCGGAGGTGGAAGCAGAGGTGGAGGCTGAGGTGGAGGCCGAGGCCTCGGCGGCCGCGGTGGAGGCCAGCCTGGGGGAGGCGGTGGCCCTGGCGGGGAAGAAGGCGGCGGCGGTGGCAGCCACCGAGGCCAGCCTGGCGGAGGCCAGCCTCCGGGAGGCCCGGGGCGCCGCTGCGGAGGCTGCTGCGTCGCCTTCCTACGGGAGGGTGGACATGGATGAGGAGCTGGCGGCGGCCTTGGCTGCAGAAGAGGAAGAGGCGGCGGCAGGGGCCTCCGACAGACGCCCAGACTTTCCCACGGCCTCGCTCTACGTGGGCGACCTGCACCCCGACGTGACCGAGTCCATGCTGTACGAGAAGTTCAGCCCCGCCGGGCCCATCGTGTCCATCCGCATTTGCAGGGACAAGATCACCCGGCGCTCCCTGGGCTACGCATATGTCAACTACCAGGAAGAGCTGGATGCCAAGCGGGCCCTGGAGACCCTGAACTTTGACGTTATCAATGGCAGGCCGGTGCGCATCATGTGGTCCCAGAGGGACCCGTCGCTCCGCAAGAGCGGGGTGGGCAACGTCTTCATCAAGAACTTGGGCAAGACCATCGACAACAAGGCGCTGTACAACATCTTCTCGGCCTTTGGCAACATCCTGTCCTGCAAGGTGGCCTGTGACGAGAAGGGGCCCAAGGGCTACGGGTTCGTGCACTTCCAGAAGCAGGAGTCGGCCGAGCGGGCCATAGATGCGCTGAATGGAATGTTCCTGAACTACCGCAAGATTTTCGTGGGGAGGTTCAAGTCCCACAAGGAGAGAGAGGCCGAAAGGGAAGAAGCCTGGGCCCGCCAGTCCACCAGTGCTGACTTCAGGGCTTTCGATGATGACTCCGATGACGAGGCCACCTTTCGATGAAGACATCCCAGGCCCCAGCCAGTAGAGCCAAATCTTGGCTCCCACCCCGTTTACAGCCCCCCACCCCACCCCAACCCACCAGCAGTGTATTGTATTGGGAGTGCAGGTTTCTCTCTCCCTCTTCCTCCTTCTTCACCCCTTCCCCCTCCCTTCTTCCCTCCCCCTCCCCTTCCCTCTTTCCTTCTCCCCCTCTCCTGCCCTCTCTCCCTCCCCTCTCCTCCTCTTCCCCCCTCCCCTGCCAGCGCCAGCTAGCTGCCCCATCCCCTCTCTGCTCTCCGCCCCTCCCCCTCCAGCTGCTTCTGTCCTCTCCCTCTCTTTCTCCCCACCTCCAGAAAGCTCCCCTGCCCCAATAATCCCACTAATCTGTGCCATTTGAGAGGTTAAAGGCTGCCTCTTCTCCCTGTGGTCAGTCTGATTCTTAAAAGCGTTCTCTGTCTCTTTGTTTACTGCACAGGTGATGCAATTCCGTGGTAGAAATATCTGGAAGGAGAAGGAAGTCTGTCTGATGTGGGAGAAAGAACCAAGAGTGCAATTGCTTCCCATCATCCTAATACTCAGAGAGAACCTCTTTTACCTTCTTTGGTGTGCTGTTTTTCCAGGCTCTCTGCTACCCCTTTCTCCCCCTCTCATCCCAGACCCACCTTCCCTTTTAACATATTCTTGTAGAGTGGTTCATGTACGTGGTGTTTCTTAACCTGCTTTTTTCAGCGACTAAAACCAAACACAAGTCAACGCGTTGAACTTCTTTCCATGCTATTCAACAGGCTTATGGAACGTCATCTTCAGTGCCTGCAGAGTGCTCCTGTGTATCCATGGACCTTAACATTTCTGTAATCATTCCCGCATTGTTGGACATTCAGGTGGTGCCTAGTTCTTTCCCTGTGTTTAAAAAACCAACACTGCGTGCCCTGATGAGCGAATCCTTCCTTGTCGAGCCAAATCTAGGCTAGCATCCTGGATGGTCTCTCCTTAACTGTGGACTTGCAGCAACCACATATAGACGTTTCAAAGACTTCCCCTGTGTGTTGCCAAAAGGCTTCCCTTTCATAAGCATTGTACCAGTTTGTATTTGTGCCAGCCAGCCAGTGCAGCTAGTAAAAAGAAAAAAAAAAAAGAACCGAGTATGCCCATCTCCCTTGCACAGTCTCATGGTCCACTGTAACTCGTGTGTGTGTGTGTGTGTGTGTGTGTGTGTGTGTGTGTGTGTGTGTGTAGGAGCGCGCGCGTGCAGCTTCATGAGCTGCAAATGCGTGCAGCGTCATGAGCTGCAAATGGTATTTCACTGTCGTTATTTCACTGGAATTGAAAGCTGTTAATCACCCCTTTTCTGCATTCCTGCTTCCTTTCCTTTTCCCTCTTGCCAGAAAAATACATCAGCTATGTTGCAGGAAAAAAAAAATCTCTAAGTAGATGATTTAACCTAAGAAATTGAATGCTATCAGCAATCAGTCCTAATGACTCCCATGCCTTCTTGACTTGTACTGATCTGTATGTGCCCAGTGTTTTTCATGTGAAATATATGTGTATTTAATATATATATTTCAATACCTGCTTTTTCATGCATAAAAATATAATATAGATTATAGACATAGATGTATAGATATTCTTGAACTTCCTTTCATTGTCATTAAATATTCTTTTAAAATATATCTTGTGCTTGTGTAGTGTTCCAATGTATGAATGAGCCAAATTGATGGGCTGCAGATGTGTGCATGCTTCTACATCAACATTTACATACAGATTCAGGGATATGTATTATGTTTTCACTGCTCCTCTTTCTTTAACTAATGTGACTTTTTTCCTTATCTATATCAGTGCTCTTAAGTCCAACCTAAAGAATCTCCCCTTATATTTAAGATGTTTTTTCTGATCAAATGTTGTTCAAAGTGAAATTGAAGTGTAAAGGCAGGTCAATTTTTTTTTGCAAGGTAGTCATATTTTCCCCTCAGAATAACACAAGAGCCAGAAGTCTTAAACATCTGGTCAATTTTCTGGAGTGTATATGACATTTACTTTTGCATACCTGTAATTTTTCAGAATAATCAGAGATTTTGTTTTGACTTATTTAAATCATATATATTTATTAAATTAATAGAAGTACTTAAAGTATCCTCACTAAGTAAACATAAAATACCACTCAACAGTTTGACAACATAAAATTTCAAACATGTGGATTGTGTGCATAAAACAAACATACCTACAAAAGCATAAGATGAAATATATGTTTCATTTTGAGATATTTTCACTATTTGAGGTTTTTTTTACTTCCAAATATTAAATATGCACATTTTAAAATTTCCTTTTTATGGATAAGATATAATTTCAGTTATACTTTTCAATGGTTCTCGTATTGACCATACTTTGGAGCCCCAGTATGGTCATTATTATGAAGAAAGTACTTTTAAGTATTTTTAGTATTTCTAGGGGTATTTATTTGGCTTATATATATTAGTGTCTTTTGTCAAATGCTCTTCCTGTAAAATTTATGCCTATCAACAATATAAATATTTCATGTTTCTCTTCTCATGTTAGTATTTTCAAGTTATGAGAAATTAATCAGACTTGTAGATATTTTTTATTTTACAAATAGATTTCTTTTTAAAAAATGAATGAATATTAAATACACCCAAGTTCTTTAAAATAAGCATTTATTTTACTGCCTATTAGTGCATTTTAAAGCAAATACTGAATCATACTGAATATATTCAATGTTAAATGTACATTCAATATATTTATATTGAATGTAAATTTCTTATAAACACATAAATCACATCTTGCCACTCAATATTTTCCCCAACCTCACTAATTCTATAGGCATATCATAATTTTTTAAGTGTTTCTTTACCTTGGCCATAAAAGTAGTTTCCAAAATTTCTCCAGAACACTTGAATGTGTGTGAATTTTTTGCATTAGCAGCCTTGTATTGTTTGCTTAAGATAAATGCCTAAAAGTTGTATTGAAAAGTAGAAGTCTTTTAAATGCCATTAACTATTCTATCCTAGCTGTATCAGTTTACATTAAACTGTTAGATGAATGTACATTTACCTCCACAAGTCCCTCCTAGTTATTAGAAGCTTTTTACTAATAGTAATAGTCAGGGGAAGTTGCTAGATGCCGTCAGCATAATGTCATCAATGTAACAAATGAGTGCAGTATCTTGAAGAGAAGAGATCAAGATTAAACTAAGTTCTCTTGATCCAACCTCCCCACCCAGCCAGATCCTACCTATCCTTCTCCAGAGTCTATCCCAATGGGTATGCCTGACTGTACCCTCCCTGAATCTCCTGAAACATAGTATTTCATAGGGGCTCACAGAGACTGAAGTGACAATTGAGGAGCCTGTATGGGTCTGAGCTAGGTCCTCTGGATATATGCTATGGTTGTGTAGCTTGGTGTTCTTGTGGGACTCCTAACAGTGGGAGCAGGGGCTGTCTCTGACTCTTTTCGTCTGCTTTTGGGACCCTTTTAATCCTACTGAGTTACCTTGTCCAGCCTTGCTATGAGGGTTTGTGCCTTGTTTTATTGCATCTTGTTAAGCCATATCAGGTTAATATCATTGGAAGGAGGCTTACTCTTTTGTGAAGGGAAACAGAAGAGCAGTGGACTGGGGAAGAGGGGAGGTGTTGGGGGAACTGAGAGGAGTAGAGGAAGGGGAGGCTGTGGTCACTATGTGTTGTACGAGAGAAAAAATAAAAAGAGAACAGGGATAAAAGTAATCAGGGAATTTAAAGAAGACACAAAGAAACAGCTCAAACTAAGGAGAAAGAACTTAAGGAGAATAAATGCCTGAGAGATGCACAAACATAAGGCTCATGGAAATGACTAAGATAATCCAGGACTTGTGTGCTGGCTGGTTTTATGTCAGCTTGACACAAACTAAAATCATCTGAGAGGAAGGAACCTCAACTAAGAGAATGCCTCCATAAGATCACTCTGTAAGCAAGCCTGTACAGCATTTTCCTAATTAGTGATTGATAGGGGAGAGCAGAGCCCACTGAGGGGGGGGTGCCATCCATGGGCTGCTGGTCCTGGGCTCTATAAGAAAGCAGATTTTTTTATTACATTAATATATTCTGATTACAGTTTCCCCTCCCTTTACCCCTCCCAGTTCCTTCCCACCTCCTCTCCCATCTGGATCCACCCCTGGACAAAACAAACAAAATACATATGCAAAGGACCTGTAGGATATATGGATATATATATATATATATATATATATATATATATATATATATATAATTGAAAAATAAAAGGAAAAGCCCTGACACAATACTATGAGATAAGAAACCTCCAAAAATGTGGAGTTCATTTTCTGTTGGCCATTTCTGTTGGCCATCTACTACTGTGTGCAGCTTACCCTTAAGAATAGTTTGTTTACCCAGTGACACTCCCTTGGAAGAAGCTAAATTCCAGGTGGTCATCAATTGGATTGCTTAGAGTTAAGGGTAGAGATATGTGTCCACTTCTCCTTTCTACTCTAGGGCCCCATTTGGTACAGATCCATGCAGGCCCCGTTTATGATGCTTAAATCTCTGTGAGTTCATGTATGTGCTGATCTTGCTGATTTAGAGGTCTTTGTTTCCTTGGTATCCTTCATATCCTCTGGCTCTTACATTTTTTCTGCCTCCTCTTCTGAGGGGAGGTATTTGACGGAAAGATATCCTATATAGGAATGAGTGCCCTCGCTCTCTGCATAATGTCTGGCTGTGGGTCACTGTATTCGTTCCCATCTGCTACAGGAGGAAGCTTCACTGATGATGGCTGAGCAAGGCACTGATGTATGAGTATAACAGAATGTCATTAGGAGTCATTTTATTGCTATGTTCTTTTAGTAGTACAGTAGTATTTGAGTTTCCCTTAGATCCCCGAGCTGTCTAGCCTCAGAAGACCAAATCTTTGAATTATAGGCATAGGTAAGGGAGAAGAATCCCAAGTCAATGACAGAGCAGATCTTCAAATGACTATAGAAGAAAACTTTCCCAAACTAAGAAAATACATAATTATATATGCACAAGAAGTGCACAGAATACCAAATGGATAAGATCAGAAAAGAAAATCCTCATGGAATATTATAGTTAAAACACTAAGTATACACAAAAAAGAATGTTCTTGAAAGCTGCAAGAGAAACCACAGAAGTCACATATAAAGGAAAAAAGCCACAAAATAACTGCTGATTTCTCAATGAGAACTTTGAAATCCATTGCAAATCCTAAAAGACAATGAAGGCTAATGTAGACTAACATACCCAGCAAACCTATCTACCACAGCTTAAGGAAAAAGAAGTCTTTCCAGGGTACAAACAACCTAAAATTTGTATAGCAATAAACCAAACCCAAATAGGATACAGGAAGAAATATTTCTGACTGAAGAGAAGAATAAAGATAGTCAAGAGACTATAGAAAGTAAAATGAAGCTTATAATTACTGAAATCCAAAGTACCACTGAGAACACAAACACCACCAAAAATCAGCAACATGCTAACAACAATCAACACATACTCATTAATAAATTTAAGTATTAATGGCCTCAGTTCTCCAATCAAAAGATACACACTGCTTGAATTATCAAGAAATGAAATCCATCTTTGTTGTCTACAAGAAACACAAGTTAGCTTTAAAAATAAGCACTACTTTAGAATAAAAATATGGACAAATGTACTCTGTTTACTGATCTAGAGGTGGTGGAACCTGGGAGAATGGAGTCTAAAAATGAGGTATACATACACAACTTTATTCAGAGCATCAGACAATTTATACCCTGAGGGTTAATAAAGTCATTTGAGTAAAGTTGTCATGAGTTCAAGTTGTATATAATCACAGGGTCAAGCTGCATATGGAAAACATGTTTTTCCATAGAGGCATATAAACAATAAAAATAACCAGTTGTAATGTAATGAAAAAAATTCAGTTGTAATGAATAATCTGAAATAAACTCATGCCTATCTGCTATATCTGGGAGGAGTATGAAAACACATTCCAAGAACAATTCCATGGTTTTGAAAAAAAACTGAAGTCACAAGATTCATATCTGTTTTCTTAGAGTTTTCTCACAAGCACTCAGACTTCCCCTCACACAACTCCATTCTTGGACCATGTTCCAACAGTACTCCAATTGAAAAGGACCAGAAATCAAGCAGGCATCAATATTCTAATATGTGACCAAACAGACTTCAAACTAAAACTAATCAGATGAGGTAAAGAGGGACACTTCATCTAGTCAAGGAAACAGTTAGCCAAGAAGACACTGATGCCCTAAATATATGTGCACCAAACTCTGGTGCAACCAATTTCATAAAGTATGTACTAATGCATTTCAAGACATAGATTAGCACTAAACCATTAATAGTAGATGATTTTAATATCCCACTTTCTCCAATAGACAGGTCATCTGGACAAAAAAAATAGAGAAACAACAGAAATAAATGATACCATACATCAAATGGACTTAATAGATATCTATGAATCACTCAAATGCCAAAGAAAAGACATTGTCTCAGAAGCACATTGAAGTTTTTCTAAAATAGACCACATAATAGAACACACAAAAAATCTTTACAAATTCAAAAAGATTTAAATTGTTTCCTGTATCCTGTCTGACCACAATGAAACAAACAAATTTAAAACTTAACAGCAAACATATTTCTAGTAAAATACAAACTCGTGGCAATTAAACAGCTTATTATTGAATGATGACTGGGTCGAAGAAGAAATCAAGAAAGAAATAAAAAAATCCTGAAACTAAATGAAAACACAATAAAACAAAACCTCTGTAATACATTCAAAGTAGTCCTATGAGGGAAACTTTAATCTCTAAGTGACTACATTAAAAATTTGAAGAGCACAAATATATTACTTGATGATTCAACTCAAAAATTTGAAAAAATAAGAACAAACCAAATCCAAACCCAGTTGACAGCAAGAAATAAGAAAAATCAGAACAGAAATCAATGAAACAGAAACAAAAAAGTACAAAGAATGAAGGAATTTTAGAGATGGTTCTTTGAGAAGATAAACAAGATTGGCAGACCCTTAGCCGAACTAACCAAAAAAAAAAAAATGGAGGACCTAAATTAGCAGAATCAGAAATGAACATGGAAACATTACAACAGACACCAAGGACATTCAGAACATTATAAGGCAATACTTTAAGAAGGTGTATTCCATTAAGTTGAAAAACCTAAACCACTCTTTAGCATATGCCTAAAAGACTTGACCTACTCCACAGATGCTTGCTCAGCCATGTTCATTGCTGCTCTATTCACAATAGCTAGGGAGTGGATACAGCCTAAATGTCTTTCAGCTGATGAATGGATAATGAAAACATAGTGCATATACACCATGGAATACGACTCAGCTGTAAAGATAAATGAAATTATGAACTTTCCGAGTAAATGGATGGAATTAGAAAAGGTAGCTCATACCCAGAGAGACAAATGTAGCATGTTCTCTCTCATCTGGGGCTCCTAGCTCCAAATCTTTAGGTGTGAATCCAGGAACCAGGAAAATAAAAAGGGATCATTGCTGGGGTGGGGCAGAGATGCTGTAAGCCGCAAATATATACAAAGTAGGATCTCAGCTGATTATGACAAAGCTAATACCTGGAAGAAGTCAAGGGCCTTCCAGAGGTCAAGCTGAGGCTCAAGGAGCCTTGGTGATATTTGGCTTTTGATTATCAGTTGTTTTCTTATCTAAGCCTGTAAACTGACTGGAGCTGACTGAAATGCCTTTTGTCTTAAGCCTGTGTCCTGTAACTTCTATCAAAAGCTGATTCTCTTTAGACTCATTCTGACTCATGGTGCAAGAAGGATTCTTAATAGGGAAGGGAGATATTTAACTACTCACCACAAAGAGGCCTGGGGTTCCTCCCGGTCTGCAGCATCTTTGGTGAGGTCCATCGGTAGCCAGCACTTCAGGGGTCACCTTTACAACTCCCTGGAGAGACTGCCTCTGCCAAGCAATACCACTGCTTTTTGAGTGTGCTTGGTAGATTACTCTTCCTGAGACTGGGTACCCAAGGGCGCTGGGTCTTGTATAATATTAGAGGGACCAACCTTAATATTATACATCCCAGGGGCTCAGGAGAGAGAACTACTAATGGCAAGAACTATTTTGGGGAAATAGAATCTCAGCACACCAAGATCTATAGTCCACTTGCTTCAATTCCTCTGGGATAGCATCCTATTTACACAGCTTCAGTTCTGTTCTCGTGCCTGGCTTCTTTCTTGCCTGATTTCTCTCTATATTCATCTACTGCTCCCTCTAAGTTTTGTCTTAATTCTTTCATCTTAATTCTGCCTCATTTAGGTCCTTTTTATCTTGTTCTTGCCCAGCTAGTACCCCATCTGACTCTTCCTCATCTTCCATCTCGTCCATATGTATTCTCTGGTCAAAATCCTCCTTATCCCTCTCCATTCTCCATTTCTCTCTGTCTTTCCCAAGTCTCTCAGGAGTCCAGTTATATACCCAAGCAATAGCAATCCCCTGGTCAAGCACAGTCACCAGGCTTGAATTCTACAGGGTCATAAAGGCAGGTAAGAATTTTCCTCAGGCAGTGACCACCAGGCTTCCAGGGTCAAACGGAGGGGTGATAAAAATCACATAGTGGGCAATAACCGTTAATTATCATTTGCAACCCCAAAGAGAAGTGACCAATGGGAAAATGAATTAACTAAAGGCTAAATTGGGGTAATATCTAAGAAGAGGGATCTTATGTGCTCCACTATAGTCTTAAATGTGATTGGTAGAAAATGTTAAGAATCTATAAGTTGCTAGGTCATTGGGAGAAAATAAAACTGCCTTCTTTTTTCCTGTGGCTCCTAGCTGTCCAAGCTATCTGCCATTTTTCTGCAGGGTGGGGGAAAGTGTGCTCGGTCTCTAGGCAACCTGTGTGCAGCTAGATGCTTCTGGTGATAGTTAAAGGGAGATCTGGAACTAGAGGTAAGATTTGGGAAAGGAGGAAGTTAAGCTTAATTGGCACATCTGCCAGGCCTTCTCAAACAGGTAGCCCGGATGCTTAAGTCTGTTCTTAGAGAGTACAGAGGTTTCTCTGATAAGGTGCTTTCCTCCATCTAGGGATGGAACTGGCCGGATGCTGCCAATGATGATAATTACAGGGAGGCTTGAACTGGGGTTCTGGCTGTGCATAGCTGTCAGCGCACAAGGTTATCTAAATATTCCTTTAGTAGAGGGGAAATGGTGTCCAATCAATGATGGAAAAGCTACAACAGCACACAAGAAATTCATAGCAGAAAACGACTGATAATCAAAAGCCAAATATCACCAAGGCTCCTTGAGCCTCAGCTTGACCTCTGGAAGGCCCTTGGCTTCTTCCAGGTATTAGCTTTGTCTAATCCACTGAAATCCCACTTTGTATATATCTGCGGCTTGCAGCACAGGGAGAGTGGAATATCAGGGTACAAGGGATCTTATGGTAAAAACGGGCTCTCTAATTATGAGGGTGGAATGAGATAAATATAGAAGAAGGAGGGAAGAGAATGAAATAACAATAAAAATGTCTGAAAGGTCATAAAGAATCATATTTAATTACCTGCATAAAATACCTATAATGCACATAAGTCAGTGTATTAATATACTTGTATAGTTTAAATGAAGTTTGCCCATCTGGGCTGTTAATGCTCAGTCCAAAAGCCAAATATCATCTAACAAAATACCCAACAGCAGACATGACCAGCTCTCTTTTGAGTTGTTGGTCAATGTTGTCTAGATACTCCCCAAACACCATAGGCTATTATTTCTATTGGCTTTGATTTACCCCCAGAAGTAGAAGATAAGTTCCAATCACTGAAGACATCATGTACTTCAAATGCATGGTTCAAAAGTCTGTGAGCTAGAACTTACCAAAAGTCTAGCAGCTTCATGGTACCAGAAGGCACCATGCAAGCTTCCAAAGGAGGGAGGCAACCAACAGTCCTACCCAGCTACGATAAATGTAAGAGTGCTGTAGTGGCACATACACTCTGGTGGTAGAGCTCTCTAATTGGATTTAAGACCTGCTCAACAAGAGGGAATCATGCCTGATACTGGAAAGTTAGTCAACTACTCGGGGCCAGTAGTCACAGATCTTGGAGAAGAACCTACAACCACCGCTTTCCTAAACCAGCATAATCCCTACCTGCATTTTAAATATTTAATCCTAATGCTCACATATATACCATGGATAAGTCATCACTGCTCATCAAGAAAATTTCTCTTTGCAATAGAAGGAGATCATTACAGAAAACCACAACCAAGCAAACTTCAGAGTTGTCCCAACAGATATAATTACAATACAATTCCCATACCTAAGCTCAGAGGTCATTGCGGAAGAGGAGAGGAGAAAGGGTATAAAAGCCAGAGGAATGGGAAATTTGCTGTCAAATTGTGTCTCCTAGGAATGTCAGAAGCTACACCTATAAAATCTCATCAGCCTGACTGCCAAAGCATGAACTAAACAGGAAAGCAACAATAGACATGTTAAAGTGGATCGGGGAGAGCCAAGGGGCCCTCAATCCTGAACAACTAAGGAATGCTGAGAATAGGCAAAATAATCTTTCCTAGAGAAGAGCACACCAATTGGTTATCCAATACTGAATGGTTATCCCTGAAAACATACTTACGAGTAGCATTACACAGACGGAGCCAATTGTATGTATACATTTAGGCATATTTGTGTAACAACTAATGAAAAAAAGAGGCCATGAGTTTGAAAAAAGAAAGGAAGGGTAAGTAGGAAAGGAAAGAGGGAAATGATGTAATCATATAACCTCAAAGGATTAAAGAATTTTTAAAAACCTAAGTTTGCTTGTACATCTTCAGAGCTGATATAATCTGAGGTAGGCCAGTGGGTACTGTTGGCTTTGTAAGCTGAAAACAAACTACCTCTGGTGGGCCTGACATCAAAGAGCAAAGGACAGCTGCTGTATCAGTGGGTGTGTACTGAGTACAGAGGATGTTCATTTGCTCAATCAATGAAACCATGTCCTATACAGAAGCTACAGTAGTAGTCACCACTTGGTTAAGCTTGTGATAACCCAGTTATATTACTGTTGCTAAGGCAACTTCTGATTGATTTAATAAAGAGCTGGGTGGCCAATAGCTACACAGGAAGAGGTTAGGCAGGACTTCCAGGCAGAGAGAGGAGGATGAATCTAGGCACCAGAGGACATATGGAGGAAACAGGAGGTGCAGGATGGAAGAGAGGTAAAAATCCAAGAGACAAAATGTAGATTAATATAAATGGGTTAATGTAAGTTATAAGAGCTAGTGGGATAAGCCTAAGGTACAGGCGGAGCTTCCATAATTAATAATACATCTCCATGTAACCTTTTTGTGAGTTGCTGATCCAAAGAAAAACCCGTCTACATATTGTGTCCAATGTGGGGGCTCAAATATCCAAACATAGGGAGGGCCTGAGAAAGCTAAAAAAAAAAAAAGTTCTGGACAAGGAGCCAGATGTACCTTCCTAGTCCTGCTATCTCTCAGATGAGCTGGTGCTGGGCAGCATGCAGAGGTGTGGCTACTGGCTGGCTGTAGCCTGTAGGCTGGAGCCATCTGCCAGTGCCAGCTACCAGCACCAGGCATATGCTAAGCTGAGCCATGTGGAGGCTGACATGGCAGTTTAAGATTTGTCCCATGCACCACCTGCTGCCCACCAACACTACTTAAAGCTGGTCTAACAACCTCAGACTACACCCCCTCCCCTAGATTTCATAATAAGACCCACAGTCCCCAGCAGCTGTATTGGAGGCCAGAGCAGTTCTAGGGACCCCACTGTCCACTGCCCACTAAAACCCTTTAAGTCTTTTCAACAACCCCAGACTGCACCCCCACCCTGAGCCCCATATCCCAGCCTACTACTTTGGAAGAGGTCTTTGGCTTTATCAGAGGCCAGGCAAGATCAAGGAACCCCAGATAAGACACTGTCTACTGCCAACTAGCACCCCTCACAGCCTTCCTAACAATACCAGACCTCACCCCCTCCTCTGGGCTCCATATTAGGGCCCACAGCTCTGGCAGCCTTGTGGGAGGCCAGACTGATCCTAGGAACCCCACAAGCCAGTCCTGATTTAGAAACCCCAGGTCTACAACTTCAGAAGAATTCAGCCTTGCTGGAGCATAGGATGGATCTAGGGATCACAGTCTGCATCCCCTTGCCTTGTCTCCATATCCTAGTCTACAAATTTGAAAGAGGACTCCGTCATGTGCAAAGGCCAGGCCAGATCTAGGGACCCCTAGCCCTAAAAAGCCCAGAGGGGATACCCTACTGAACCCAAAGACACACTAGTCACCCAAACCCTTGGCTATTTAGGCCAGAAGGCCAGAGAGGACAAAGAAACAAAGGAATAAAATACCCATCCTACAATGATAAATGTAGGAATCAACACCTAGACTTAAAATCATCTCAAGTCCTGATGCCTAAACACCAGAGTAAGAAAACAATAACAGGAGCGAAAATATGGCACCACCAGAGCCCAGCTATCCTACGCCAACAAGACCTGAACAATCCAACACAAGAAAATGACCTTAAAATGACTTTATGAACATAATAGAGGTCCTTAAAGAGTATGTGAACAAATCTCTTGAAGAAAATAAGGAAAAGACAAACAAAAAATTAGAAGAAATCATTAAATTCTCAAAAGAAAACCAAGAAAAAGCAAACAGATAAAGTAAACTGTTCAAGACCTGAAAATGGAAAGAGAAACAATAAAGAAAACACAAATGGAGGGAATCCTGGAAATGGAAAATCGGGTAAGCAAACAGGAACTACAGATGCAAGCATCATCAACAGAATACAGGAGATGGAAGACAGAATCTTAGGCACTGAAGACACAATAGAGGCATTAGCGCCTGCCTCCAGGATCCTTCCCTGAGTTCCTGTCCTGACTTCCTTCAGTGATGAACAGCAATGCTGAAGTATAAGCCAAATAAGCCCTTTCCTCCCCAACTTGCTTTTTGGTCATGGTGTTTCATCACAGCGATAGAAACCCTAACTAAGACAAATTGGTACTCATGTAGTGGGGTATTGCTGCGACAGACCTGACCATATTTTGGGGAGGATTGTGGAAGGACTTTGGAATTTTGAACTAGAAAAGCCATTGAGGGTTGAGACCTCAGTGGAATGTTCTGTGGGAACTTGGATGATAAGAATGTTAAGAGTAGTGCAGAAGATGGAGGCTTGGCTTGCCAGGCTTCCGAGGGAAGTTTAAAGACTCTATCACAGTCATTTGTTATTTTAAATTAAGATTCTGTGGTTCTGCGTAACTGGGGCTGAAGAATCTGCTGTAATTAACAAGATACCAGAACTACAAGTGAAACCTTTACATTACTGGGACAATTGATGCTGGTTAGCTGGAGCTAAGAAATTAGCAGTAGTTAAGAAGAGAGCAGAACCACTGTGGTGAAATCTGGGAAGTGTTTCCTGAGAGCACAGAGAAGCTGTGTTCCAGAGGTGGCCAATGTTGTACCTTGTGCTGGCAGCTGGACTTGATGTGGTGGTGGTGGTGCTGGTTTTGAAGGTATGAAGGAGTCATGGAGAGCAGCTGAGGGTTGGCACTTTGAGAGGCCAGGAAAGTCCACTGGTGAAGGTGTAGCCTCAGTGGCAGTTGAAAGACCAGAACTGAAGGGGTCATGAAAAGAAGTTGAGGTTTAGCACCATGAAGAGAGCCTATGAGAAGCTATTGATGAAAGTGCAGTCCAGCTGCAGCAGAAGACCCTAGTGCTTTGGTGTTGGGGAATATTATTTTAAGGTGTGTTGCATTCTTTTATGTTGCATTTGTTTAACTCTGTGAAACTGTGTTACTGTGCCTGTCTAGGACACCTGATGGTATAATAAAGAGCTGAGTGGCCAATAGTGTGGCATGACTCATCCCTAACCGGCTTGAGGGCCAGAAGGCCCAAACAAGTAAAAAAGATACTTTCTGAGAGCCAGCCTAGGTCTGCCTGATGGTCTTAGCAACAGCAGCTGAGACATGATCTGGAGATGGCCTGGACTAATGAGAGGCAGCCATGTCACACCAGCAGATGCAGATTCATCAGACCTCCCCCAAGGGTGGGGTGGAGGGTATATAAGGCTTGCCTCTTCCTGAATAAACTGAGCTTGTTGTTTCGACATTCTCCCAGAGTCTGTGAGGTTTGACTCTGCGCCTACTTGGCCCCCGCCCCCAAAGGGAACAACAGCAAGGACCCTGCTACATCTGGTGCCGAAACCCGGGACATTTGGTACTGGAACAGGGTCTGTTTGTCTCCCTTTACTCGCTGGTTGAGAAGCCCCCTTGAGCAGTATATTTCGGTGAGTAGGCCCCGCTACGTTGTGTAAATTCGGTCCCTTCAGCAGGTAAATGCTGGGACCCCCACCTTCTTCTTTCTGTTTGTCTTGTTTGTGAGTCTGCCTGTACAGTAGGGTGGCACATACTTTTGTTCAGGCTCGCCTAGCATTTCCATATAAGGGCTGGACCCTTAGGAAACAACAGCCACCATCTGACTATTTTTAGTTTTTAGGTTTTTTTTTGTGTGTGTGTATGTATGTATGTATATATGTGTTTTTGAATGCATGTGTGTGCTTATGGGTTGTGATGCCTAGAGAGATGAGTCAGTAGTTAATAGTGCTTGCTCCAGAGATCTCCCCAGAGAACATGTGGCAACCTGATCTTTGGATGAGAGTTCTGTTCCTGGCCAGAAAAAAAGGAAGTGGCCTCAGGAGTAATCCTCCAATTGTTTGTTATGCCCATTTTGTTGACTATAATTGCTGGCCTAAAGTCATCTTCTACTGAGGCCCACAATAAGCACTACCAGAAACAATGTAACACAAACTTATGTATTGCCTTCATTCTATCCATGACTGTTATTTCCTCTGCCTCTGCTGGCAAGGAGAGGCAGGAGAATAGACGTAAAGTGAAGGAAAGGGATGGAAAGAGAGAGGAAATGCTTGTAACATCTAAGCCTACACCGGCAGCCCTTCTCTCTGTTCCCCCCATGCCTCGAGCAGCTACCCCCTTACTGCAGTATCCACAGAGTGATTTGCCTGGATGTCTGCTTGCCAAGACAGCTGCTCTGCATACCTCCCAGCCTGTTCCACCTATGGTGCCGCACATGCCCACCATGGCGTTTCCAGTTAATGTGGGTCCTGATGTGGCTAACCAGCCATGGATACCTGCCCCTCTTGCAGACCTGTCTTTGGCCCGTAAGGCTGCTAATGAATCAGGTCCTGGCTCACCATATTTTGAGCAAGTCCTAAGACAATGGGCAATGCATTTACAGACTTATTATGACTGGCACAATTTGATGAAGGCTATGTTGGAGCCTATGGTCTTCCTTAATTGGCAAGCTGCCTATGATGACCAGGCCAAAGCTCAGGCTCATTTTAATGTACAGCACAACATCACTGTTTCTCTTGAGATGCTCATGGGCCATGAAACATATGTTAACCCTGTCATACAAGCCCAAATTGGACAACACACTTATTTACCTACCTTGGGAGATACCATTGCCCTTGGTGCATTGAAGGGATCCCATTACCCTTCAGTGACAATACTCTGCCCCCCTATTAACCCGGGGGCAAGGATATGCTTGCATTTTCCCCCAGAATACCACCACACCGATATGGGTACCCTCTAGAGATGTGCATCCGGCAACAGACCAAGAGACTCTGGACAAAGAAGGAGCTTCAGAAGGGTAATGTATGTTTTGTCCTGCTACTGTGGTATTAGTAAAGGTTGTGTCATCACTGGCATGTGACCCTAGATATTAAGAAATTGCCTCAGCCCCTACAAGGTCGCTAATGCATCACCAGAAGGACTTCAATTGGCGTGATAAAAATGACTGGGGTCCCATCCATGTCCTTGAGATTGAAATTTTTAACTAATCCTTCTCTTGTTCAAATATCTTCTGCAACAGGTTCACCAACAGAAGACAGCCACAAGGGTGACCCTACAGGTTTTATTGGCTCTTGGATACCTAGATCAAAGTCCTCATAGAGAGATAATGCATATATGGCTCACTGAGATACACAAGGCTACTGCCTCAAGCCCACCACCCAGACAGCTCTTCAGGATTGATGCTCTTCCAGGGCTGGTGGTCAATGACGGATACGAGCTTGTTTGGCAAGCCAATCTAAGACAGGCACAGTTCATTATGCTGAGCTCTCCTGAGGTGGGGTCAACAAGGTTAGGGCAATGCACCCAAGCTCCCACTGAGCATGTCCTATAAAATAATCAAAAGGGGTGGATATGTGGGATGACTCATCCCTAACAGGCTTGAGGGCCAGACGGATCAAACAAGTAAAAAAAGATACTTTCTGAGAGCCAGCCTGGGTCTGCCTGATGGTCTTAGCAACAGCAGCTGAGACATGATCTGGAGATGGCCTGGACCAATGAGAGGTAGCCATGTCACACCAGCTGATGCATATTCATTAGACCTCCCCCCCAGGGACAGGTGGAGGGTATATAAGGCTTGCCTCTTCCTGAATAAACTGAGCTTGTTGTTTGACATTCTCCTGGAGTCTGTATGGTTTGACTCTGTGCCTACTTGGCCCCTGCCCCCAAGGGGAACAACAGCAAGGATCCTGATACACAATAGCAAGGCAGGACAACAGATAGACAGGGCTGTCAGGTAGAGAGAATATATAGAAGGAGAAATCTGGGAAGAGACAGAAGGAGCCAGAGAAGGAGGAGGATATCAGGGTCCAGCCATCCAGCTACAAAGCAAGCCACAGATTAAGAGTAAGATGTACAGAAGTAAGAATGAGAAAAGCCCAGAGGCAAAAGATAGATGGGATAATTTAAAGTTAAGGAAAGCAGGCAAGAAACAAGCCAAGATGAGGCCAGGCATTTATAATTAAGAATAAGCCTCCATGTGTAATTTATTTGGGAGCTGGGTAGATGGTCCCCCAAAAAGAGCAAAAACAACCAACTACATTTTGGAGATGTCAGTATCATGTGATGACCATCAAGAACAGGAGTAGCAATCAACGTTATGACTCAAATGGACCTAACACATCTACAGAATATTTCAACCAAACACAAAAAATCATACCTTCTTTCAGCACTGTATGGAACTTTCTCCAAAATTGACCATATACTCATTCACAAAACACCTCTCAACAGATACAAAATAATTGAAATAACCCCCTGTATCTTATCTTATCAGACCACCATGGATTAAAGCTGGATTTCAACAACAAAAACAACAGAAAGCCTACAAACTCATGGAAACTGAACAACTCACTACTGAGTTACCACTGGGTCAAGAAAGAAATAAAGAAATTAAAGACTTCCTAAAATTCAATGAAAATGAATGCACAGCATACTCAAACTTATGGGACACAATGAAAATGGTGCTAAGAGGAAAGTTCATAGCACTGAGTGCCTTCATGAAGAATTTCATGGAGATGCCAGTATCATGGGATGACCACCAAGAATAGCAGTACCAAGGGAGTGGAGTCAGCTGGAGACTAGAAGACAAGCTGTGTGCACTGCAGAGGGCACTAAGTGCCTTCATGAAGAATTTGGGGAGATCCCAAACTGATGACTTAGCAGCACACCTGAAAGCTCTAGAATAAAAAGAAGCAGGTACACATAAGAGGAGTAGACATCAGGAAATTATCAAACTGAGGGTTGAAATGAATAAAATAGAAACAAAGAGAATAATACAAAGAATCAGTGAGACAAAGAGTTGGTTCTTCAAGAAAATCAATAAAATAGATAAACACTTGTCCAAACTAGCTAAAAGGCAGAGAAAGAATATCCAAATTATCAAAATCAGAAACAAAAGGGGGACATAACAACAGACACTGAGGAAATTAGAGAATCATTAGGTCATACTTCAAAACCTGTACTCCACAAATTTGGAAAATCTAAAAGAAGTGGACAAATTTCTTGATTAGACACCGCTTACCTAAGTTAAATCAAGATCAGATAAACAATTTAAATAAACTAATAACCCCTAATGAAAAAGAAGCAGTCCTTACATGTCTCTGAACAACAACAACAAAAAAAGCCCAGGGCCAGACTGTTTTAGTGTAGAATTCTACTAGACTTTCAAAGAAGAGCTAATATTAGTACTCTTCAAATTATTCCACAAAATAGAAAAGAAAGAACATTGCCAAATTCTTTCTACGTGGCCATAGTCACCCTGATACTCCAACCATACAAAGACCCAGTAAAGAAAGAGAATTAGAGACCAACTTCACTTATGAACATAGATGCAAAAATATTCAATAAAATACTGGCAAACTGAATGCAAGAACACATCAAAAAGATCATACACCATGACCAAATAGGCTTCATCCCAGAGATGCAGGGGTGGTTTAACATATGAAAATCTATCAATGTAATACACCATATAAACAAACTGAAAGAAAAACCCACATGGTCTTCTCAAAAGCCTTTGACAAAATCCAACATCCCTTCATAATACAGGTTCTAGAGAGAACAGGGATATGAGAAGCATACCTAAACTTAATAACGGCAATTAACAGCAAGTCCACAGCCAACATCAAACTAAATGGAGGGAAACAAAGCAATTCCACTAAAATCAGGAACAAGACAAGGACGTCCACTCTCTCCATATCTATTCAACATAGTACTTGAAGTTCTAGCTAGAGCAATAAGACAACTAAAAGAGATCAAACTGGAAAGGAAGAAGTCAAACTTTCGCTATTTGCAGATGATATGATAATATACATAATTGAACCAGGGAACTCCTGTAGCTGATAAACACCTTTAGTCAAGTGGCTGGATACAAGATTAACTCAAAAAATCAGTAGCCCTCCTATATACAAATAATATACAGGGCTGAGAGAAATCAGAGAATCACCACCCTTTACAATAGCCTCAAATAAAATAAAATATCATGGTGTAACTCTAACCAAGCAAGTGAAAGTTCTGTATGACTATGGCAGGGTCCTGTGCTATTGTTCCCTTTGGAGGAGGGGGGCAAATAGGCACAGAGTCAAACCATACAGACTCCAGGAGAATGTGGAAACAAAAGCTCAGTTTATTCAGGAAGAGGCAAGCCTTATATACCCTCCACCCGTCCCTGGGGGGAGGTCTGATGAATATGCATCAGCTGGTGTGACATGGCTGTCTCTCATTGGTCCAGATCATCTCAGATCATGTCTCAGCTGCTGTTGCTAAGGCCATTAGGCGGACACAGGTTGGCTCTCGGAAAGTATCTTTTTTACTTGTTTGGGCCGTCTGGCCCTCAAGCCTGTTAGAGATGAGTCATCCCACATATGACAAGAACTTTAAGTCTTCAAAGAAAGAAATTGAAGAAGATATCAAAAGATGGAAAGATCTCCCATGCTCATGGATCATCAGGTTAACAGTAAAAATGGCCATCTTACCAAAAACAATTTACAGATTCAATGCAATCCCCATCAAAATCCCAACACAATTCTTTATGGACCTTGAAAGGATAATACTCAACTTCATATAGAAAAATAAAAAGTCTAGGATAGCTAAAACAATCCTGTGCAATAAATGAACTTCTGGAGGCATCACCATCCCTGATTTGAAGCTCTATTACAGAGCTATAGTAATAAAAACTGCATGGTATTAGCATGAAAACAGACAAGTTGATCAATGGAATTAAACTGAAGACCCAGACCTATGAACACCTATGGACACCTGATTTCTGACAAAGAAGCCAAAATTATACAATGTAAAAAGAAAACATCTTCAACTAATAGTGATGGTCTAACTGGATGTTGGCGTGTAGAAGAATGCAAATTGATCTATATTCATCACCCTGCACAAAACTCAAGTCCAAGTGGATCAAAGACCTCAACATAAATCCATATATACTAAACCTAATAGAAGAGAAAGTAGAAAATAATCTCGAATGCATTGGTACAGGAGACAACTTCCTGAACAGAACACCAATAGCACAGACACTAAGATTGACAATTAACAAATGGGACCTCATGAAACTGAAAGCTTCTATTAGCAAAGGACACCATCAATGGGATAAAATGACAGCCTACAGAATGGGAAAAGATCTTCACCAATCCGACATCTGACAGAGGTCTGATTTCCAAAATATACAAAGAACTTAAGAAACTAGATATCAACAAACCAAATAATCCAATTAAAAATGGGGTGCAGATTTAAACAGAGAATTCTCAACAGAAGAATCTCAAATGGCCAGAAAACACTTAAATGTTCAACACCCTTAGCCATCAGGGAAATGCAAATCAAAATGACTCTGAGATTCCATCTTAACACCTGTCAGAATGGCTAAGATCAAAAACACAAGTGATAGCTCATGCTGGAGAGGGTGTGGAGTAAAGGGAGCACTCCTCTATTGCTAATGGGAGTGTAAACTTGAACAGCCACCTTGGAAGTCAGTGTGGTGATTCCTCAGAAACCTGGGAATCAACCTACCACAAGATCCAGCTATACCTCTCTTGGGCATATTCCCAAAGGATGCTCAATTATGACACATGGACACTTGCTCAACTATGTTCATGGCAGCTTTATTTGTCCAGAACCTGGAAACAACTTAGATGTTTCTTTACCAAGGAATGGATAAAGAAAATGTGGTACATTTTCACAATGAAGTATTACTCGGGTGTTTAAAACAAGGACACCAGGGAATTTGAAGGCAAATGAATGGAACTAGAAAAAAAAATCATCTTTAGTGAGGTAACCCTGGCTGATAAAGACAAGCACAGTATGTACTCACTTATAAGTGGATCTAGTTGTAAAATAAAGGATACCTATGCTACAATCCACAGACCCAGAGAGACCAGGTAACAATGAGAATTCATGAGGGGACACCCAGATCTCCCTGGGAAGGGGAAATAGAAGAGATTTCATGAGTGGACTGAGGGCAGGTGGGGATGGGAACATGAGCAATTATGTTGGGAGGCACAAAGGGTATGAATGCTGAGGGGTAACTGCTTGGAGTACATTTCGGGTTTTGGCAAAGCCTGGCACAGGGGAATTTCTCAGGAGTCTGTGGGGAATACCCAGCTTAGACAGATGTGTCTTTGCCAAGGTGCCTTCTGACTTCATGACTTCTGGGCAGAGAGGAGAAGGAATCTAAGTGTGTGAGAAATGCCAAAGGACACAGAGAGGAAACAGGGCCTGCAAGATGGAAGAGCGGTAAAAAGCCACAATGCAAAATGTAGAGTAATATAAATGAGTTAATTTAAGTTATAAGAGCTAGTGGGCTAAGCCTAAGTTATAGGCTGAGCTTCATAATTAATAAGTCTGTGTCATTTTTTATGAGCTGGTGGCCCAAAGGAAAAAAATCTATCTACAGTATATTTGTTTTTTACAGAGCCAAATAGAGGAGTTGAATGGAGATGTAGTAGGAATTGCCACCCTTGCATCATTGGATAGTTCTATATCCATGATCATACAGATATCCCTGGTTAAATTCAGCTATTCATAAAACAAAAAGTCATGATCATTGAAAAGGGACTTGTATAGAGAAGCATGTGATAATGGTGGAGGGAGTTAAGAGAGGGAAGAGGGTGAGCATAATCAATGCATTATATACACATATGAAATTGTTAAAGGACAAATTTAGTCAAAAAGAGTACTGAGAGTGGACACTTTCCCTGTTCCTGACCTCGAAGGAAATTCTTTCAGGTTTCCCCATTCAGTATATTGTTGTCTATTGATTTGTCACAGACAGCCATTAATGCATTAGGTATAGTCCTTCTATTTCTAGTTTCTTTAGGGGTTCCTTCATAAAAGGACTTGGCTTTTGTTACATATTTGTTATGCATCTATTGTGATAAGAATTCAATTTGTATCCTTAATTCTTATTTATGTTATGATGTTGAACTGGAATGAAACCAACTTGATCATTGTGTGTGGTCTTTATAATGTTTTGTTGGCTTCAAGTTGAAATCATTTTATCGAGGCTTCAAGTTGAAATCATTTTATCGAGAGGATTTTGAATCCTGGTTTATCAAAGAAACTGTTCTATAATTTTCATCTTCTCATGTACCTGTTTTTCATTTCATGGTAATGCTGATTTGCAGAGCAACTTTCAAATCATTCCTTTACTTTATAGTTCATGGAATAATTTGATAAAAAAAGTGGTGATTATTATTTAAAGATATACTTGAATTGGGGGCTGGAGACTTGACTCAACAGTTAATCACACTTGCTGATATTGGAGAGTGCCAGTTTTGGTTCCTAGTACCCACATAGTTACACACAACCATCTGTAACTCTAGGTCCAGGAGATCCAATGTTCCCTTCTGGGTTTTGAGGGCACTAGGCATACTTTTGCTGCACTTACATGCTTGCACATAAGAAAAACACTCATATACACAAAATAAAAGTTGTTGAATTCCATGGTTATTGAATCCAGTCCTAGGCTGATAGTCACTCTGTCTTATCCTCTCTTCGAAACTCATGCTTGGAGGGAAAAAACCTCAAGCCCAGGGCCAGCAAGAGGGAAAAGTATTTCAGGGAAAGTGATTAGCAATTTGTCAGGCCCCCTAGCATGCCAAACTGTAGCTGAGACAATGATGGGTCAATGATGTGTAGAACCACACCTGGACCAGGACCGCTTATCTATGCATAACTCTGGCTCTGAACTTTAACCTAAACTGTCAGGACCCCCAAAATAGAATTTGAGTGGTCAATGGGATTTATTTTTTTTCTAATGTGGCCATAAAGAATAAAACTCCCTTTTCTGATTTCTACTGTTGATTTGGCTCTTTTAGTGGAATTATTGAGGATGAGTGGTCAAGAATGGCTTGTTAAGGATGCCAGGGCACAGGTGCTAGCCCTAACTCCAGTAATACCCTTTCAGTTTTATACCTTCTGTCTCCCTTTTCAAATATGATAAAAAACATTTATGCTTTCATTTATGATAATAGTTCTACTTATTTTCTTGTAAATGACAAAATTTCGTTGTTTGGTCTTGAATAAAACTACATTGTTTACATCAACCACATTTTGTTTATTCATGTATCTATTCATGGGCACCAGAGAGATTCCATATTTCAACTTATGTGAATAAAAATAAAGATGGTAGTGCAAGTATATCCACAGTAAGCACACAAATTTTTCCTATATGTTTATTCTCATGGATTTAATACTTGTATCCATCCTGGTTATATTTTTTTGTCAACTTTACACAATCCAGGGTCATCTTGGAAGAGAGAACTTCAATTGATAAGATGTCTCCATCAAATAAGTAAGTCTGTGAAGCATTTTTCCTGATTAATTACTAATGTGGAGGGCTCAGCCCACTGTGGGTGGTACAACCAACATGTGGTCCTCGGTTGTATAAAACAGAAGGCTGAGCAAGCCATGAGAAGCAATCCAGTAAGCAGCACTCCTCCATGGCCTCTGCTTCAGTTTCTATCTCCAGGTTCCCGCTCTAAATTCCTACTCTGACTTTCCTCATGATGGACTATAAGCTGTAAGATGAAATAAACACTTTCCTCTCCAAATTACTTTTGGTCATGATGTTTATCATGGCAACAGAAAGTGAACCAGCACAGAATCAAAAGGTCGTTTGTTCTTAAAATAAAACTTTATGCTGTTCACCATCCATCAATCTCTGTCTCTCTCCACGCACACATTATACAATCTATTCCTAGACTATTATATATATATTACTATCTATTCTTAGAATAATCTTGGCAATACACTTAGAGCCAGGACATTGCATGCCTGGGAGGCAAGCACTCTACTCCTGAGCTACATCCCCAACCCCAAATAATATTTTGGAATTAGAAGTTTCCCAGTTTACATACTTAAAATTGTTTTCAAGATAACCACATTATATTTAAGTGAAAAATTAATGTTTGCAAAGTGTTAAAAATTATCTGAATAAAAAAACATTTAATTTTGAAATGTAATAAGTGGAAAAATGCTTATCTACCTACTTTAAAAATACAGAATCTGGATCCATATGGTACTCATATATCTTCCAATTTTCAAAAAAAATCAGTCTTTAAATACCAGGCACATTCTTCTAAAATTTAGAAAATATTTCAGGCTTCCAACAGCAAAATTTACAGTAGCACAGCTAAAGTATAATGAATAAACAACAGAATCAAACCCAAAATATTGTATTTTAAATTTTTAATTAAAATTTTTATGCATAAATTTTAGTGTTAATACGTTTTATTTAAAAATGTGAATGAAATATTCTCAAAGAAGCTATTAGGATTTAAAAATATTATTGGAGTGGATTCATAAAAGTAATTAGGATGTAAAAGAATAACTTAAAATTATTCATGAATAAAGTAAAAAAGATAAATTGAGATTTTCTGCGTGTGTGTGTGTGTGTGTGTGTGTGTGTGTGTGTGTGTGTGTGTGTGTGTTGGTTTGAATGAGAATGGCCCCCATAGTCTCCTATGTTTGAATACTTGGTCCCCAGATGGCGGAACCATTTGGGAAGGGTTAGGAGGTGTGCCCTTGTAGAAGGAGGTGTGTCACTGTGGGCGGGCTTTGAGGTTTCAAAAGCTCACACCATTCCTAGTTAGGTCCCTCTCTCTCTTCCATTATATTGCCTTGTTCTTGTGGATCAGGATATAAACTTTGTTACTTCCCCAGAGCCTACTGCCATACTCTAACCCCCTGAAACTGTAAGTCCCAATGAAATGTTTTTGTTTATAAGTTACCTTGGTCATGGTGTTTTGTTACAGTAATTGAAAAGTAACTAAGAAAGAAGTTGGTGCAAGGGAGTGGTCAATTGCTCTGGCAGGCCTGATGGTGCTAGTTTTTGGAGGAATGTGGAAGACTTTGGGACTTTGGACTAGGAAAGCAGTTGAACACTGTAAAGAGGACTAAACAAACCTTCCTACTTGGATCTTGGAAGACAAAAATGCTGAGAGCCATGTGGACTACTGAGGCCCAGCTCAAGAGAGTTTGAGGGGAACAATATTAGCAATTGGGCTACAGACCAGTTTTGTAATATTTTGGCAAAAAAATATGGCTGCTATTTGCCTCTGGCCTAAGACTATGCCTAAGGCTAAACAGAAATGTTTTGGCTAATTTTGTTGGCAGAGGAGATTTCAAGACAGCCTAATAATGACTCTGTAGGTGGAGTTTTTCTGTGTCTCAGCAGTCACTCCCAAATAACCACACAAATATTTATTATTAATTATAAATTCTTGGCAGATATCTCAGGCTGGTTACTAGCTAACTCTTACATTTTAAATTAACCCATATTTCTTATCTACCCTCTGCCATATAATGGTAACTTCTTTCAGCACAGCATGTTTATCTCGTGTTTCCTCTGAGTCTTGGTCGAGACTACTTCTTCCCAGCATTCCTCTGTCCTGAAAATCCTACCTAGCTATTGGCATGTCAGTTCTTTATTAACCAATGAGAGTAATACATATTCATAGTGTACAGAAGTATTATTCTACAGCATGACTCTGTTGTGTAGCTATTAGTAAATCCTCTTATGCAGGTCTACAATGAAAAAAAGAGCAAGTAGAATAAAACGAAGTATACAGTTTGAAAAGAAAAAGAGCATCAGGAAATTTAACATTAGAGCCAAAGTTTGTGTTGAAAGAAATAAGGAGATGCCTGATATGAAATGGAATGAAGGTATTGGTGTCATCAGGGCAAGACCTCATCTAACTAAGCTTCCAACCTATTAAAACAAAATGTCTAAGGAATTTTCTGCTCATAAAAAGCTACAACAAAGGAAGGCATATGAAAATGTAATTCAAGGAGACGACCAAGCTCTATTCCAAGCAGGCAACAGAATTTGGTAGCATCCGCGCACGCAGTTTTGGCTTTAGTCATGAAGGATACAGAAAAAAGAGGGTTATGCAGAATTCCTCCACAGTTAAGGAGAGCTGCTGAAGCCATCTATGTGGCAGGGGAGTTCTGCATGGAGGCCCCCAATTGGAGATAATTGTATGAAGCTGTGAAAGAGAATCCTGGATAGCACCGGAGACTTCAGTGTGATGAAAATGCAAGAGCCATGGTATGTCTGCCAGGGGAGCTGCATCCAGGAAGTGGAACCAACAAAAGAAAAGGAAGTGTGTTGCAGTCAACAAAACCACTGACTAATATTCCATAGTGTACTAATACCACATTTTTCATCATCCATTTTTTGGTTGTAGGGCATTGTCTCAGTTTGAGTTACTACTGCTATGATGAAACACCATGACCAAAAGCAAGTTGGGGAGGAAAGGGCTTGTTTGGCTTACACTTCCACAGCACTGTTCATCAACAAAGGAAGTCAGGACAGGAACTCCACAGGGCAGGAACCTGGAGTCAGGAGCTGATGCAGAGGCCACAGAGGAGTGCTGCTTACTAACTTGCTCCCCATAGCTTGCTCAGCTTGCTTCCTTATAGAACCAGGATCACCTGCCCAGGGGTGGTACCACCCACAATGGCTTGGCCCATCACTCATGAAATCAATAGTTAAGAAAATGCTTTACAAAAAAAAGAAAGAAAAGAAAATACAGCCTTGCCTATAGCATGTTCTCAATGGAAGCTCCCTCCTCTCCAATGACTCTAGCTTGTGTCAAGTTGACACAAACTGGCCAGCATACCTGACCCTTTGTCAACTTGACACACAAACACATCTTTATTAAGCCTCAATATTTCCTTTCTTAGTCATCCCCAAGAGCTCACATTAATACGAGCACCACAATATAAAATTCCAAATTTTAAAAGTTTCACAGTCTTTAAAAATTAATTTTCTTTAAAATAGCCAGTCTCATGTCCAGGTTGTTCATGTAGATCTCAGCCATTTATCCGTCATTGGGTGATCCCCATGTCTTTCTTGGGGTCCTGTTTTCCAGGTAGCCTCTCTGGTGATGTGAGTAGCAGTCCAGTCATCCTTGTTCCACATCTAGTATCCTTCTATGAGTGGGTACATACCATATTTGTGTTTCTGAGTCTGGGTTACCTCACTCAGGATGATTTTTTTCTAGATCCATCCATTCGCCTGCAAACCTCATGATGTCATTGTTTTTCTCTGCTGAGTAGTATTCCATTGTGTATATGTGCCACAATTTATTTATCCATTCTTCAGTTGAAGGGCATCTAGGTTGTTTCCAGGTTTTGGCTATTACAAACAATGCTGATATGAACATAGCTGAGCAAGTGCTCTTGTGGTATGATTGAGGATTTCTTGGGTATATGCCCAAGAGTGGTATAGTTGGATCTTGGGGGAGATTGATTCCCAATTTTCTAAGAAATCGCCATATTGATTTCCAAAGTGGTTGTACAAGACATGAGTGGGAGTAATGAAGGGCAAGAGTCGAGGGAAAGAGAGCCTGTGGGAGTGGGAGATCCCAGCTGGATCAAGAACAGAGAGGGAGAACAAGGAATAGGAGACCATGGTAAATGAAGACCATATGAGAAAAGGAAGAAACAAAGTGCTAGAGAGGCCCACAGAAATCCACAAAGATACCCCCACAATAGACTGCTGGCAATGGTCGAGAGACAGGCAGAACTGACCTACTCTGGTGATGGGATGGCCAAACACCCTAATAGTCGTGCCAGAAACCCCATCCAAGGACTGAGGGATCTGGATGCAGAGATCCACGGCTAGGCCCCAGGTGGAGCTCTGGGGAGTCTAATTAGCGAGAAAGAGGAGGGTTTATATGAGCGAGAATTGTTGAAACCAAGGTTGGATAAAGCACAGGGACAAATAGCCAAACGAATGGAAACACATGAACTATGAACCAAAGGCTGAGGGGCCCCCAACTGGATCAGGCCCTCTGAATAGGTGAGTTGATTGGCTTGATCTGTTTGGGAGGCATCTAGGCAGTGGTACCGGGTCCTGTTGCTCATTGCATGAGTTGGCTGTTTGAAACCTGGGACTTATGCAGGGATGCTTGGCTCAATCTGGGAGGAGGGGACTGGACCTGCCTGGACTGAGTCTACCAGGTTGATCTCAGTCCTCGGGGCAGGCTTTGCCCTGGAGGAGGTGGGAATGGGAGGTGGGCTGGGGGGAAGGGGAGGGGGACAGGAGGGGGGAGAACAAGGGAATCCGTGGCTGATATGTAGAACTGAATGGTATTGTAAAATAAAATAAAAGGAAAAAAATTGAAAAACAAAACAAAATAGCCAGTCTCTTTTAAAATCCAAACTCTTAAAATTTGAAGTCTCTCAACTTTGGATTCCCATCAAATAAAAAAAAAATTAAATACTTTCTTACTTCAAGTGGGAAGAACCAGGGCACAGTCACAATCAGAACAAAGAAAAACCAAACCCCAACTGTGCAAATAACTCAATATCCAATGTCTAGGATTCTCACACAGTCTTCTGAGCTCCTCCAAAGGGCTTGGACCACTTCTCCGGCTCTGCCCTCTGCAGCACACACAGCTTGTCTTTAATCTTCGGCTGGCTCCACTCCACTGTTGCTGCTGTTCTTGGTGATCATCCCATGGTAATGTAATCTCCAAAATTGCAAGCTGGGGTCACTTGTTGCATATGGGCTGCACCTTCACCAATAGCCTCTCCTGGGCTCTCTTCAGGGACTCCAGCTCTGACACACAGTGCCAAGCCTCAGCTGCTCTCCATGACCTCTTCATGCCTTCAAATTCAGTACCACCTCGGTGACTCTTACACTACCAAGTTCAGGTGCCAATATGAGGTACAAAGTTGGCCACCTCTGGGACACAGCTTCTGTGTGCTGACCCTAAGGAAACACTTCTCAGAGGGTTTCACCTCAGTCATGCCAGTCTCTTTTTAATCACATCGGATTCTTCAGCCCCAGCTGACCAGTATCCATTGTCCCACAAAAGCAAAGTGTTTCTGGTTTCTTGTAAATCACACGGGTTCTTCAGCTCCAGCTAACCAGATACCACAAATTCTTTGCACAAAAGGCCTGGTAGAGTTTTTGCTTCCCTCTGGAATTTCACAAGCCAGGCCTCCATTGTCTGCCCTGCTCTCAATATTCTTATCTTCTAAGTTCCTACAGAACAGGTTATTGAGCTCTCAATCCTAAATGGCTGTTCTGGCCCAAAGTTCCAAAGTTCTTTGACAATCCTTCCCTAAACAACATGGTCAGGTCTGTCACAGCAATACCCCACTATCCTGGTACCAATTTCTGTCTTAGTTAGGGTTTCTATTGCTGTGATGGAACACCATGACCAAAAAGCAAGTTGGAGAGGAAAGGTTTATTGGGCTTACACTTCATGGCACTGTTCATCATGAAAGGAAATCAGGACAGGAACTCAAGCAGGGCAGGAGCCTAGAGGCAGGAGGTGATGCAGAAGTCATGAAGAGTGCCTCTCACTGGCTTGCTCCTCATGGCTTGCTCAGTCTGCTTTCTTATAGAACCCAGGACCACCATTCCAGTGGTACCACCGTAAATGGCCTGGGCCTTTCCCAATCTATCCCTAATTAAGAAAATGTTCTATAAGTTTGTCCACAGCCCAATCTTATGGAGGCATTTTCTCAATTGAGACTCCCTCTCCAATGACTCCAATGTGCCAAGTTGACATAAACTAACAAGCACAGCCATTTAAGTTTTTTCCATTTTTTAGTCATTGTGAATAGAGCAGTAACAAACATGATTGAACAAGTATTTGCAGAGAAAGATGTCAAGTCCTTTGAGTATATGCCAAGGTGTGGTATAGCTGGGTCATATGGTAGTTTTACTTTTTAACTTTTTGAGAGTTCTCCACACTGATTTCCATAGTGGCTGCACCAGTTTGCAATCTTACCAACAGTGAATGCGGCTTCTCTTTTCCCTACATCTCCTCCAGCGATTGTTGTCAGTTGTTCTGGTGATCTTTGACACTCTGGCTTGGCTAAGATGAAATCTCAAAGTTGTTTTGCTTTGCATTTCCCTAATTGCTATGGATGATTAACACCGTTTGAGATATTTCTCAGCCATCTTTTTTTCTTCTTTTGAGAACTCTCTCTTTGTTCAGGTTTCAGGCCCATATTTCAAATGGGTCATTCTTTTTTTACTCTGATTTTTGAATTCTTTGTAGATTCTGGATATTAAACCTTTGTCAAGTGTATATCTGGCAAAGATTATCTCCCATTCTGTGGGCTTCCCCTTTCCCTAGATGTACAGAAGTAAGAGAACGAGAAAAGCCCAGAGGCAAAAGATAGATGGAATAATTTAAAGTTAAGGAAAGCAGGCAAGAAACAAGCCAAGATGAGGCCAGGCATTTATAATTAAGAATAAGCCTCCATGTGTAATTTATTTGGGAGCTGGGTAGATGGTCCCCCAAAAAGAGCAAAAACAACCAACTACATTTTGGAGATGCCAGTATCATGTGATGACCATCAAGAACAGGAGTAGCAATCAACGTTATGACTCAAATGGACCTAACACATCTACAGAATATTTCACCCAAACACAAAAAATCATACCTTCTTTCAGCACTGTATGGAACTTTCTCCAAAACTGACCATATACTCATTCACAAAACACCTCTCAACAGATACAAAATAATTGAAATAACCCCCTGTATCTTATCTTATGAGACCACCATGGATTAAAGCTGGATTTCAACAACAAAAACAACAGAAAGCCTACAAACTCATGGAAACTGAACAACTCACTACTGAGTTACCACTGGGTCAAGAAAGAAATAAAGAAATTAAAGACTTCCTAAAATTCAATGAAAATGAATGCACAGCATACTCAAACTTATGGGACACAATGAAAATGGTGCTAAGAGGAAAGTTCATAGCACTGAGTGCCTTCATGAAGAATTTCATGGAGATGCCAGTATCATGGGATGACCACCAAGAATAGCAGTACCAAAGGAGTGGAGTCAGCTGGAGACTAGAAGACAAGCTGTGTGCACTGCAGAGGGCACTAAGTGCCTTCATGAAGAATTTGGGGAGATCCCAAACTGGTGACTTAACAGCACATCTGAAAGCTCTAGAATAAAAAGAAGCAGGTACACATAAGAGGAGTAGACATCAGGAAATTATCAAACTGAGGGCTGAAATGAATAAAATAGAAACAAAGAGAATAATACAAAGAATAAGTGAGACAAAGAGTTGGTTCTTCAAGAAAATCAACAAAATAGATAAACACTTATCCAAACTAGCTAAAAGGCAGAGAAAGAATATCCAAATTATCAAAATCAGAAATGAAAAGGGGGACATAACAACAAACACTGAGGAAATCCAGAGAATCATTAGGTCGTACTTCAAAACCTGTACTCCACAAATTTGGAAAATCTAAAAGAAATGGACAAATTTCTTGATTAGACACCACTTACCTAAGTTAAATCAAGATCAGATAAACAATTTAAATAAACTAATAACCCCTAATGAAAAAAGAAGCAGTCCTTACATGTCTCTGAACAAAAAAAAAAAGCCCAGGGCCAGACTGTTTTAGTGTAGAATTCTACCAGACTTTCAAAGAAGAGCTAATATTAGTACTCTTCAAATTATTCCACAAAACAGAAAAGAAGGAACATTGCCAAATTCTTTCTACGTGGCCATAGTCACCCTGATACTCCAACCATACAAAGACCCAGTAAAGAAAGAGAATTAGAGACCAACTTCACTTATGAACATAGATGCAAAAATATTCAATAAAATACTGGCAAACTGAATGCAAGAACACATCAAAAAGATCATACACCATGACCAAATAGGCTTCATCCCAATATATAAAAATCTATTCTATTTTTATATAGTATCAATAAGCCAATCAAGGAAAAATTAGGGAATAAATTCTACTTATAATACCATCATAAAGAGCTACAGTTAAGAAATTTAACACATTAACTGCTACTCTGTAAAAATTAACAAACTGATCTCACTCTCAGTACATTCAGATTATTTTGCTGGTAGATATGTGTGGGAGCCCACAGAGGTTTCCCAGTGAGATCTGAGCTTGCTTTACCCAGCAAGGCTGCATAAGAGGATGGACTGACCACATGTGTGATTATCAGGTGTTTGGAAGAGTTTGCACTTAGCTGTGCTAGGGGAAGGTCTTTTGCTCCATCCCTTGTCATTCCTTTAAAAAGCCCTTTGGAAGAGACAGAAGGGGCTGGTGGATAATGATCCAGACCCTCCCAAGGCTGTCCGGTGTTTCTAATTGTCTCTCTCCTCTCTATCCATCTATCTAAATCTCTTATCCCTCACTCCTCAAGTGTACCCTGGGGGGGAAGGTGAGGGCAGCCCCCCCACAGACATATGAAATGGGTTTTATATGGAGTAAATCAAAGTTAAGTCAATATCCATACTGGTAGTGAACATGTCTTTAGTTTTTTTTTTTCTTAAGACACTGTCTAGCTAACAAGCTGACCTTAAACTCAGTATTCTCCTGCCTTAGGCTCCTGGGTGCTTAGCCAAACCTGGATTAACGTGGATCTTTTGTGTCCTACTAATAGTTATACATATTTGTGAATGAGAGGTTATTTCTGAACCTCTTACAGGATGGACTTAATAAATGATACAACAGATATGGATTTAATATATAATTTCTATGAAGAATAACAGCTATCTATAGCCTACCAAAAAAAGCTTAAAACAAAAAAATTCTTGTATTTCTATGCTGAACTGTCAAAGTTGTCTTGATCTACAAGGAGGGTCTACTTAGAAGTATTAGAGGGCATACATTACTCATTCCTACTGAGGCAGACTTAGTTGCATTGGCATTAGAGAGTTTGCAGAAACATTTCAAATGGTTTATTAAACATAGTCTTTTTTCTTCTTTCTAATCAACATTCCTGATAATTATCTTGATTTTTAAGTGTTACTCCACAGCCAGCGAGAGGAAAACAACTGTTAGATGATTTTCCCTGTGATAAGGGAGGAAGGGAAATACAACACAAACTAACAGAACAATAAACATGGAGATCTATTTTAATAGCCCAAATAAGGAAACTCCTAAAAACTCTGACTTCTATACAGTTACGGTTACGTTTGTTTGGAAATTCTTATAGAGATATAGAAAAAGTCTGTAGAGAAACTAAAATGACGTTTTCCTTCCACCTTTACTGTGTTAGAGCAATGCTTCTCAACCGTCCTGATGCCGTGACCCTTTAAAACAGTTCCTCATGGTGTGGTGACCCCAACCAGAAAATTATTTTGTTGCTACTTCATTAAATGTAATTTTGGTACTGGTACAAATTGTAATGTAACTATTTTGGGGAGACAGAGGTGTGCCAAGGGGATCATGACCCACACGTTGAGAACACTGCGCTAGAGCTTCATGTGTAAATGAAATGTTATGAAGAAAAGCGTATTTATGAGGCGTTTACTTTAGAAAAGCACATCGAACAATTGAAGAAACTGAGATGAGAAGGGATATGTAGACTCTCCAGCACGACTAGAGGTATAAGGTTCTAAGAAATACAACTTAGGGAGTGCAAAAGACCTGACAAGTCTCTATCACTTAGTCTGAAATTGAAAGGGAGAAAAAAGAGGTGTTCATGGACTTGATCTTGTACAGAAAAATATTTTAAACATGCCCTCAGATGAGTTGGTTGTAGATATATGACTGCTTATCACCGTGATGAAACTTTTAACTTAATTGCATGAGTATATTGAGTGCTTTACAACAGGATTTTTTTTTGGAGACAGGATTTCTCTGTGTAGCTTTGTGCCTTTCCTGGAACTCACTCTGTAGTCCAGGAGTCCAGGCTGGCCACAAACTCACAGAGATCTGCCCGCCTCTGCCTCCTGAGTACTGGGATTAAAGGCGTGCACCACCACTGCCCGGCCAGGATGGTTCTTAAAGAACTGTTATGGTGAAAATGTCCTTCATTGAAATAATGCATATTAAACTATAAATAAATTGTCAGAGATCTATTAAATGTTATGTTTCAAGTTAGTGGTATTCAGAAATATGGGGTATTTATTGCCCATTTTTATATTGAAAAGATTTCAATATTTATTTCTAATTATAATTATGTATAATTAATATGAAACAAATGCTAAAAACAGAAAACCACAAGGAGTTTCAACCTTTTAAAAGAAAAGCCAAATACAGAAATGCAGAGATGATTCTAATTGTAGATCTGAGACACTCAGGCCTTGACCAGCCTAAGGAAGAAAACTTACTATCATTAAGTAGAGCCATTAAACAATGTACTTTTCTTGCACAGAGAAGTAACATATACCTTTAATACTTGAAACTTCTTCTAGGCATTTGGTGAGGAAATAATGTAGACGGTAACCAAAGTTGATGCACAAGAATGTACAGAGTTAAAATATACATAAACACAAAACAGATGGATATAAACATGAATATGTATGAACATTTATGAATCTATCAGCTTCTACATTCATATTAAACACATTATCCAAGACATAAATTAAGTACCAACAGCCAAAAAAAAGTATTTTAAAAGTATCTTTAATGACAGGAAATGAAGCTCAGCAATCTGTGTGCATATACACACATACACACATGAAAAGCAGATATAAAAACAATATGTACATTATAATATACATATATGACAATGCATAAGAACAATACTGGAGCAACAAGGAAAAATGTCTCAGATAGTTCTTGAAAAACACTGAGCACATACAAATGAGTACAAGTCAAGAAGGCAAGGGAGTCATTAGGACTGATTGCTGATAGCATTCAATTTCTTAGGTTAAATCATCTACTTAGAGATTTTTTTTTCCTGCAACATAGCTGATGTATTCTTCTGGCAAGAGGGAAAAGGAAAGGAAGCAGGGATGCAGAAAAGGGGTGATTAACAGCTTTCAATTCCAGTGAAATAATGACAGTGAAATACCATTTGCAGCTCATGACGCTGCACACACACACACACACACACACACACACACACACACACATACACGAGTTACAGTGGACCATGAGACTGTGCAAGGGAGATGGGCATACTCGGTTCTTTTTTTTTTCTTTTTACTAGCTGCACTGGCTGGCTGGCACAAATACAAACTGGTACAATGCTTATGAAAGGGAAGCCTTTTGGCAACACACAGGGGAAGTCTTTGAAACGTCTATATGTGGTTGCTGCAAGTCCACAGTTAAGGAGAGACCATCCAGGATGCTAGCCTAGATTTGGCTCGACAAGGAAGGATTCGCTCATCAGGGCACGCAGTGTTGGTTTTTTAAACACAGGGAAAGAACTAGGCACCACCTGAATGTCCAACAATGCGGGAATGATTACAGAAATGTTAAGGTCCATGGATACACAGGAGCACTCTGCAGGCACTGAAGATGACGTTCCATAAGCCTGTTGAATAGCATGGAAAGAAGTTCAACGCGTTGACTTGTGTTTGGTTTTAGTCGCTGAAAAAAGCAGGTTAAGAAACACCACGTACATGAACCACTCTACAAGAATATGTTAAAAGGGAAGGTGGGTCTGGGATGAGAGGGGGAGAAAGGGGTAGCAGAGAGCCTGGAAAAACAGCACACCAAAGAAGGTAAAAGAGGTTCTCTCTGAGTATTAGGATGATGGGAAGCAATTGCACTCTTGGTTCTTTCTCCCACATCAGACAGACTTCCTTCTCCTTCCAGATATTTCTACCACGGAATTGCATCACCTGTGCAGTAAACAAAGAGACAGAGAACGCTTTTAAGAATCAGACTGACCACAGGGAGAAGAGGCAGCCTTTAACCTCTCAAATGGCACAGATTAGTGGGATTATTGGGGCAGGGGAGCTTTCTGGAGGTGGGGAGAAAGAGAGGGAGAGGACAGAAGCAGCTGGAGGGGGAGGGGCGGAGAGCAGAGAGGGGATGGGGCAGCTAGCTGGCGCTGGCAGGGGAGGGGGGAAGAGGAGGAGAGGGGAGGGAGAGAGGGCAGGAGAGGGGGAGAAGGAAAGAGGGAAGGGGAGGGGGAGGGAAGAAGGGAGGGGGAAGGGGTGAAGAAGGAGGAAGAGGGAGAGAGAAACCTGCACTCCCAATACAATACACTGCTGGTGGGTTGGGGTGGGGTGGGGGGCTGTAAACGGGGTGGGAGCCAAGATTTGGCTCTACTGGCTGGGGCCTGGGATGTCTTCATCGAAAGGTGGCCTCGTCATCGGAGTCATCATCGAAAGCCCTGAAGTCAGCACTGGTGGACTGGCGGGCCCAGGCTTCTTCCCTTTCGGCCTCTCTCTCCTTGTGGGACTTGAACCTCCCCACGAAAATCTTGCGGTAGTTCAGGAACATTCCATTCAGCGCATCTATGGCCCGCTCGGCCGACTCCTGCTTCTGGAAGTGCACGAACCCGTAGCCCTTGGGCCCCTTCTCGTCACAGGCCACCTTGCAGGACAGGATGTTGCCAAAGGCCGAGAAGATGTTGTACAGCGCCTTGTTGTCGATGGTCTTGCCCAAGTTCTTGATGAAGACGTTGCCCACCCCGCTCTTGCGGAGCGACGGGTCCCTCTGGGACCACATGATGCGCACCGGCCTGCCATTGATAACGTCAAAGTTCAGGGTCTCCAGGGCCCGCTTGGCATCCAGCTCTTCCTGGTAGTTGACATATGCGTAGCCCAGGGAGCGCCGGGTGATCTTGTCCCTGCAAATGCGGATGGACACGATGGGCCCGGCGGGGCTGAACTTCTCGTACAGCATGGACTCGGTCACGTCGGGGTGCAGGTCGCCCACGTAGAGCGAGGCCGTGGGAAAGTCTGGGCGTCTGTCGGAGGCCCCTGCCGCCGCCTCTTCCTCTTCTGCAGCCAAGGCCGCCGCCAGCTCCTCATCCATGTCCACCCTCCCGTAGGAAGGCGACGCAGCAGCCTCCGCAGCGGCGCCCCGGGCCTCCCGGAGGCTGGCCTCCGCCAGGCTGGCCTCGGTGGCTGCCACCGCCGCCGCCTTCTTCCCCGCCAGGGCCACCGCCTCCCCCAGGCTGGCCTCCACCGCGGCCGCCGAGGCCTCGGCCTCCACCTCAGCCTCCACCTCTGCTTCCACCTCCGCCACGGAGGCCTCCGCCACCGCCTCCGCCACGGTCGCCGCCGCAGCCTCCGCCGCCGCCGCAGCCGCCGCTGCAGCGACCTCCGCCGCCACCGTCGCCGCGGTCGCCACGGTCGCCACGGTCACCGCTGCCGCCGGGCCGCTGCCGCGACCTCCCTTCCCGCGAACTGAGGGGGCGGAGAGGCGGCGAGGGCCGGTGGGCGCCGGAACCCGGGCCGGGGGCTGGCGCGGGAGCTGCGGGCAGGGAGTCCGGGCTGGCGGAGCAGGCGGGACCGAGTCACCCGGGCTGGCGAGCGCCGGCCGGTAGCGCGCAGAGCCCGGTCTCCGCAGCAGCAGCCGCCGCCGCCGCCGCCGCCGCCGCTCGCTCGTGGGCTGGCTGGCTGGCTGGCGTGCGGGGCGCGGGCGGGAGGGCGGCGTGTGGTGGGGGGCGGGGGTGTTGGCGTCTGTGGTCCGGGCAGCTGGGAAGGCTTCTGTCTCTTTGGTTCCCCCTGTGGCTGCTGCGGGGCTGCGGGGCTGCGGGGGCGGGGAGCAGTTGGGGTGGGGGTACCAGTGCGCAGCCTCTGAGGCGCCCACGCGTTTGGGAAGAGGATGCCAGGGACGGGACTGTGCTCTGGACCGAAGGAATTCGGGTTCCGTGTCTTCTGCTGGCCCGGGGGGGGGGGTGGGGGTGGGGGCGGGGGGGGCTTGTTTTCTGTCCCCAGCACCCTAAGGGAAGGTTGTCATGAATCAAGTGGGTGGGTGGCCTCGAAGCTAGGCTAGCCCTGGCTGATGGAGCCTAGAAGCAGTATTCCAACATCCGGGGTGGGATGGTGGTGGTGGTGGTGTCTCAAACCCTGGGAAAAAAGCACACACACACACACACACACACACACACACACACACACACACACGGGAGGGGGGGGCAAGAGCATTCTCTCTAGTGTCTGTGTGTATTTGTGGGTGCATGTATTTCTCTGTGTGTCTCTCTGTCTCTCTCACAAACTCACACACACATACACACAGGAGCAAGAGCATTCTCTCGTGTGTTGTGTGTGTGTGTGTATTTCCTTGTGTGTCTCTGTCATGTCTCTCTCACAGGCTCACAGAGGCATGAGAGCATGCGCTGTCTATCTCTGTTGCTCTCACACAACACACACACACACACACACACACACTCCCTCATTCACGTCACCACCACCACTGGCACCCAGGAAAGCATGAGTCTTCCCAGCTCCCCACGCAGCCTGCTGAGCCATTTTCTGAGTAGGCTCCCCCTTCCCACCCCCCACCCCACTCGGCAACATTTCCAAAGGAGAGAATGAAGAATACATGCTCATTCATAACGCCCTGCCACAAATACTCTACATGGAGCCTGTGCCAGTCCCTGGGGATGCAGGCATCTAGAAGACAGAGGAATATGAGCTGCCTTCCAGCTTCTCCTGGGGAGCAGAGAGCCTGGACTGGAAACTGTACCCTACTCCACCCCCAGCCTCTCCATGATTGTACCCCGGCCCCTGGACTACTGTGAACCTGGGGTTCTGCAGAGCCTCAACTCCCACGTGGCACGTGAAAATCAAGAGCACCTTGTCTCTAGGGCAGCATCCCTCAATGGTAAGTTAAAGAAAGTCAAAGTGGGAGGGGTGGCTGGGGGCGGGGCCGGAGCTGAGAAGGGCCTGGCCCAGAGCCAGGTGCTTGTTCACTCTCAGCCTATGCCCTTTAGGTGCTGAGGTCCCTGACTAGGACCAAGAAGTGCCCATCTCTGCCCAGAAGGCAAATGAGAACAGGGCCTGGAATCTCTCTTGAGGGTGAGATGCAGAGTCCACACTCACCAGCCAGGGCTTCTGGCACAGGGGCTGGAAGTGTGGAAAGGGGACTCTGTATGTTACTGGTGTGGGGAGGGCAATGCCAGCACACAGAGCTAACTGCTGAGGGCACAGGCAAGCTGGCAACATGCAGAGTGTAGACCCAAACGGACTGGAGTCCCGAGTCCAGAAAGGAGGACCAGATGTTCAGAGTTCTGGAAGGAATCAGGGGAAGCTGTGTTGAAGAGGGGATGCCAAGTGGGTTGTGAAAGGGAGGTCGAACTGCCCCATGCCTAGGCGGGAGGGAAGGGATCCAGCAAAGGAATCACTCTGTGCCCCAAGATCTGTGCTGTGGCAGGACCCACATGGTCACTGGTGCTCTACCAGTGACCTAAAGTCTGCAGGGCCATAGGGTGGAAGGTCTCTAGGACATACATGGATGGGCTTGCTCACAACTCAGCATGGGCAAGGAAAGGGTGATGTCACCAAAATGACAGACAGTGATTTGAACATCAGTGTGCATACAAGTGTGGGTGCCCCCCCCAAATCTGTGGTAGAACGTAAAGAAAACTGTCAGACGGAACTAGTTCCCATAGAGTTTGAACAAACTTTCCCTCTGTCTGCACTGCCATTTCAGAAACAGGGGTCCCATGCTGGCCAGAAACCAAGGGCATCGGATAGGTTACAGAAATTAAAATGCCCAACCACGGTGCCTTTCCTCAAGACTTCTAGACTCCACCTACAGTAACTCAAGATGCCCCTCTACGTAGCAGAATTGCCCCCCAGAAGACTGAGTTGTTCTGTTTTTAAACTTTTGTTATTTTATTGGAATGTAGTGACAAACAAAAAGTATCGGGTGTCACCTTGATTTCTTCATACAGGTGTCATCGCCCCCTACCCCACCCCATACACAGTTTTGCATCTTGGATACACAGTTGCAGAAAAAATGGTGTTTGTCTGAGTCTGATGCACAAATATCTCTGTGGTGTGTAGAGTTAGAGTCTTTTGTGTCTGTGACCAAGAGTCGCAGAGCTGGGTCCTAGGGTAGTTCAATGGCTGTTTTGTGAGGAATCGCCACACTCATTCCCATCATGGTTCCCCGAGTTCACACTCTGTTCCCCTTTCCCTGTATCCTCATTATGATTTGTCCTTTGTTTATTTCACAGTGGCCATGCTGACTTGGGTCAGATGGGCTACAGCAGGCTTTGTATGTGATTTCCCTCTGGCTGAGGAAGTTGAGTACTGTTTCGAGTATTAATTAGCCATTTGTACTTAGCATCATATCAGGTCTGTGGGATCAGACGATGGTGACCATGGAATATTACATGCCATCACATGGACCTGAAACAGCACCCCAGTTTGCCTTGTTTATACAAGGCTTTCTCTAATGGCAGAACCCACACAGGATAGGACAACAGGAACTTGAGAACGGGACATAGTCCCTGTGGGCCATGAGGCAGGACTTTCCACCTCTGCCTGAGAAGCTGGGACACAGATAGGATCCCTGCCCTCTGGAAAAGCCCAGCTCTCTGCACCTAGCAGAGCTTGTACCAGCAGAGGCAAGGGTCAGGAACCTAGGGCTTGGGAGTCAGGTGCAACCCCTAGTGGTCTGGGGTGGGATGCTGGCAGACAGAAGGGACAGATGAGCCTTGCCTCACCTTGTCAGGTGTCTATCCTAGAGGGGCAGCATGGGTAAAGCCCTGATTGCTGGGTGGGGCTTGATGATAAGACGGTGTGGTGTGGTCACAGCAGAGGATCTTCTCTTCAGGGGAGCAGGAGACACATGAGAAGGAACAGCAATGGGAGGATAACCACAGGGCCAGGCTTCCACAAACTCCTACTCTGCCTTTGTAGATCACTGACCCACACATGTCAGTGCCATGGCTGGAGAAACGGCTGCAGAGGACTGTCACCAGTGTCTGCAAATCTGTCCCCGAGACAGTCCTTAAGATCCCCAACCACAGTAAGGAGACCAGGACAGTGACTACTTAAGATCCCCAACCACAGTAAGGAGACAGGTACAGTGACAAGGACAAGAGCTGGAGACTCTGTCTCAGTCCTTCCTCTGCAGCCTCCATAAAGTCCCACATTCTTTTCGACACTTCTTGAGTGCTCATCCCACCTGTAAGCAGAAGTGTTCAGAATACTAATCACTTTGACAGGGCTAAAGACAAAGAGCCCTGTGCAGTGTCCCTGGAGGGAGGACAGGCCTTTCAAATGGGAGGGAGGGCCACTGATGCCCCTCATTTCATGATTCACAAGGATTCCTGGAGAGACATATTGGCTACGGTGTCCTCCCCTAGGCAGGCTGTCCCTGTACTCAGCGAGATTGTTCTCCACTGAGAATGTGACCATAGACTTGTCAGAAAACATGAAATATGATGAAGGAAGAGGCAAAAGAAGATGATTGGTGGCACAGTGTTCTAGGGTCCAGGAGGCTGCAGAGGAGCACCATGGAGCCCAGGGAAGGCTTCTCTGAAGATAATGAGCTGCCAGTCTTGCATGGAAAACCTGCCCAGCAGAGAGAGCTGTAATGTACGAGGTCACTATGGCAGAAGCCTCCGGTGCTAGTGGGACCTACATGGAGCCTGCCATCCATAGAGCCTGGAGCTTAGTGTAACAGGGGGAAGAAGGAAGGAACTAGGGAGGAGGGGCCAGGGGTGAGCAGCTCTCCCCATCAAGTCTTGTTCACACTGGTGTGGGGAAGGAGGAAGATCCGTCAGACTAGGCAGTGTCTAGGGCCACACCAACTCATTTCTCTCTCTCTCTCTCTCTGGCTGCTGTGTGTGGGCAGTTTTGCTGATGTGGAGGGCACAAAGATAAGCAGGGAGCCAAGTTGCTATGGGCCTGCCTCCTGACAGTCTTTCCCCCATGAGACTGCAGTATGTTGTTCCAGACTGAAGCAGAGTCTGTGGGCTAATGCATGGATTCCCAAGGAATTTTACAGTAAAGGAGGCAGCATGCACTAGTGCCTTAAAGGAGTCACTGACCAAACCTCAGAAGTGCCGGACAGTATTTGTGAGTGATGGGTCAGTCCACAACACTGTGCCTTCCTCTTCTTTGTGACTCCCCCATCAGTCTTCTCCAAAGGATAATGGATAGCGAGCATTGGTCCAAGGATGAAGGTGAAACAGTGTTGGAGAGGCATCGCCGTATCCTCCCTCTGCATATGTACCTGGAGACACCATGCCGTGTCTAGGCGGTTTCTGTGGCCACCGACTATCAAATGCCAGGGGAACTCTTAAACTCTACTGCCCTTGTGTTCCCTGCATCCCCACCATAGTCTTCTAACAGGCCACTCCTTTCCTCCAAATTCCCAGCTCAACTCAGTGGCCAGATTCATCTGTAAAGGTGAATTATTACATCCTTGGCCTGGCCTTAAATGGTCAGAAGGGCTGCCTGTTGCACTTTGACTCAGTGCAAACTTCTTGGCAAGGCTGAAATATGATGAACCCTTGCCAAAGGACCCCCTTCTGTCCTCTCAATACCCTGGCCAACTTGAGCTCTGGGAGAATCCCATGACACTGCTCTCGGCTGTGAGCCCTGCTCTTCCTGAGGGCTCCCACCTTCTTGAAATAGTAGACAACTTTTAAAAATTAGATTGTTACAACGAGTCTCAGAATACGTGCTCAGGCACCTGTCAGTCAGAACAGAACAACAACAACAAAAACACTTTGTTTTTAAGTCCAGATGTTTTGGTCCTGTGGGATGACAAAAGATAATAGCTAAACAATCAAGTTACTACCCCCTTTGTGACTCTTTGCAATTCATTCTCCTGGGCTGTTTCTTTTCTTTATTTTATTCATTTTACATACCAACCACAGATCCCTGCCTCATCCCTCCTCATGCTCCCCGCCCCGCCTAGCCTACCCTGGCCCATCCCTCCTTCCCTCCTCCAAAAGGGTAAGTTTCTCCTATAGGGTTTTCCCATGAGGGGAGGGACAGCTAAGTCTGGTACATTCAGTTGAGGCAGGACCAAGCCCCTTTCCCCTTCCATCAAGGCTAGCAAGGTGTCCAAACATAGGCAATGGGATCATGCACCTGTTCATCACCGCCAGGGACCCCTCAAACAGAACCAGCTACACAACTGTCTCCCATATTTTGAGGGTCTAGTCCAGTTCCATGCAGGTTCCACGGCTGTCTGTCTAAAGTTCATGAGTTCCTACGAGCTTGGTTCAGTTGTCTCTGTAACTTCCCATCATGATCTTGACCCGCCTTGCTCATAGAATTCCTCTTCTCTTTCTTCGACTGGACTCCAGGAACTCAGGCTGGTGCTTGGCTGTGGATCTCTGCATCTGCTTCCATCAGTTACTGGATGAAGGCTCTATGATGACAGTTAGGATATTCACCAATCTGATTACCAGGGTAGGCCATTTCTCAGACCCTCACCACTAGTGCTAGTAGTCTAATCTGGGGACATACATGTGGATTCCTGGGTATTTCCCTAGTACCAGGTTTCTCCCTTACCCCATGATGTCTCCCTCTCTCAAGGTGTCTCTTTCATTGCTCTCCCACTCCATCCCTCCCCCAGCTTGACTATCCTGTTCCCTCATGTTCTCATCCCCCCTCGCCTCCTCTCTATTGTCCCCCTCATCAGTAGTTTACTCATGGAGATCTCCTCTGTTTCCCCTTCCCCTTCCCAAGGTGATCCTTAAGTTCCTCTTAGGGTCCTCCTTGTTTCCTAGTTTCTCTGGAGCTGTGGGTTGTAGTCTGGTTACCATTTGCTTTATGTATCTAGTATCCACTTATGAGTGAGTACACACCATGTTTGTCTTTCTGAGTCTGGGGGTGGCTCAGTGGTTAAGAGCACTGACTGATGTTCCAGAGGAACTGGATTCAATTCCCTGTGCTGTGTTTCATAGAGTGGACCCTGGGTCTCTTCTGGGTGTGTCTATAGTGAGAAGTAAGATCTTGGTCTATCACTATCTAATCTTCCTAATTCTCTTCCTCTTTCTTACCCTCCTCTCTTGTTCTCTCTCTGTCTTCCCTGCTCTACCCCCTCCCTGAGGTTGGAAACCCCTTTGACTCTTTGGTATTGGTCCTGCCTGAGCAGCCAGGGCTCACAAAAGGATGACAGCCTCGGGGTGGGCAGAAGATATGAAGAAGCATGTCGTTCTAGCAGCTCTAATGCACTGCTGACCACCTGCCACCTGAGGGCATGGAGAAGATGGACCTGGGAACAAAGCTGACTTGGCGGCAGGATCATAGAGGCTAAAGTGTAACCACTGTGCACTTGATTTCCTTCCTGAAGTTGGAATTTTGGAAACTCTCCAGATGGCAGTTTCCTTCAGGACGGTCCCTTTGCCCAAACCCTGCTTCGAAACCAACAGCAAAGAGTGATCAGGACTGAGGGTTTTGTCACAGCTTCCCCCATATTCTTTTTTCTCGGGTAACCAATTCACCTTCCTTCGCATGCTTCCAGGTGTCCCTGGGCCTGTCTGTCATAACCACAGGCAATAGGAGTGATCACTTAACAGTGTACCTAAGATGCAGCAAAGGCCATGGCTTTGGAGAGGTGCTTACCTTGGACATGTTACTGTATGCTCTTTGCTTTTCCTTACCTTTGGAGTCCTGGGCTGTACAAAGAGATATCTATGAGCATGAAAAGTGGTCATGTGCGGCCAATGTTTTTCACCAATGCCTGGCATGCAGTCAATGCCCAATACAATAGACTGTTTATTAATCTCATCTCCCTCTCTCCTGAGGATGTCTTGTTCATCTGGTTTTCGAAGCCAGTGACTTTTCTTTCTGGCACCCCAGGATGTCTGGAACTTTCTCTCTGACCAGGATCAAAGTGTCAGCACAGAGGGAGTCTGACCTCCTGCCTTCAGTCCTTGGTCAAGGCCACATTTCACTCCAGGCCACTGCCTGTTTCTCTGGCCTGAACTCACTTAGCTAACCCCCTCTGTGGAACTTTTCCCAACCAGAGCTACTTTAGGATCCACTGATCCCCCACCCCACCCCAGGGTGTCCAAGGCTTTTGCAAATGAGCATTTGAAAGCCTGGTGCTTTTGTCCTCAAGCAAAGCACCCAACAGGTGTGAGCTACCCAGTTGCTCCAAAGAATGTGTATGGGTCAGGAATGTTTTCTGTCTTCTCTTTCAGAATCTCACTGGGACACATCTGGACACACTTCACAAAAGGTCATGCTTTGCTGCGGTGCAAATGCACTGGGTGCCTCTTGATGCTGCCATGTCATCCTTGCCGCAATATCACCGATGTCTAAGACTATGAAGTGACAGTTCATGGCTTACCAAAGTGTGAGTACTGTAGGTTGTTGTTCATTTCAGGTTTGGGTCTGCCTAACAGACAGATCCTCGACTCTCCCACAGTGTGGTGAGGTCTCAGTCAGTCCAGATGAGGAGCCTTTCCACCTCCTCTCTCCCTGTATTGTCCAGAAGGCAGAATGATAGGAGGTGAACTCTCTTGGGAGTGTGTATCTTATCCTTTTTTTGTCCAGGGATCTTCTGAAAGGTGAGTTTAATTTGGACTCAATGCAGCAATCACCAAATACACTTTCTGTATCTGTCTCCTACACATGCAAGTCCTCAGAGGGCAGGCAAACTAATATCATTAAATATTCAGCCTGTAACCAACCGCCTGTGGAACTGGTGTTCATACCATCTCTCCTTTACCTTTGACAACATTTTGGTATCGTGTCATTCAAGCACTGGCCTGAGTGCAGAATCTGGGATATGATTCAACACAAGGCATTCTTGTTCCACTGCTGCTGGTGGAGACCATGTTCTTCTGCTCTGTAGGAACCCATGCTGTCATTACAAAATCACAGCTGCACAGGCAGTTAATGTTTACCAGCCCCCCAGAACCCAGGTATTCTGGGCTACAGAGAACACAGGGAGCTGTAGTGTTGTTCTGCTTTTCTGTCCTTACAAATCCCCAGTTGGCCCTTTCCATGTCTCCTGCTTATGGATCAAGATCCTAGCTCCCAGCTACTGCTCCAGCGCCATGCCTGCCTGCCTGCTGCCATGCTCCCCACCGTGATGGTCATGGATTCACCCTCTGAAACTGCAAGCAAGCTCTAGTAAACGCTTGCATAAGTTGTCTTGGTCATGGTGTTTTCTCACTGAAGTAGAAAAGTAATCAAGACCCCTCACACACACCTTATTAGTAGCCTGTCTGTATTTCTCATTTGGAAGCCGCTTTCTCTTTGTGAGCCTTTCCTATAGTTTTGCTTGGAGTTCATTCACTTCCCAGAGCTGTGGTTTTCTCATCCTGCCCCTTGTTTGTACCATTTCTAACACAGTTTCTTCTGATGGTGTTGCAGCCCTCAGTCCCTCCTTTTTCCAGAGACAGCAATGGCAGACAATTCCTGGGACTTCCTGTTTCCCCGCTGTTTAATGAGTTTCTAGGAGGTTTTTCTTCCCTTGACTTTTTGAGGCTGTATTGAGATATTTCTGATACAGAACAAAATGCTCCTATTTCAAATATGCCACCGGGTAGGTTCGACAAGTGACACCTAGAGTGTTCACTGCAGCTACGAACATGTTCTCAAGCCCTTAGCAATGCTTCCCTCTCCCTCGCCCTGACACTCTTTTCCCTGTCTCTAGGCAAACACAGATACGCTTTTGGGAAATGAGAGCTTCTTTGTATTTTCTGGAATTGTGCACAAATGCTGATTGTCAAATCCTCACAGAGACACACATCCCACAGTATGGACCTTTTGAAGCATCTGGCTTCTTTCAATCCTAATAGCAATTCATTTTGAGAGTCTCTTATTTTGCTGCCTTCGCCAAGGCTCTGTCTGCTGTCTAGTGTTTTCCTGCTTAGTTACCCAGCAGCTTGTCCATTTGCTCAGCCTCTGATGGACATTTGGAAGTTTCTAAGCTGTGGCTACTTTAAATCTTTAAATCAAGCTTTTATGCACATCCATCCGCAAGATTTCTTGATGAATGCTTTAACTTGGTCTTGGAAGACACTTATGCATAGATTGATTGTATTGTATGGTCAGTGTGTATTCAAGTCTTAGTAGAATGCCATGCTATTTTTCAATGTGGTTTGGAAAATGAGCTTTGCTAACTGATCTTCTAGTTAACTATTCATTTAGCCTCACCTGACCCTCTATATCCACAATAACTTTTATTACTACCAATTTGATGATTAGCAAGCAGAGCTCAGAGCAGCCATCCTTGTAGTGCAGTGGTTCTCAACCTCTTCTTCTCATCCACTTTGGGAGTTATAGGACCCTTTCCCAGGGGTCACCTAAAACCATCATAAAACACAGATACTTACATTTGATTCATAATGGTAGCAAAATTGCATTCATGAAGTAGCAATGAAAATAATTTTATGGTTGTGGGGGGTCACCACAACATGAAAAACTGTATTAAAGGGTCTCAGTACTAGGAATGTTGAGATCCACTGCCTTCACCTATTAATTTTGCAATATGGCACAAACTGCACTTACGCAAACCCTTCAGTAAGAAGAATAAACTGAGGAAGTAATGATCTTTGTTCTTGAAATTTGATGAATTGAAAAACATCTTGTGCTTAGGAAATCATGTCATTTTTTCCAGAATCCCTCACTGGTCTGTGATGATCCATGTCATAAACTATCCTGAATCAAGGTGTCTATGGTTGCTTTCTCCACAAGCGCTATCTCATACTGATGATGTCTTTCCTTTACCACCACCTTGCCTCTGAGCCAATTTGTCTCTGTCATGTAGTGGCAAGTCTGATGAAGTGTGTGGTTACAAATTGAGAGCTAGCTAGGAACCTAAAGCTCTTCCTGGGGTTAGCTAGCCAAAATTGGCTATCCTTTTGGTAAACCCATAGCATCTTCCAAGGCTGCCTGCCAGAGGTAGCTGAAATGGGAGGTGTATGAAAATGGGTAATGGAGCAGAGTGCTGAGAGGGAAGAAATTAGCCCCAACTTCAAATACCATTAGCATATGACCTTGAGTTTTAATTCTAAGCAATACATTTTTTCTACCCATGGGCCTGTCCTTTCCAATTGAGGCACATGATAGTGGCTTTGATTCTGTTTAAGTGTCCACAGTGGTGACACTGGATAATCTGAATATAGAAATGCATTTCATTCATTTCATAGGAAGAGCAATAGGAGAAAGGGGAGGGGAGTACTGGGAGCCCTGTTTATTAATTATGAAACTATGTTCTGTTAACTTTGTGGTCAGGTAATGATCATTCAGATTGGGGTGTGTGTGTGTGTGTGTGTGTGTGTGTGTGTTTGTATGTGTATGTGTGTGTGGTATTTGGGATTTTTTTTAAATCCAGGGTCTCACCTATGCTAGGTTAGCACTTGTCTTAGTTACTATTTTACTGCTGTGATGATACAGTATGACCAAGGTAACTTATAAAAGAAAGCGTTTAATTGGGAAGTTCCTCACGGTTTTGACAACTGTGGTGGGGAGCATAGCAGGAGGCAGGCAGGCGTGGTGTGGAGCAGTAGCTAAGAGTTGTGGCAGAGAGAAGAATGGGCCTGGCATGGGCTTTTGAATCCTCAAAGTTAATCCCCATCCCCAGTGTCACACCTTCTCCAACAAGACACACCTCCTCATCCTTCTATATTGGTTGGGGTTCTCTCTGGAGGAACAGAGTTTACAAAATACACACACACAGAGAGAGAGAGAGAGAGAGAGAGAGAGAGAGAGAGAGAGAGAGAGAGAGAGAGAGAGAGAGAGAGAGAGAGAGAGAGAGGGGATTTATTAGAATGGTTTACAGGCTGTGGTCCAGCTACTCCAACAATGGCTGTCTACCAACAGAAGGTCCAGGAATCCAGTAGTTGTTCAGCCTGTGAGGCTGGATGTCTCAACTAGTCTTCAGTATATGCCAGAATCCCAAAGAAGTAGCCTCTAACACCAGTGAAGGAATGGACTTGCTAGTGAGGGTGAGAGCAAGCAGGCAAAGAGAGCAAGCTTCCTTCCTCCATGTCCTTTATGTAGTCTACCAGCAGAAAGTGTGGTCCACATTAGAGGTGCATCTTTCCACCTCAAATATCCAGATTAGAAGTGGCTCTTCCCACTTCAATTGATTTAATTAAGAAAAAAACTCCCTCACAGGTGTGCCCAGCCATTTGGGTTTTAGTTAATTCCAGATGTAGTCAAGTTGACAACCAAACCATCACACGTTCCTAAACAGTTCTACCAACTGGGAATCTGTATGTGGAAGCTTGCAAAGGTTTCCTAGTTAGATCCCAGCTTGCTTTAACAGCAGGGCTGCATTAGGGAATGGCTTGACCATATGCATGGTTGACAGGTGTCTGAGTTGGCCTGCACTTGGCTGGGCTGGGGGGAGGTCTTTTGCTCCACCCCTTGGTATTCCTTTAAAAGCCCTTTAGTAGAGACAGTCAGGGCCCGATGGATTAGGATCCAGGCCTTCCTTGTGCCCATGGAACCAAAGAAAACCTTTCAGAGCTTGCAAAAAAACCGCCTGTTCACCACTGCTTCACATTCTTACCCAGTCTTCAGAGCTTATGGGTCTCAGTCCTCTGAGAAAACTTGGGCCTTTTGCAGCTCTCCTCTCTCTTCTAGATTCTGTGTCATCATCCTCCAGAAAAGTTTCATTTGCTTTCTCTTTATCATCAGCTGCAATTCATGTCCCAGGCACTAGTGACTAACAATAATGTCTTTGTCCTTAGGTGGAATGGAGCTCAACCCTACAATCCAGTTCTCTGGACACCATCAGGCATCACAAGCAGCTGCAACCATTTTGTGTCAAAGTTTGTGCTCTCACCTCTGGTTCTGTAGCTATCTTGGATATCTGGTCTGTTGTCTACCTGACACCATCAGTTTAATACCCTCTTTTTTTTCTGTGAGCTTTTAATTAGTTTCTGATGCTCCAAAACAGTTGACTGACATTTTGGTTGTTTCTTCTCTGCCTTTGGAGCTCCTTCCTTTGCCATTTTTCTGCTATCTATGTCTTTTGCTGAATTTTCAATTGTCATAACTTGAAACTATGAACCTCCATTCATTGTTGGGAAGGAAAATGGATCTGGCAGTAAGTGCACCCTCAGTTGGACAGTTGTCTGCCTTGAGTCTGCATTGGTGATGGTGAAGCATTCAAGGCTGCAAGCTTAGCCTATGACTTTCATGCTGTTGTTAGAGAACTGGGAAGGGAATAAGGGGAATGTTATCACATTGTATTAGCTTTTGTGTGTAGTCTTGGTGAACCCCAACTGCTTCTAAGGCACAGCAGGAGGGTCTGGGACCAAAGAGAGTTTTGCAAGACCATGGATGCTAAGTGAGGCACCTGATCTCTGATGGTAAGCGAGGTCTCCCAGCTTACCACACATCTAAGCCTACTGCCCTCTCTTTTCTTAAGCTTTGTGTTTGGGACACCCCTTCTTAGAATCTACTGCGTGATATTGCTGACAGGAGATTACTCCGCTGTATGCTGATTCCTCGTGCTGATCTGTTAGCCTCAGAGCTGCCATCTTTGTCCACCAAGATCAGGTGTTAGTGGCACCCAAACAGTTGCCCCTAAACACATTCCATCTGTGTATTTGATTATGGAAACTCTGCTGAAAGTGGTTGTGGCTTGTGTTGGTTAATTTTTGTCAGCTTGAAACAAGCTAGAGTCACCTGCAAAAGAACTACAATTGAGGATTTCTCTCCATCAGACTGGTCTGTGGGAATGCCTGTAGGACATTTTCTTCTTTGATGATTGATATAGAATAGCCCAGACTACTGTTGGTGATGTTGTGCCTGGGCAGGTGGGACTGGGCTGTATAAGAAAGCAAGCAGAGAAAGCCAGGGGATGCAAACCAGTAAAAAGGATTCTTTCACAGTCTTTAATTCCATTCCTGCCTCCTGATTCCTGTCCTGGGTTGATGTAGATTATAACCCTTGTTGATAGATTACAACCTGTAAACTAAACAAACCCTTTATTTCTCAAGTTTCTTTTGGTTGTGGTGTTTATCACAACAACATAAAGTAAATAAGAACAGAAATTGGTACCAGAAGAGTGAAGTTGTTTCTGCAATGGACCTGACCATGTTGCATTTGGCATAGACTCTTGTGGGAGGAAGGTGGAGAACTTGAGGCTTTGGGATATAAAAGCCATTTGAGTACTCAGCTTAACTGGCTCTTCTTTGGAAGCTTGGGAGATAATTTGAGACAACTTAGATGAAAGAAGCATAGTTTGTCAAATGTCAGATGGAAGTTTGATAGTTCCTCAAAAATTCTATTCATGGTCCATTCATGTGATATATTTGAATTAAGAAGCTGTGGTTTCTCATTCCCAGCTGTGGCTGAAAAATCAGCTGCAATTAACAAGAGTCCAGCACCATTGAAATGAAACCTTTGTTTTACTGTCACACTTGTTTACGTGTGATGCTTGTTAGGTGGGGCTGAGAAGTGTTTCCCCAGGGTTAGCACACAGAACCGTGGTTCAGAGGGGGCCAAAGCTGCATCTTAAACTGGAAGTCAAGCCTGAAAATATGTTAGTGTGTAGCTGGAGAGCGTCTCTCCAGGTCCCACCAAGCCCCCGCAGTCCCACAGCCCATGTATAAAATAATCACACAGATGCTTATATTACTTATAAACTGTATGGCCGTGGAAGGCTTCTTGTTATCTACTTCTTTTATCTTAAATTAACCCATTTCTATTAATCTATACTTTGCCATGTGGCTCATGGCTTACCAGTACCTTACATCTCCCTTGTCATGGTGGCGGCTGGCAGGTCTCTCCGCCTCAGCCTTCCTGTTCCCTCAATTCTCCTCTCTGTTAGTCCTGCCTATACTTCCTGCCTGGCTACTGGCCAATCAGTGTTTTATTTATTAACCAATCAGAGCAACACATTTGCCATACAGAACATCCCACAGCATTAGAGTCTCCCCATGTGGTACTGGTTTTGAAGGAACAAAACAGTCACGATGAACAACAGCTAAGACTTGGCACTGTAGATGGCCACTGGTTAACGTTTAGCTTCAGTTGTTGTGAATACCCTGGGATATTGGAGATTCCAGGACCATAGAACAACCACCAAAGGCAGTCAGTCACAGGTGTAGAATGGAGCTGTCCCTGCAGATGGTAGAGCTGGAGAAGTAGGACTACAAAGCCTTTTAAAGTCCAGAAGACCATGAGTGAGTTCCAGATGTCAGACATAAAGTTACAGGATTTTAGACTTTTGACTTTCTTTAGTGTGATTGTTCTTCTTCCCTGGTTCTTCACTTTTGGAGTAAGAAAATATATAATTTATTTTTTCTTTTACATGAACCCACAGTTAAAAGACTACAGATTTTTTTTAATGATAACGAACTTTTAAAGTGTTTGAGTTTTTAAAGACTGTAGGCTTTTAAAGTTATATTGTGTTTATATTGTGATATTAGCATGAGATTTGAGGGATAAACAAGTAATGAATGGCTATTGTTTAATAGTGGTGTGTTTGTGTGTCAAGTTGGCAAGACTTTAAATGTGCTGATCAGTTTTTGTCAACTTGACAGAAATTAGAGTCACCTTGGAAGAGGAAATCTCAACTGAGAAATTGCCTCCACCAGACTTGTCTGTAGGCATATCTGTAGATCATTTTCTATATTGTTGATTGATGCAGGAGGGTCCAGCCCACTGTGAGTAGTACTCACATTGGGTAAGTGGTCCTGGGTTGAATAAACACCTGGGTAACTGAGCAAACTAGGGGAAGCAATGCCATACACAACATTCCTCCATGGTTTCTGCTTCAGTTCTTGCCTCCTGGTTTCTGCCTTGAGTTCTTGTCTTGGCTTCACTTAATGATGGACTATCACCTGTAAACCTCCCAAGTTGCTTTTGGTCATGGTATTATCACAGCAACAGAAAACAAACTAGACTATGACTGCTTAAGGCCATTATTCAGTTACTCCTGGTGACCTTACATATATTCTTTACCTGTATGTCAAACAGCAGTACTACTGGAGTGACACCCTTGTTGGTATCCTGAAAGGACCACTAGTGTGTGGCTCCATTGTGAGTTCCTAAATCCACTATTACCCTGTCCAGAAAGCTCTGCAGGCTCCCTGCCCAACCTAACCCAACACTTCTCCAAGATCCTAATGCTGTGTGTTCCTCTTTCTCTGAGAACCCATTTCTCTAATCCTAGGCTTCAATTCTCTCATTGTTAGCCCAGGGCTTCTGTAGTGGTTTGAATGAGAATGGCCACAATATACTCATATATATATATACTTGTTTTCTCAGTTGGTGGAACTGTTTGGGAAGGATTAGGTGGTGTGGCCATGTTGGAGGAGGTGTGTCACTGGAAGTACGCTTTGAGGTTTCAAAAACCTATGCCATTCCCAGTTTATCTCTCTTCCTTCCAGTGGAGGTTTAAAATCTGAGCTCTCAACTCTTCCTGCTGTCATGCCTTTGCTCTATCATTGTGGAGTCTAACTCTCTGAAAGTGTAAGTTGAACTAAATGTTTATCTTATAAGTTGCCTTGGTCATGGTGTTTTGTCATAGGAATAGAACGTTAACTTAGATAGCCTCCTTCCTCATTGTGTCCTCCTACCAGTACCCCCTTCCTCCTATTTGCTCAGATGTCCTATATATCTCACACTTCTTCAAATCCTGAAGTATTTCCCAAAATCTGGTGGAGGAGTAAATGCAGCACAAATGCAGTCTGTCACTAATGATGCTGGCAAGGTCTAGACTCCAGACTCTAGAGTAGCCTATTTGGAGATCCCATTTCCTTCTCTTGTAGCCGGGGATTATCAGATAGCCAGTTTGTGAGGCAACCAAGGTGTAGGCCACATTTGTGGCTCCTAGCCCCTACTCAGATTGTGAAGTTTATAACTGGGCTCCAGGTTCCTAGTTAATCACAATATGTTGCACTCTACCCTTCCTTCTGCAGAAAATACGGGTGCCTTGTCCGTCCTGATCATTCAGAGGGCCGCTGTCCTCATAGATCCTTGAATATAACCTTCTTTTATAAGGTAAGAAAACGTCTTGAGAGATCCGATGGATGATGCTTCTGCAAAATACAATGTTTAGTTGGGTTTCTGTTTAATAGGGCATTTGCTGACAGAGCATGTCATAGTGTCTGCTCTGTGGTTGAGGGCAATTCCTCACAGGAATGGTTTCCCATCAAGGTCCACCCTACCCTTCCTTTCTCCCTGGCATAGTGTTTGGGACTAGCATCAGATAAATCAACAAATGGAAAGTGATCTCATTGCCAGGAAGGCAACGACTATAATGCTATGAAAATATGGACCCTGTGGTTGTCTGGTTGTCCACTAAATAGAGGTCTCAGGAAGGTGTAGGCACCTGGGCTGAGAATGCAGATGTGAGCAAGAGCACTGCTAAGTGCAGTGCATGACAGGGCAACCCTTGGAGCCTGTGACCAGTTGAAATACTACATGCAGTACCTGTGCCTGGAACTAGACTCCTTCCCAGTTCTTAGTCCTGTTCTTTTTCCTCTGCAGCCCTCCAGATCCCTCCCTAGGGTTTTCCTGTGGCCTAAGAGCCCCTTGTCATATAATACTATCATACTCTGAACTTCCCATATTGGCAATGCCATGTGTATCTGCACACCCTACGATTCTAGAGCAACTATGGAAGGCTCCCAATATGTCCATTCCCTCTGTTCCTGTGAAATTTACCAAGGCAGCTTGCCTGGCCTGAGCCTTCAAGTCCTGACCCTTTCCTCTGCCCACACAGACCACAGGATGTATGCTGGGCTTCTGGAGCTTATTTTTCAGTGGGGGTAGGGCTGGTGTCCCTCTACTACTTCTGAACAAACAGCCTCTCTTTTCAATGGGACAGTGAGTCATAATTTTTTAATCAAATAACTCTTTGCAATAGCTGGTTTATTTTTAAGCTTCTGCCAATGTTTTCATTGCACCTAGACTCTAAAAACCCATTGAAGTGTGCTCATGAGGCCTTAGCAGGATATTGCAGCATTTGGGGCCAGAGACCTATCCTCAGAGCTCTGTCTGTACTGGAGAGATCACCATGGCAACCATGTCCAGCATTTGAGCAGTGTGGCAGATGTGGAAGAGGATGACTCAGACACTGCAGAACAACACTTAGGCGTGCTTAAGACCAGAAATATGGCTTTATGCAATGTGTCAGGAAGGCTCCTGGTAGGAAAGCCATAGTGAAACAGTCCCAGAGTCATGGATCTGGGTCTCCCAGGATTCAGCAAATGAGGCAATGGGGTCTACACTGCATATGAGGAGGCTGTGTGTATCTGTATGGAGGGGGAAGGTTTCCTGTAGACACTCTCCCACTTCACTTGAATGGTACATATGTGAAAGACAGAGTCAGCTGTTACTCACCAATGCCTCTCTCTCCTCAGTGGAGTGGTGGTCTTGATGGCTGGGGTATGCATTAGATTATCAGAAAGCTCAATACTATCATCGGAGATATTCAGACTGCTAGCCAGGAAATCTGTGAGGCTGTCACTTCGGTGCTTAAGCCTCATACTGGGAAATGCCAGCTGACTTCCCTCTATACTCAGAAACTGGGTTTCCCGGTACAACAATAATCTTTGTTTTCTTCATTTTCATAGAAATTTCTCATTACAAAATGTCTGATTATGGGCATCAACCAACAGAGAGCCTCTACTGCCAAGCCTTAACCCATGATTCAGCCAGTGTCTAAAAAAAGGTGAACAAATAAGAGAGCTGACTTATATTGTTCAAAGGAAAAGGGAGTGTCTCTTCATTAATTTTTAAATTTTTGTTCAGTGCTGGGGATCAAACCCAGAAGCCATACACAGGCTAGGTAAGCACTCTATAACTAAAGCATATACCCAGCCTTCTTTTTAATTTTTTTTTAAAGCAGAGCCTCACTAAGTTGCTCAAAGTGGCCTTGAACTCAGTTTATGCCAAAGACAGGCTTTGAATTTGTGACCATACTGCCTCAGCCTCCCAGATAGCTGGAATTGCAGGCCTGTACCACCAAGATCTCTTTATTTCTTGAACAAGAGCAAAGATTTTCTGCTTAATCAAACTTTATCTAGGCCATGAATTTTTAGAGGATCCCAGGGTTAACAAAGAACCATTGCTAAGTCAGTTTATCACCCCCTCTCCACTCTGCAGTGTCTAATGATCCTCCATTTCAGATTAGGCTCTTCTTCCTCTACCATCATGTAAATGACATCTGAGAATCCTGACCTGTTTTCAATAAGAATCCTCTTAGATAGGTTTAGTCATAATCACCTTTATTACCCATGTTTCTTGTTAGCCATTTTCCATCTATTGACATGGATCGGTATGCTTCTTAGCTACGAATTCCCTTTTACCCAAGCTGTGTTTGGGGTTGAACCCAATGTCCTTTCCAAATGTCCCTCCCCAATTTTAAGAATCCTTTGCAAAGCAATCTGGCTCTGTTTTAATAAACAGAGTTGAATAATCATTTTTCTAAAACTACCCCAAGGAGCACCAAAAGCTGTTAGCAACATTTGTGGCTGGAAAGGTGGCTCAGTAGTTAAGAGCACTGGCTGCTCTTCCAGAGGATGTTGGTTCTATTCCCAGCACCCATGCAACAGCTCACAACTATCTATAATTCTAGTTCTAGGTGATCTGACAACCTCTTTGGTCTCTGTAGGCACCAGGTATGCAAATTATGTGCAGATGTAATGTTGGCAAAAAACCCATACACATAAATTAAAATAATAAGAAAACAAGGACATGAATGAAATGCCCTGGGGGGAAATAGATAAGATCTCCTGGGTAAACTGGGAGGGATTGGGGGGGAGAGGATGGGGGATGAGAACATGAGGGAAGGAACAGGATGGTTGACTAGGGGAGAGATGGAGAGGGAGAGCAATAAAAGAGATATTTTGATAGAAGGAGCCATTATGGGGTTAGGGAGAAACCTGGTGCCAGGGAAATTCCCAGGAATCCACAGGATGACCCCAGCTAAGACCACTAGCAATCATGGAAAGAGTGCCTGAATGGACCTTCTGAATTTGTGTTATATCTGGTGCCCAATGTGGGGCATGAATTCACAAAAAAAAAGCTGCTTGCCTGTGGCCTTGCAGTCCCCGGCTCAGGCCCGAGCTATGCACAGCTGAAATCTCCACCCTGCCTGGGCCAGACTTCCTAACCTAACCTGCTGGCTAAGTTTTTGTTGCAGCCTCTCTGCAGCAAATTTGATAGGTTTTGGGGCTCCAAAAACTACAGAGTTAGCCACTTTTGCACACTTCCCCCATGAAGATGGCTGGATCTTTCACTTCTTTCCTCTCCTTATGGGTTTTGGGTTTCCTTGAGCCCCTTCCTCAGGCTGCTGCCACATTGATCTCTGAATCATTACTGTCAGAAGATTTGGTGAGTCAATTGGGATTTCTTAAAGAGAGGAATTAGTTTAAAAAGTATTTTCCCACATTAAAAAATGAGAAACATTTTTATAATGGTGGGGGATTGGTCTCTGTTTGATAATACAATAACAACTGATGGCTTAAAAATGGAACAATTAAATGAGAGGATAATTAATGTTGATGGGATAGATGTAATGTCAATTATAAATATTATTTGTTTCATCATTTAAAAAGTTGGTTAATATGAGTGTCAAGATAAAGGTTTTAGAAAAACTTGTTAAAACAGATCATAGAGATATATAGACCCAGACAGAAGAATTTAAAGGAGAATCAATCTTAACATTGCATTTTAAGGTTAGAGAGAAACAGCCTAAGGCTTTCAAACAGCCAACCTTAATCTATCCAGCAACCTTACAGGAACTACCCAGTAACAGATATTCTCAAGGCTGTGTAAGAGCTGACTGGACTCCTGTGCAACTGTTAGACTTGAGGAGATTCAAAGAAGCAATAGTCTCATATGTCATCCACTCATCTTTCATGAAGCAGATGTTAAACTCATGGTCAACTTGTAATAGAATTATCCATCAAGACTGGAGATTTTGTTACAGCAATTTTGGAGGATGCTCCCCAATTACAATGGAGGACCTGGTGGGAAAATGAGGCTAAGACCATTGAACAATGAAGTAGGGCTAGAGGTATCAACAACTTCTTGGAGAAGACAATTATGCTAATATGCAAAGACAATCTTTATATGATAACCACACCCTGGCTTTATGCCACATGGAAGCCTTGAATACTAGGGCAGAATTGAAGAAGTAGGGAAGAAAATTGAGTCATTTACTAAAGTTATACAGGGTCCAAAAGAAACCTTCACTGATTTTTTTTTTACAAAGACTGACTTCAGCTGCAAGTAGAAAGATACCAAATTCAGAAGCTAGACCAGTAATAATTGGATCTCTGGCTTTTGAAAATGCTAATGTACAATGCAAAAGGGTAACTAGACTGTTAAAGGCAAGATCAGCACCCTTGGAAGAATGGATCCGAGATACAATAAATATTGAATCTCATGATCATGATGATGCTTGTATAGGAAAGGTGATTTCCTAAAGGTTTGAAGAAAAATAGTAATGTCAAATGTCCCTAAGAAGGAACTATAAAAAGGATGTTTCTAGAAACAATGTTTTTTCAAGGAATAATTCCAACAGAATGCCCCTCTCCTCTGGATTATGCAGAAGGTGTGGCAAAGGCAGACATTGGACTAACAAATATAGATCAACAATGGACAGACAAGGTAATACTTTGCCTTTGCTATTGGGAAACTCCCTGAGGGGCTTCTTGCAGGCCCCCATGTCAAAGTCTGTTCAGTCCTTTTCTGTTATTGTGGAAGAAACTCCTTCTCAGAGCAATTAAAGAACCTAATGCATATTGTAAAAAAACCATACTGCTCTGGATGATAGAACAGCTATAAAAGAGAAAACAAAAAATTCAGGAGAAACCATAAATCAAAATTGATAAAGATTAGATTTGGAAACTCCCCAAAGTTAGGGTTGGGGAAGGAATTTGTTGTTGTCATTCCAGAAAAAGAAAAACAACCATCTTGAGGAATTGAAAGACCTTTGGACATATAAGTATCCAAAAAAGAAGGAAGAACTACCCAGAAAAAAACTACCAAGAAAAGTAATAATCAGACCCAATGTGATCTTTGAAGTCTCCAAAAAGATGGTGGGACCTTACAATGATGATTCCATCAGGGCTATGGTAATGCCACTAAGCTGACAAATACCACCCAAAGATTGGCTTTGAACTACTCAGGGCAATATTGAGATGGCTAGCTGAGATGATACAGCCCCACAGACTACTCCAATCAAGACTTGACCATAATTCTAAATTTTCTTTGTGTCCCATAAAACTACCAGCACCCTCTATCAGCAGGATGTAGCCTAGAACACTATGCCCACATTCCCCAAAATGCGTTATGGATGTTTATCTTTGTTTAGGGGTTGGTTAAAAATTGTCATTGGTCATAGTCAATCTCTTTATAAAAGAAGAAAGGGAGATATGATATAGAAATGTATTTATATAGAAATGATAGGATAAAAGGGTAGGTTATTGAATCTACTCTGAAAAGAAGATATGGAAATAATAGGATAAAAGGATAGATTATTGAATCTACTCTGAAAAGAAAAAGGGGAGGCTCTATATAGATATAAGATAAAAAGGTAGATTATTGAATCTGCTTTTAAAAAGCAACTACTAGTTTTAAATATTTTACATTGGATTGGATTTTTTATATTGTATACAACTTTTGTATATTGATACAAATTTGAGATTATTTTTGTTAGAACATACTGTACATACATTTCTAATCTTGTTCAAGGTATTGTACCTATATAATTCATTTAATAATTTAATACAATTTTCTAGTCCTTGAAAGTTATTACCAACTAATTAGGATATAAAGAAGTGCAGGTTAATTGATAGTCACCTATTATAATAGAACTTGTCAGGTTAGGTATGTTTTCAAGATCAAACAGATATATTTTAGATAGACAGGTCATCTTCAAACACTTAAGAGATCTACAGAATATGGCATTTGAGATGTTTTAATAACATAGATTCTTATTTTTAATGACAATGAGACATGTCTGCTCCTGGCAGCACCAATCTACTTCGGAGAAGATGGTAGGCATTGAAGAAACTCCATATTGAGATTGCTTTTTTTGTGGCAAAAGTTAGCCCCTGGGCAAGAAAGTGACCTTGCCTCAAATGCTGACAGTATGCTGTCCAAATGGACAAGCAGGACACAAAAGAAAGGACTGCCAAACCTTGCCAAGACAAGGTAGGACAGCCCTTCAGGAAATCCTGCTTCACAGAAAAGTCTATCAGATATTCTAAGCCAGTAGGCCAAAGATGGATGCCCCAAAGTTGCAGAGGAACCTTGGGTGACTGTCCAGGCAGCCAGCTGTTTCTGTAATTTCTCACATTTTTTTGGAAGTCGCTTATTTGCACTTCTTGCTTAGTAAATATTTCCTTCTCATGTCTCTGAGAGAGTTGAAGACTATAGTTATAGTTTTCCTTGTTAACAAATTCAGAAAAGAAACTCACTAAAGAGGTGTAAAGTGTATAAGATTTAAAGACATCAAAAGATAGTTTGGGGTTGGTAATACAAGTTAGGATAGAAAGTAAATTAGGTACAACATTTTGGATTCACCAAAATAGGATAGATAATGGAGTATTTTCTCTGAATTGGTCAAATATTTATGGACTAGACATTGTTAATGTAACTCTTGACTGTATATATTATATATATTTATTGTATATAGTTTTTCTTATATTAGTTATAACCTTTTATTATTTTATATAAAAGGGGGGAATTGTGGTGATATATTATGTACCCTAATAAAATTTGCCTGAAGATCAGAGAACAGAACAAGCCACTAGATTAAACATACATGCCAGGCAGTGGTGGAACACACCTTTAATCCTAGCACTCAGAAAGCAGAGATCCATCTGGATCTCTGTGAGTTCAAAGCCACCCTGGACTACATGAGATTGACTCAGTCTAGGAGAGAAACAAAGCCAGGCAGTGGTAGCACACACCTTTAATACCAGCACTTGAGATCTCATGCCTTTGCTTGGAAAGCCACATGCCTTTAATCCCAGCACTAAAAAGGAAGTGATATGGTGGGCGGAGAAAGGTACAAAAGGTGTGAGGAGACAGGAACTAAAGTCTTTTGGCTGAGGAAAGCCTTTCAGGCTGAGAAGTCCTAGAGGTAAGAGGTGGCTTGTTCCTTTGTCTCTCTGATCTTTCAGCAGTCACCCCAATATCAGGCTCTGAGGTTTTTTTGTTTTTTTTTTTTATATAAAAAGACCATTTAGCAATTTGTGTTATACCTTCCCCTGTATTCAGATTGGTGACTACCCTAATTATCATCATAGAGCCTTCAACCAGTGAACGATGGAAACAGATGCAGAGATCAACAGCTAGGCATGGGACCAAGCACCTGGAGTCCAGTGGAAGAGAGGGAGGAGGGATTGTACAAACAGAAGGGGTCAAGATCATGATGGGGAAACCCACAGAGACAGCTGACCTGAGCAAGGGGGGAGCTCACAGACTCTGGATAGATGGCTGGGGAACCTGCAGGGGACTGGACCAGGCCCTCTGAATGTGGGTGATAGTTGTGTGGCTTAGTCTGCTTGTGGAGCTCCTGGCAATGGGACTAGGATGTATACCAGGTGCATGAACTGGCTATTTGGAGCCCACTCCCAAGATATGGAGGGATACCTTGTTCAGCCTTGATGCAGAGAGGAAGGGCTTGGGTCTAACTCAACTTGATGTGCCAGACCTTGTTGACTCCCCATGGGAGGCCTTACCCTCTCTGAGGAGTGGATGGGGGGTGAGATGGGGGAGAGGTGGAGGGGAGGGAACTATGGGTGGTATGTAAAATTTAAAAAAAAAACATTTAAATAAAATAATATATATAAAAAGAAAACTTTAAAATAAAAAAAATCAAATTTAAACTAAAGAAAAACCAAGAGCTGGAGGAAGCAAGGAAGGATTCTCCCAAACAACTTTCATGGGAAGCTTGACATTACTGATGCCTTGATTTTAGAATTCTAGTGTCCAGACCTGTTTGATAATGAATGTCTGTCTTGAGCTGTATGATTTATGGCACTCATGACAGCAGCCCTAGGAAATGAATACATAGACTGTCTCTGTAGTAAAGATATCATTTATTTCTTCCACTTTATCACCTTGCTTATCACATCAAGAGGACTGTGAGACTATTCTAAATTAGAAGATGCAGACTTTGATCAGGGAAAGAGACTAAGGGAATTAAAAATGGCCTTGGGGAAGAAGAGTCGAAAACCCTTAGTGGTGTCTGGCCTCAGACCAAGACAAAAGAAGGTGTGCAGCTAGCAGGTAGGAAGGTAACTGACTTGATTTTGAACAACTCCTCTCCCTACCTCCCTCTCCTTTTCTCCAAGTCTGCTTCCCATATTATCCTGCTCTGGGATCAGTTCGGGCTGGCAGCCTTGTGTCACCTGAGGAGTGATCCATGTCCAAGATCAGGAATGAAAAAAAAATATATATATATATATATAATTTTACAATACCATTCAGTTCTACATATCAGCCATGGGTTCCCCTATTCTCCCCCCTCCCACCCCCTCCCCTTACTCCCAGCCCACCCTCCATTCCCACCTCCTCCAGGACAAGTCCTCCCCCGAGGACTGTGATCAACTTGGTAGACTCAGTCCAGGGAGGTCCAGTCCCTTCCTCCCAGACTGAGCCAAGTGTCCCTGCATAAGTTCCAGGTTTCAAACAGCCAACTCATGCAATGAGCACAGGACTTGGTCCCACTGCCTAGTTGCCTCCCAAATTGATCAAGCCAATCAACTGTCTCACCTATTCAGAGGGCCTGATCCAGCTGGGGGCCCCTCAGCCTTTGATGAACTCTTATTCTACAGGAAGAAAATGATGACCAAAATATTGAGGCCATTTGCCCTCTTTGCACATTTCTGTTCAACTTTTTCCTTTAAGGAAAACTTCAACATATTTGCATCCTATTCTGCTGGAGTATGAGAGGAAGATTTGGTGCAAGCCTATGCCAAGAGCACAAGAAAGGGAATGTAGTAGTGGGGCTGAGGACTCCTCCATAGGACTGTAGCCATGGTCTCTGCCCTCCTGAGCCGGACTGGTCCTGACAGAGAGTTGTGGATTTTAATAATGAGCAAGGTATAAGGCTAGTTCTTTTTATGTTCTTTCTTAAAGAATATATTTTTGTCTTATTTTCTTTTTTTAGATTGCGTTTCTCTATAGAGGTATTACTTTTGGCAGAATGATCATTTTCACACTATTGATTATACTAATCCATGAGGGTGGACATCCCCCCCCCCCCTGTTTTCCAATGTCTTTCCTAATTCTTTTCTTTAGAGAGTTGAAGTTTTCATTGTAGAGGTCATTCATTTCTTGAGCAAGAGCAGGATCAATGATCAATAATTTCACAAAGTGGCAGGATACAAAAATAATCTTATAAACAGTAGTCTTTCCATGCACCAACAAGAAAAATGCAGAGAAAGAGATTGTGGACACAGCCCCCTTCACACTAGCCTCAGAGAAAAGAAAATATTTTGAAATTTTGAAATACACCCAATCAAGAAGGTGTGGCTTTGTTGGAGGCACTCACTGCTTCTAGTACTGTTCAGGCTTGGGTTTGTGGACATGAAGTTTTTAGGCTCTTTATAGCACGAACAGCTTTTCTTCCTCCTTAAACCATGACAGATGCTTCTGCTGGGTACCACAATCTAGGTTACCATCCCCAGTCTTTAGAACTTGGAGTGCATCTCTCTGGATCTACTGGCTTTCACCATTTCCACTGAGAAATCAGCTGTGATTCTAATGGGTTTTGCTTTATTTGTGACTTGTATTTTTTTCTCTTTCTGCTTTCAATACTCCTTCCTTGTTCCGTATACTTGGTGCTTTAACTAAGATACATCATGGGGAGTTTATTTTTTTTATTTATTTATTTATTTTTTTTTTTGGTTTTTCGAGACAGGGTTTCTCTATGTAGCTTTGCGCCTTTCCTGGAACTCACTTGGTAGCCCAGGCTGGCCTCGAACTCACAGAGATCCGCCTGCCTCTGCCTCCCAAGTGCTGGGATTAAAGGCGTGCGCCACCACCGCCCGGCATGGGGAGTTTATTTTCTGGTCTTATCTAGTCAAGAGTTCTGTGTGCTTCTTGTATCTATATGGGTGTATCTTTCCTCAGTTTGGGGAAGTTTTCTTCTATGGTTTTGTTGAAGATCTGGTCTATGCCATTAACCTGGCATTCTTATTCCTCATCTATACCTACAATTTAAAGATTTTACCTTTTGTGGTGGCCTGCATTTCCCGCATATTCCTTTCCTATAGTTTTAATTTTTTTTCATATTATTTTTTCCTCTACTTTATCTCTGAAGCTTGGTATTATATCTTGTACTTGATTCATTCTACTTGTAAGGCTTTCTCCTAAGTTTTCTAATCAGGATATTGAGTTTTTCAATTCCATATTTATTTCATGTTGAGTTCTCCTCAATGTTTCTATCCCTTTATTGAATTCAGCTTTCAAATCCTAGATTCTCTTTGTCATTTCATTTATCTGTATGTTTATATTTTCTTGGGCATCACTTAGGTATTTTTTCCTCTTTGTGTCTGTTCTATTTAAACTCATTGAGCCATTTATTTTTGTCTTCTTTAAACTCCTTTAATTCTTTGATGAATATTATGGTTGTTCTAAGGTCTGTGTCCTGAGGTTCAACTGGATAATTCTCATTAGAAACCATTTCTATAGGACTGGAGGATTTTGGAGGAGACATGCTATTTTGATCTTTCATATTGTTTGTGGTCTTGTGATGAGACCTGAGAATGTGACCTTTATTTTTATTGGTTGTGTGTCTGTTTTGGATACAGCAGAGTTGGTTGTGCACAGAACGTGTGTCTGGTCCCAACTCTGGGGGTTGGAAAAACATGAGCAGGGTTCCTCAGGTTGGACTGAATCTCTGGGCATGGGACTTAAGTTCTGTCTGAGGGTTGGGATGAGTGTAGGAGGCTTATAGATAAGAAGGTGGAGTTACTAGGCTGGGTTGGGGCAGGTTTGCTGGCCTGGCTGGAAAATGTAAGGGGTCAGGAGACCACCTCTAATGCCTCTAAGAGCTGTGAAATGGAAGTATAAAGGACATTCCTTTACATGATGCCTCATTTCAAAGACTCATCACTTTTTTTCTTTTTTAAGATTTATTCATTTATTATGTATAGTGTTCTATCTGCATGTATGCCTGCAGGCCAGAAGAAGAACCAGATCTCATTATAGATGGTTATGAACCACCATGTGCTTGCTGGGAATTGAACTCGGGACCTCTGGAAGAGCTGTTGGTGCTCTTAACCTCTGAGCCATCTCTCCAGCCAGATTCATCACTTTTATGTGATGCTTCACTCACACTACCTGAAAACATCAGCCCCCTCCCCATATGTCCCCTCTGGTACATAATATGTATCTTACCAACAAGCTTTGCACACACACACACACACACACACACACACACACACACACACACACACACACACACACACACACCACTGATAGCATATAGCTACTTTTTCTGTGTGTTTCTAGTTCCATTCTTGATAAATAATGTGTAAACTTTCTGACAGTCCATCTATGGGCTCTGTTTTACCATTAAAGGAAGTGGTTGATTCAAAGTAGAAACTGTGAAGCTGTTTACAACTATGTCTTTCTCATCCCATCTTCTCGCCTCTTCCTTTTATATATGCCTGTGTCATGTGCAACAGGCAATGGTGTCTGGGATCCTGACTAGCCCCTAGATTCCTTACTTGGGGGCCACTGTGGAGTGATTGGCCCATCTTAATACTTTGTGCAGCTTTCTGGCACCATGACCCACAAGTGAGCCCTGGATGTTCTTACTGGACAAAAGGTGAGAACAAACTCAGAAGGTCACATCACCCATTCGTGCAGTTCATGCTCCCTAGTTGGTAGAGAAGTGAAGTGGAAGAAAAGTTGTCGTGGTTGTCTGTCTTTCTCCCTCCCAGTTCTGAGTTTCTGAGTAGCATCAGACCAGGCTGACCCCACTCTTTCTGAAATCCCCCATAACTGGTAACTTTGGGCCTCTTTCCATCCTCCAGGTATGGGCACTCTCTTGATACCTTATCAACTTCCAGAGTATTACATAGAAAACTTGATCTTTCTTTTCACAGTGGATCTAGTTTTCACAACTTTTATTCAAAGTATAACTTAAAGATTAAAACTTGCCAACTGCTTCTTGACAACATCTTCCTCCAGGGCATGGTGACTCTCAAGAACCCAAGCAGATGAAGGCAAAGGCTGAGTGGGACAATAGTTGTGATTAGTGCTTTGGATGTGCCTTCTCTGTTGTAGGCACTGCAAGCCTTCTCTATTAAGACATAAATGTACCAGTGACTATTCAGACCTACATCTGTTTAGTAGGTGCTATGCATCATCACTCTGGGAATAGCCCAATGTTAGAGGCTTTGGGGTACGCATGTGTGCATGTGTCTTAGAAGGTATATTTGGTAGATTTTCTTGGTCCAACCAAGAGAACACCTTGCTTTGGTGATGTGGATTCCTGTGGTCTGATGGATACTGATCACATCTCCTATTTGTGTGTATAAGTGGGATTTAAGGTGGAAATATCCAGTCTCTGTAGGTGCAGAAGACCCCAGTCCGAATGCTCTTAGAATCTTCTTTTTCCCTTGGCACATGTCACCATTTGTGTGCTAGTTTCAGCCTCTGTGAACAAACAGCTTTGAACTGGGCAGCAGTGAGTTACTCGATAGACTCAGAGTCCTGTGCTGAAGGGAGACTGGCACAAGACAGTAAGAAAGAACATTCTGGAAATGATACTGTTTCATGTGCAAGATGAAAGTCAAATTCCAGTCAAGATGCCACTGCCTAGACTCCTTAGTGGTCCTCAATGTCCAAGAGTAAGAGGTGTTGATAGAAAAGAATGCCATATATGAGGGAGGAATTTCTGACCTGCAGCTCCCAGATATTGCTGAATAATTCACTTCTGAGCTTTGGGTTCTCCTCACTTTGACACTAACAATACTGGCTGTCTTAGTCACTGTTCTATTGCTGTGAAGAGACATCACAAGCAAGGCAATTCTTATAAAAGAAAGCATTTAATTGTGAGGATTAGTCATCATCATCATGGTGGGTGCATGATGAGATTTGTGGTTCTGGAGCCACACCTCCTAATGCTTATATGTCCTTTCAAAGAGTTCCACTCCCTAGTGACTAAGCATTCAAATATATGAGCCTAAGGGGGCCATTATTCAAACCACCACATTTCACTCCCTGGCCCCCTATAAAAGAAAGAATTCAATTCTGGGCTTGCTTACAGTTTTGGAGGTTTGGTCCATCATGGAGGGGGCATGACAATACTCATGGTTCCTGAACAGTAGCTGAGAGCTACATCTTGTTCCACAGGCAGAGAGAAAAAGACTCTGGGCCTGGTGTGGGTTTTGAAACCCCCAGTGATACATTTCTCTAACAAGGCTATACTTCCTTAATCCTTCTAAAATTCTTCCAAATAGGATTGTTTAAAATAGGATTATCCTTTCAAATCCTTTCAAGAAATTCCCTGCTGACTAAGCATTCAAATATATGAGCCTATGGGGACCATTCTTATCCAAACCACACTGGCATTGGTATTCTTGAAACTCATGATCCTAAATGGGGCTAGTGAGTAGTAAAGTCATTCCCTCTCAAAGACACTTCCCTGGGGCTTTAATGGTGGCTTACTTTTTTCTATTTCAGGCATAATCCTTGGACACACCCTTTAGGAGTGTGCAGTTGCAGGTGGCTACACTGACCTGCTGTGTTCATACTTTACAGCATTACTTGAACTCATGAACTGTGGAGGTTGGGATTTCTTCTGACATTGAAGATAAATGTGGCTGACTACCAGCTCAAGTCATGAGAACAGACTTGATTTAGTAAGGACTGACAATAGAGGGGGGAGATGAGCTCCATTCTGATTTGCATATTTTAAGCAGAGAATGAGGGAGGGAGAAGTGTGAGGACTCATGACAGTCAGTGAAGTTAAAAATAACAAAGTTGTGGCCAAAATAAATATGATTAGGCTATCTGTTTTTGTGGCAGCCAATAAGTGTGCATTCGATCTTCCTGCAGAATGAGAGACAGACCTTACCCTCTTTTCTTTTTCTATTTTTTAAAGATTTATTTATTATTGTGTAAACCATGTTCTGCCTGCTTGTATGCTTGTACGCCAAAAGAGGGCACCAGAGCACCAGATCTCATTATTGTTGGTTGTGAGCCATCATGTGCTTGCTGGGAATTGAACTCAAGATCTCTTAACCTCTGAGCCATCTCTCCAGCAGCCAGTGCTCTTCACCTCTGAGCCATCTCTCCAGCCCTTCCTTCCTTCCTTCCTTCCTTCCTTCCTTCCTTCCTTCCTTCCTTCCTTCCTTCCTTCCTTCCTTCCTTCCTTCCTTCCTTTCTTCCTTCCTTTCTTTACTTATTTATTTTAGACAGAGTCTCACTATATAACCCTGGCTGTCCTGGAACTCACATTGGAGATTGTAGACCAGGCTGGACACTGAACTCAAACTCACAGCCTGCCTCTGACTCTGAGTGCTGGGATTAAAGACATACACCACCTATCTAGCAAACCTTGTCATTTTTAACAATCATATATCAGAAAAAATGTTCTCAGAGAAGTCCTCCTGAGCTACCAACTATACATATTTCCTATTTTAATTGTTTTTCAGTATATACTTCAAGATAGAGGGTACGACGGGCCTATCTTAGGTGATAGTTAGGGCATAGTAAGGCTTTTGGAAATGCTGAGGTTTTCTTAGGCATTCTTTTTTCTCATAATTATATGTAGAATTATATAAAATATTATTGTATATTCATTGTACAAAATAATGGGTTTTGTTATGACATCTCATGCATGTATATCATGTAACTTGGTCAAATTCACTCCCCATCACCCCCTTATTGTTCTCCTTCCAACTGGACCTTTTCCTCTTCCCAAATAATCTTCCTTGTGCATTTATGCCTTCTATTGTTTTTCTGGATGATTCTTTTTTTCTTTTATTGAAGATAGGTTTTTTTTCATACAATATGTTCTGATTATGTGGAGGGAGAGGTGGCTGTGGGAGGGAATTCATGGAAAGATAGATAAAATTAAGTGGTATTTGAAGGATAGTATAGAAAACTAATACAATAGAAACTTTCTAGAATGGATACATATATGAAGGCAATCTTAGTAAAATCACCAATTAATGGAGAAGACAGTGTCCTAACAGACTATCTCCTGTCACCAAACAAAGCTTCCAGTACTGGAATTGGGTTACATCTCATTGAGTTGTTGGACAAAGGGGTCCCATGGGAATCCCCAAACAACCCAGGCTGTTACCAAGACTATAGGTTGTTCTCCACAAACTGACAGCAAGGCCCCATTGCTGAAGACAACATCTACACAACTCATTGAACATGGAGAAGTCCAGCTGGTGCCTATATAGAGCTTTCACCCCTTGTTCTGGCATCATTGGTACAGGAAGGTACTCTGAATGTTACCAAAGGAGAAACATAAACACCAGCCCAGCCACAAACCCTTTATCTACAGTGCTGTGCTGCCTGCAAGATATGCTAGGGCAATGGTGGCACAAAGTTTGTGGTAGTAACCAACCAATATCTGGTTTGACTTAAGGTCTGTTCCATGAGATGGAACCCGTACCCGACACTGCTTGGGTGACCAAGAACCTGAGACTAGAGCACCCAGGGACCTAGGGTTAAACCTAGGCCTAAAAAAAGAAAAAAACGTAATGATAAAATGACTCCTAATGATATTCTGCTATACTCATAGATAAGTGCCTTGTTCATCTATTATCAGAGAGGCTTCCTCCTGCAGCAGATGGGAACAAATACAGAGACCCACAGCCAGACAATATGCAGACAGCGAGAGACCTTGGAACACTCAGTCCTATACAGGATGTTTCTCCATCAAATACCTCCCTTCAGGGCTCAAGGAACCCTGTAGAAGAGGAGGCAGAGAGAATGTAAGAGCCAGGGGGAATAGAGGATGCCAAGAAAGTAAGACCCTCTAAATCAACATGAGCAGAGCTCATATGAACTCACAGAGACTGAAGCAGCACGCACATATTAGGTCCTCTGTGCATATATTATGGCTTCCAGTTAAGTGTTTTTATGGGACTCCTGAGTGTGTGAATGAGTGGGTCTCTGATTCTTGTGCATTCTCTTAGGCTCTTTTTCTTCTGTTGGTTTGCCTTGTTCAACTTTAATGTGATAATTTTTGGTTTATCGTATTATATATTATTTTTTTTACACTTTTTGAAAACTGAATGAATGGATGGAAACCTAGCCACTAGGGTAAAGGTTAACGACTGAACTGTCATTTATATTTTCTGGGAGAAGGAAAATTAGTTTATTACAATGGAGTAACACTGGGTATATCAACCAGTCCAGGACAGGCTTTGTGCTTTGTGTTTGTTTGTTTGTTTGTTTGGTGTGTGTGTGTGTGTGTGTGTGTGTGTGTGTGTGTACGTGTACGTGCTTTTACTTGGTTACAATTTGTTTTTTTTTTCTTTTGGGGTGTGGATTTATTTGGTTTTCTTGTTTTGGGGGGATTTTGTTGTTGTATTGGGTTTTTGTTTATTTTTTGAAAAAGAAGTTAAAAGTTGAGTGGGTAGGGAGGGGAAGACGATCTGGAAAGTCTTGAAGGAGGGGAAGAATATGATCAGAATATATTTAAAGTTAAGTTTAAAATAATAAAAATATAATACAACAAAAAGCATAAACTAAAAAATAGATTTTTTTTCATACAATATATCCTAATTATGGTCTCCCTTCCCTATTCTCTTTCCAGTTCTTCCACCTCCCCTCCCATACAGATCCACACCTTTCTGTCTCCTATTAGGAAGCAAACAGGCATTTAAGGGATACTAATAAAATAAAATATAAGCTAAATAATAAGCAAACAAATTGGAAGAATGAAAAACAAACAGAAGGAAAAGAGCTCAAGAAAAGGCAAAAGAAACAAAGAGATGCAGAGACACACTCAGGAATCCCATAAAAACACAAAACCAGAAGCCATAATATATATATATGCAAAACCTGTAGGGTTAAATTAAATTAAAAATTTAAAAAGGCAAAAAAAAGCCCTGGCATGACATTGTGAGACAAGAAATGTCCAAAGATGCCATCGAGTTTGTTTTCTGTTGGCCATTTACTGCTGGACATACAGCCTACCCTTAAGAGTAGTTTTTGTTTTTTTCAGTGAGACTCCCTTGGAGAAAACTAAATTTTCATTTGGAAGTGGTTATTAGTTGGAGGTAGTTTCTGGGTTCAGGGTGGGGGTATATGTCCACCTTTCAGCTGTAGGACTCTATCTGGTGCAGACCCACGCGGGCCCTGTGCATGGCTGCCTCAGTCTCTGTGAGTTCATATGTGCTTCTACTATGTTGGTTTAGAAGCCCTTGTTTTCTTGGTGGCCTCCATCTACTCTGGCTCTTATATTCTTTCTGCCTCCTCTTTTGCAGGGTTCCCTGAGCCCTGACAGGAGGGGTTTCATGGAGACATTCCATTTAGGGCTGAGTGTTCCAAGGTCTTTCACTCTCTGCATAATGCCTGGCTGTGAATCTCTGTATTTATTTCCATCTGCTGCAGGAAGAAGCTTCTCTGATAGTGGTTGAGCAAGGCACTGACTGGTCTATGAGTACAATAGAATGTCATTTGGAGTCATTTTATTGCAATGTTCTTTTAGTAGAACAGAAGTATTTGGTTTTTCCCCTAGGTCCATGAGCCATCTAGTCTCAGGTTCTTGGCCACCTAAGCAGTGTGGGATATGGGTTCCATCTCATGGAGTGGGCCTTAAATCCAATCAGATATAAGCTGGTTTCTCTTACGATTAAATTACACTTTCTAAAAAGTCAGTTTCTAATCATTTTTTACCATGGATTATAAGATGAAGATTACTAAAAATGAATAATGTTTAGTGTTTTCCTTAGTGTTTAGAATCACCTGTAAAAACCTCTGTTCTGTCTAATTCCACTTGTAAGCTGTTGAATAATTCATCTCATTAGATTAGCCCAGTGATAAAATTATTTCTCATGTAATGATTTATGTCTTTAAAATTTTTACCTTTAATGGCAAGTTGTTAAAATGTTTCTAAATCAGTTATCTAGTATCAAATTCTTAAATGAGAGGGAACAAGAGATAACTCCATAAAATTTAGCCTCTAGAAAACCCAACATCTCTCTTAAAATGCAAGGGCATGCTCCTTTTCTTAGAACACAACTAGTTAGCTTTTGTGTGTTTTTGTTTAAGACATAGAAGTGAACATTCCAGGCTTTGTGGACTATTTGGTCTTTATTACAGCTACTTGAATTCCGCTACTGAAGTGGGAAGCAGCCTTAGACAGTGTGTAATTAAAAATAAAAGAACAATCCAAAGTCAACCTGCAGGGCAGCTGGCCAATACTGCCATAGAACTAATCTAATGCTATGTATGAGTCATCTTGAAGAAACAAGTGTCTAGTCAGATGCAATAACCCACTCGGGATCTAGTAGAGATTCACTATAAATATTTTGAGAATGAATACTTTAAATTTAGCCAACTCTCTGCATTAAGAGTAATTTATTAAGAATCATGCTTTTCATTGGGGCTAACATCAAGAACTTGCTTAAGTATTAATTACTGAAGGATTTATCTGTAAATTAATAAAATCTGTACAATTTAATATCCAATTTAATTCTTTTAAAAACTTAATGAAGATATAACAGAATCAAAAAACTTAAAATAAGCGCACTCACTACCCATTCCATCAATTCATTTAAGTCATACCACCTATAGCATATGAAAAATAAATTTAGAAGTGAAATTACCTTAAAATACATAATCCACTTATGACAATATTGTTTTTTTGTTTGTTTGATTTTTGAGACAGGATTTCTCTGTGTAATAGCCCTGGCTGTCCTGGAACTTGCTTTGTAGACCAGGCTGGCCTCGAACTCACTGAGATCCGCCAGCCTCTGTCTCTCAAGCGCTGGGATTAAAGGCGTGCACCATCACTGCCTGACCACTTATGACAATATTTTACATTTACGTGTATGTTCTATAGTGGAACCAGAAATTCTCTCTAAAAATTATCTTTTTAAATCTTGAGGTTTAGCTGGGCAGTGGTGACACACGCCTTTTATCCCAGCACTTGGGAGGCAGAGGCTCACGGATCTCAGTGAGTTCGAGGCCAGCCTGGGCTACAAAGCGAGATCCAGGACAGGCACTAAAATGACACAGAGAAACCTTGTCTCCAACCCCCCCCCCGCAAATATTGAGATTCATATTAGAGCCATCAGCAATATCTGATATATAAAATTGCAGAACAGACCTTTCAGATTTGGCATTTTACTGGTATAATCCAGTGACCAAGGTATAGAAATGTACAGTGCCTAAATATTAGAGAAAGAACCATTATTCTCTTCAATGTAGAATAAATAATGCATATTCTACAAGGACAGTGAGGTTAGGAATTCTATAGGGTATATGTCCTGGCATAACTTCCCGATGTGCAACAACACAAACAACTTTGTTAAGGCCATGTTTTATTTGCTGGTTAATGGACAAAAAGCAATGCAATTTAATTTCAAGTATTTTCTTGAAAGTCTGTGCTCATATGAATTATAAAAATTTGAAAAGGCTGTTAAATCACTCAAACTTTAAATATATCTTACACAATCTCATTTGTACAAAATTATAAGTTAAATATAAACATAAAGCAGTCATGGTAATTTATTCAAATCTGTTTTATGTGATTTGTAGTTACATAAAAAAGTGTCTTGGTTCTCTTATTTGTGAAAAGATCAACACTGGATTGAGTTACTATCTATTACCAAGAGGCCTAAAAAGCTTTCTTTAGCACTAATCATGTATGTGGTTATAAGTGTTTCCTAATTTGAGATCATCTAAACACTGGGAAAAAGAAAATTAAAAGGGCAGTATGTCCATAAACCAACAATCTGTCTGGAGTGTATCATAGAGCACAAAGAAACCCACACATCTGTACAATGAGCATGTATTACATAGACACAGGTGCACATATGCCTGCATGCATATATACACACACTCCATGCACAACAACCAGGCTGAATAAAGCCTGATGAGGTACCACATCCAGTTTGATATTCAGCTATGTGGTTTGCTGACTTCATCAAATGCTTTTTGTCACCTTTCTATTCTTGAAAATGGTATGGAGAAGATTGTAACCATATTCCTGAAGGTCTCCTTTTCCTTCTTCAAGTGTAACAAAATACCCTACTGGTGCCCTATGTAATGATAACTGGCACCTTTTTGACCTTTTGTTGAAATCAGAAACTGGGTCCTTAAACACATTAACCGCAAGGCCATTAGTTACAATATAACTAGCTATTTTTCTCATTAACTTCTGCAGCAAAGCTCCACCAAAATGAAAGGGAACATTATCCATACTCCATTTTTTGTTTCATCCCCTCTACAATTTCCTATGAAGTATTAATATCCACTGCACCTCCCTGAATAACTCCAAGATAAGGAGGCAGTAAGTTGTAGCCCTTTGAGTTCTCAGTAACAGGAAATTTCTTACCCAAAACATCAGAGACCTTTAATACAGTATCAAGACAATGTCCAGAATCAGATCTGATGATAAGTGTTGCCTCTGTACTTTTGATACTATTAAATGTTTCAGGTCTTCACCTCATATTTTCTTATACACTTTATAAATGCTATAGCTCTGCTGACCATAGACACAGGCTGTGTTATTATGTGTTCAAATGTATCTTTTTCAAAGTCTTTCCCCCAAGTTGGAACAGAATGGTATGGAACAGATCTTATGTTCTGTAGTATTATAGTTAATTCCTAGTACTGTTACTGTTCCTTTGAAGTTAACCAAATGAGCAGGTGCCCCTTACCCAACAGTCTCTTGTAAAGAGAATCCTCTGTAGTCAAAACCATGTAACGTGTTCCAGACCATTCAAATAACCAAAAGTTTGTAACAAATATTTGGCCAGTATTTTCTTCTGCTATCTAGAACTTGTGGCCACTATGACTGGACACCAGAACTGAACAAGAATAGTCTCAATTCAGTGTAGAAGAAGGTAGCACTCTGGTGCTGTGTTTTCCACTGCAAAGAGGTTGCTTTAGGGGTGACAGACCCCTTGGGAACAGCCTTTCCTTTGATGGGACATGACCATCAAAGTCTAGTTCTCATGAGTGAAATTCTAGCCCTTCTCATTACAGAATCCTCTTGGATATACTCTTTGTGCACTTCTTCGGCTTCTTGAATTTTCTCTTCGGCCACTACTTTAGCTTTTAAGTATTTATTAAGAATGTAGCACAACCCATACAATTTAGTTTCCTCGTATTTCACCTTCCTTACATTGCCATTTTCTGTTTCTTTTCGTGGCATTTGAAGTGGAAAGGAGCTTTGCTTGTGTTGGGTGGGTATTGTCTATAGAGAGACACCTTGTATGAGTCAGTCAGTGGCCAGTGGGAGGTTGAACTCTGCTTCTGTCACAGCATTTGGCTCTGGCTGGAGCAGAGGCTCCGTACTGTGCACAGCTTTGAGGGAGAAGAAAAGTGGGCTTTGCTGTGTTCGGTTGCTTAAGTCATCATCCCTCTACCAGGTTTTGGGACAAAGTCTCCCATGCAAGTTGGTCTTCCTGCTTTAGCCTCCAGAGCGCTGTGCTTCTTTTTGGTTATCTGGTTGCATTTCTTTTTTGATTTTTAAAATTACATTTATTTATGTATCTATCCATGTATTTAGTTATGCATTTGTTTATTTTGTGTGTATGTGGGCTCGAATGCCCCTGCATATATGTGCAATTCAAAGGGCAACTTATGGGAGTCATTTCTTTCCTTCAGCTATGTGGGTTCTGAGATTCAAACTCAGAATAGAGTTCCATATTTATAGTGATTAGGAAAATCTATCAAAGAAGACAGAGACAAGGTGGCCAAGGAGTAACAACGATGATGATCATCATCATCACCATCATCATATCATCATCAAAGTTCCCATAAATTCTTACATATCTATAATCATATTACTTCAACATTAGTCTTACTATATGTTGGGTCCCTATATTCTTATCTGGAGAACAGTTTCCTCCCCACTCTCCTCCTTTTCTTTTTCTAAAATCAGGACTGGAGACTGAACCTAGACCCTTATGCATGTTAGGTAAATGCTCTAACATTGAGCTGCATCCTCAGCCTTGTTTTTACTTCTAGTCTTGAACTTGTGATTCTCCTGCCTTGCAAGTAACTGGAAATGAATGCCCATGCCATCAGGCCCAGTTCCACTTCTCTGAATGAACATTAAAGCTTTAATGAATTGGTCCAATCAAAATAAGTCATTTGTGTCCTGGTTGATCTTTTCCTCGATTATTTTATTTTGTTTTTGGTTGACACATAATAACTGTATATATTCAGGAGGTACAATGTATTTTGATATATGTGTCCATTGTTATGATACTAAGATTCTCTTCATTTGCTGTGCACTATGGTGAAGCTTGACAAAACAGGATGTAAGCTGTAAACAGTTGTAAGATGCCAGGTGGGTGCTGGGAACTGAACCCAGGTCATCTGAAAGAGCAGCAAGTGCTCTTAACTTCTGGGCATCCTCTCCAGCCGCCTATATATGTATTTTTGTTTTGTTTTGTTGAGACAGTGTTTCTTTCTGTAATCTTGGCTGTCCTAGAACTAGCTCTGTAGACCAGGCTGGCCTTGTTATATATGTATTTTTTAGTAAAGATAAAATGTTTTTATATGGCTTTTCCAAGCATGCTTAGTATTATTTATCTCTCTTCCTTCACCTTCCATATTTGCCTTCTTTCCCAATTAAATCCTCCCATCCGTGGTCCCTTTTCCACTTTCATAGCACCTGTGTCCTACTCCCTCTCTAGAGCTTTCACATCCATGGTCCCTTTTTGCTCTCCTGGTTTCTGCAGTTACTCCAGGATGTATACTCACTTGTGAATGTTCAGAGCTATAATCTACAAATAAGAGGGAACATGCAGCAGTTGTCTCTCTGGGTCTGAGTTGCCTCACTCAATAAGATCTTTTCTAGCTCCATTCATTTACCTGCAAAGTTCACCATTTCACTTTTCTTTCCAGCTAGATAAAAATCCATAGTGTATATGTACCACATTTACATTATCCGTTCATCACTTGAAGGATATTAGGCTTTTGCCGTTTTCCTACCTACTGCGAATAGAGCAGCAATGAACATGGCTGAGCAAGTATCTGTGGAGTAGAATTTGGAGTCCTTTGAGCATATGCCAAGGTGTGGTATAGCTGAGTCATATGGTAGGTTTACTTTTTAGCGTTTTGAGCATTCTTCACGCTGATTTCTCTAATGTATGCACCAGTTTGTGATCTCACCGACAGGGAATGAGAGTTCCCATTTCTCCACATTCTCAGCAGCACTTTTGTCAGTTACTTTCTTGATCTTAGTCATTCTGAATGGGTTAAGATGAAATCTCAAAGTGATTTAAATTTGCATTTTCTAATCCAATCCTTAAAGATGACAAACCCTTTAAAAGATATTTCTTTTAGCTATTTTTATTTCTCCTTTGAAAACACTTTGACCATTTTTAATTGGGTCATTTGTTTTCTACATTCATTCTGTTTTCAGGTTTTTGTATATTATGAATACTCATCCTCTATAAGGTATATAACGAACAAAGATTCTCTCCCATTCTGTGGGCTTCCTCTTCATGTGATTGACTGTTTCCTTTGTTGTACATAAACTTTCTAGTTTTAAGAAGTATCATTTGTCAATGACTGGCCTTAATTTCTGGGTAAATGAAGTTCTATTCAGAAAGTCCTTTCCTACACCTATATCTTATAGGGTTTATGTTTTCTTGTAGATGATTCAGCAATCAGCTTTCTCACTAAGACCTTTGATATATTTGAAGTTGATTTTTGAGCAGAGTGATAGATAGGGGTTTAACTTCACTATTCTACATATGGACATCCAAATTTCCCAGCATCATTTGTTGACGATGCTATCTTTCACCCTCTGAGTGTTTTTGGCATCCTGTTAAATACTAGATAGCTGTAATTATGTGCACTTACATTTGGGTCTTCTATATTTTCCATTGATCTACATGTCATGTTGTTTTGTTTTGTTTTTTGCTGTTGTTTGTTTTCAATTTTTACATTGCTTTTGCTGGAATGACCATGTTCACAATATTAGTTCTACGAATCTGTGACCACAGGAAGACTTCCCATTTTCTAGTGTCTTCCTCAATTTCTTTAGAGATTTAAAGTTTTCATTGAGGTCTTTTTCCTTGGTTAGGTTTATTTGTAGATATTTCAGCTTTTTAAAGGCTATTGTCAATATGAATGTTTCCATGATCTTTCTCATGGTGTTTGTTATTGGTATAAAGAAAGGCTATTGATTTTTGCCAGTTGATTTTATATCCTACTACTTTGCTCAAAGTGTCAATCATTTCTAGAAGTTTTCTAGTGGAGATTTTGGCATGTTTTATGTCATATATCATCTGCCAATAGATACGATTTGATGTATTCTTTTCCTGTTTTTATTTCTTTATTTTCCTTCTGTCTCTAGCTAGTGCTTGCATCACTTCATTGAAAAGGAGTTGGAATGGTGCAGAGCTGTGTTGCAATCTTGATTTTCGTGGGATTAGCTTTGAGTTTTTCCCACTTAGGATTGTGTTGGCTTTGGGATTTTTCACATATATCCTTTATTATATTTTATAATATATATATGTATATATATGTTCCCTTCAGTACTATTTTTTCTTTCTTTCTTTCTTTCTTTCTTTCTTTCTTTCTTTCTTTCTTTCTTTCTTTCTTTCTTTCTTTCTTTCTCTCTCCTTCTTCTCCTTCTTCTTCTTCTTCTTCTTCTTCTTCTTCTTCTTCTTCTTCTTCTTCTTCTTCTTCTTCTTCTTCTTCTTCTTCTTCTTCTTCTTCTTTTGAGACAGGGTTTCTCCATGTAGCTTTGGAGCCTGTCCTGGATCACACTCTGTAGATCAGGCTGGCATCGAACTCACAGAGATCCACCTGCCTCTGCTGGGATTAAAGGCATACACTGTGACCGCTCAGTGCTATTCTTTCTATGACTTTTATCATGAAGGCATGTTGTGTTTTGTCAAAGGCCTTTTCTACATCTATTGAGATGATCATGTAGTTTTTGTTTGAAAGTACATTTATATGACTTATTATTTAATGATTTATATATTTAACTATCCTGCATGTTTAGTTAGAGTTACTATTGTGAAAAAACACCATGACCAAAAGCAATTTGGAAAGGAAAGGGTTTATTTCAACTTAGGTTACACTCCATCACCGAGAGAAATCAGAACAGGAACTCAAGGCAGAAACCTGGAAGTCAGAACTACAGCAGAGGCCGTGGAGGAGTGCTGCTTACTAGCTTGCTTCTCATAGCCCCATCAGCCTGCCTTCTTATGTACCCAAGACCACCATCTCAGGGGTGGCACCACCCATGTGGGCTACACCCTCCACTCATGAATCACTAATTAATAAAATGCCTCCACAGACTTGCCTACAGGTCAATTTATGGAGGCATTTTCTCAATTAGGATTTCCTCTTCCCAGATAATGTCTAGGTTTGTGTCAAGTCAACAAGAGCCAACCAACACAACTGATCCATTGTCAACCTGACACACAAACACAGCACTTATTATCTATAACCTTTTTTTCTTGTTCATCCCCAAGATCTCATATTAATATTAATATCAAAATATAAAACATTCCAACTTTTAAAAGTTGCACATTCTTTAAAACTTCACTTTAAAAATAGTCTTTTTAGAACATTCAAAGGCTTTTCCAGAGTTCAACACTTCTCTAAAATACCCAAAGCCTCTGAAATATCCGAAGTTTCTCTTAAATTCCAAAGTCTCTTAACTATGGACTCTTATAAAATTAAAAATAAGTTACATACTTTTTTTTTAATTTCAAAAGGGAAGAATCAGAGTGTAGTTACAAAATATCAAAGCAAACCCAAATTCCAGTAGTATAGACAGGTCAATGATTGATGTCTTTGACCTAGTCATGATTCTCTGGGCTCCAAAGACCTGTGCCACCTCTCTGGCTCCCCTCTGCAGCACATACAACTTGTCTCCTAGGCTCAGAATGGCTCCAATCTGTGACTGCTACTGTCCTTGGCTGTCATCCTATGGCACTGGCATCTTCAAAATGCTGGCGTCTCCACTCCAACTGAGCTTCACGATTACCAATAGCTTTTGTGGCTCTCTTTGGGGACTCTAACCCTGCCACAGGTGATACCTCAACTTCTCTCCATGAACCCCTCAGTCCTGGAGCTTTTATTGCAACTGAGGCTATACCTTCACCAGTGGCCTTTCCTGGCCTCTCACAAGTGCCAAGCTTCAGATGTTCTTCATGACCCTTTCATTCTTTCAAACCCAGTACCACCTGGGAAAATCTTACACGTTACCAAGTTTGGCTGCCAGCATGAGACACAACCTTGGACACTCTGGAGCACAGTTTCTGTGTGCTGACCCTGAGGAAACACTTCCCAAAAGATTTCACCTCAATGGTGCTGGTCTCTTTTTAGTCATAGCTGATTCTTCAGCCCCAGCTGACCAGAACCACAAATTTTTAATTTAAAACATCACATAAATAGCCCTGATAGAGGCTTTGCTTTCCTGTGAAGCTTTCCAAACCAGGCCTCCATCTTTTTTGCATTGCTCTCAACGTACTTCTCTTCCAAGTTCCTGCAAGAGTTCATTAAGCTCTGAGCAACCAATAGCCTTTCCAGCCCAAACTTCAAATACTACTACAAATCCTCCCCAAAATACACAGCCATTTCTGTCATGGTGAAACACCCGTGAACCTGGGACCAATTTCTCTCTTAGTTAGGGTTTCTATTGTGATGAGAGCATAAAGGTCCTTGTGCCCACAGATAGATAGCACTAAGGAAACCAGGAATGTTAAACACACAGGGCTGTCTTTTCAAAGAAAAAGTTGTATAACCTGTTTTCAGCCCAGAAATCTGGGAATGGAGGTGGCTAATAGCCTCGATGACTCATGCATTATCTGTAGGACCAGGCCATACCGAGCTCTCACAAGCAGGACCGGAAGTGGCTAATAGTCTAGGTGACCTTTGTAGTACCTGTATGGTCAGCACCCCCCGCCAAGCTCCCACAACAAGGACCAGAGGTGGCTAATAGCTAAGACAACCTCTGCACCATTTGTATGACTGAGACCACACCAGATCCTCCCCTAGGCCCTTAGGCTAACACAGGTAGCTTATCTCTAGAAGCCATCTTCATGGGAGAAGGGGCATGTACCTTGAGAAGAGTTTCTATGTAATTGTGCCTCCTTGTGCACATGAGATGGTGTTACACAAGGAAAATGTTTTTCCAAAAGTTTCCTGTACTTAAATATGCTTACAATAAACTGTTCAGGGTCAGACTGTAGAAGTTTGAACTAATACCATCTAACTAATTCATTTTGAACCAGATTTCCACATGTGGATTGTTACTCTGCCTGCCCTGGTGGTCACAGAGACCCCCACACTATGGCTGTGACTAAAAAAAAAATGGACAAAAGCAACTTGGGGAATAAAGGGTCTACTTCAAATCTACAGTTCCACATTAAAGGAAGTCAGGGCTGAAAGGCAAGGCAAGCACATGGAGGCAGGAGCTGAAGCAGAAGCTATGAAAGAGTGTTGCTTACTGGCTTTCTCTCCACTTCTTACTCAGCCTGCTTTCTAATATATCCTAGGACAACAATATTGGGGTGAGGGGGGGTCACTGTACACAATTGGCTGGGCATGTTCACATTAATTACTGATTAATAAAATGCCCCATAGGCCTGCCTACAAGGCAATCTGGTGGGGGCATTTTCTCAAATGAGGGTACCTCTCCTCACATGACCCTAACCTGTGTGAAGTTGACATAGAGATTAGCCAGCACACTTGGGCAGGCTAAAGTCAGGCAAGTTGATTAGACTTGGATGGAACAACACAGGATGTGCAACTTGGACCAAGCTTCCAGACTGGGAGTAGCACAGGCAGAATTAGCCAGACTCTGTTGGCAACAGTACAGATCGGATTAACTAGATTCTGTATCAGTACATTTTAAAAGTGTAATTAGCAATCATCTAACAGTCAAACATATGGGAGCACAATTTAACCATTATTTTAACAAGGTTGCTACTTTTTGATTTACATAATTATATTTGTAGTGGTTTGAATGAGAATGGCCCTCCTAGGCTCATGTGCTTGAATACTTAGTCCCCAGTTGGTAGAACTGTTTGGGAAGGATTAAGATGTACAGCCTTTGTGGACAAGATGTGCCACTTGGGGAGGGCTTTGAGATTTCAAAACACTCGTGCCAGGCCCAGTGTGTCTCTGTCCCTGCCTCTTACTTGTGGATCAAAATGTAAAAACATAAGCCAAATTAAATATTTTCTTTTTTAAGTTGCCTTGAGCTTATGGTTTCAGAGTCCATAGTGGTGGACTAAAGGCAGGAATAACAGTGCTTATAATACCATTCGCTCTATCTGCCTCATGGTTGTTATCTCAACATGTAATCTCTCAGTTTCTTCTGTAAGCAAGCCTTTTATTGGATGCTTTCTTTTATAAGTTGCCTTGGTGATGGTGTCCCTTCACAGCAATAGAACAGTGACTAAGACAGCCTCCAAGTCTTCATATTCCAAAGTAGCCTTGGATCATACATCTAAGCCCCCTCACTGCAGTTATAGTTTAAAAGTTTGCACCTCACTTTCTTTTGTGGGCTCATAGAGGACATTGATGATCTGGCATCTTTTCTCCAATGAGGGCTTATAGATCCTGGCAAATTTCCTCTTGATAAAACGAAATTCCCTGGGGAATTTAACATCTAGGGCAGAGGATTTGGCCTGAAGCCTTAACCACTAGTGGCAGGCCCTCATTCAGTTCTAAATGTAAGGAGTAGCCCCATCAAAGCCTCCAGGGAAACTGAGGCTGCTATATCATTCAGGAACCGGACCACTTGCCAGGCTTGCTGTGTTCTCCAACTCCTTGCACTGTTTGCTTTGGGGGCCAGAAAAGGCTCACTGAAATGATGGATATAGTTTGGCCTGGGTGAGATTTAGGCGGGGCCCAGGTGGGGAGGGCCTAAGAAAGGCAGAAAGGCTGAGGAAGAAAGCTTGCCCAAGATGGAGACAGCAGCAGAGGACCTGACCAATATTATCAGGTAGAAGGCTTAAGGCTGAGCTGGAGCAGTCCACTAAAGAACATTTTCATTAGCTGTTGTGGCAAAAGGAAGCCGTCTTCCAAATCAATTGTACAGAAGATGATCCTGTAATTTTCCCTTGCTTCACAAAGCACTCGATTTGCTAGGTAGCTTTGAAATAGAATAGGGTAGAAAAGACTAATTACTAGATTCTGATGTATTGATTTATTTAGTAATTTACTTAAAGCACTGCTTGTACCATCTATTTACCAAACATGACGTCACTTGCTACCTGAGACAGAACGATCTGGAGAATAGCTGAAACAATAGGCCGTTGCCCTTAACAACCTGCTTGCTGTTGCCCTTAACAACCTGCTGGCTGCCACGTAAGCATCTGTAAAATTTTGCTAGCTTGCTTGCCCCACCTTGTGGTTTTAGAGTATAAAATGAGAATACAAACTGGACCTGAGATTGAAGCCTTTCAGGAGCTGTCCTGGCCATGGTCCAGTGATGACATCTCTTCTCTTCCACTCTCGTGGGATTGGAGTGCTTATTCCAGAACAATTCCCACAACAGCTATAATCAGCAAAACTTCATGAATCAAGTGACCAAAATCTATTCTATCTCACATGCCACTCACCTTCCTAGCAGTGGCATCTCCCCAAATTCTTTTCATCTTTGTTCCTGTGTTGTTGAGTTTAGTTGTTTCACGTATTTTTTTACTTAAAATATAATTACATCATTTGCTTCCTTCCCTTTACTCCCTCCAGCCCCTCCTAAGTCCCCTCCTCCAACTCCCTCCATATCCCCCACTCCCAAATTTGTAGCTTCTTTCCAAATTTTTTTTGCTACATATAGATATATATGTAAATATATGCATAATTACGTAAATATAACCTGCTAAGTACATTGTGTGTGGGGGTTCAGGGCTGACCACATTATACTGAAGAACCAGCTAGATGACTCATACATGGGATATGCTAACTCTCCCTCTCTCTCTCTCAGCTGTCATCAGTTGCTTGTCCAGGGACATGACTCTGCAAGATTTTCACCTTCCTGTGTTAGTACTTCCATTGATATTACCATTGTCCCCATCTTGCTGATAGAGTCATTTCTATGAGAGACTGTTTCACAATATACTTCCTGGTATCCCAGCTTTTCTGCCCGCTCTTTCTCAATGCTTCCCAAATCATAGATGCAGGAAATATGGTATAGATGTATTCATTGGGGCTGGGCTCCCCAGAACCCATTGATCTCTGTATTGTGTTCATGTATTAGTCAGTGTTCACTAGAATAACAGAATGGACAGATTGAATCTATATACATAAAAACAAGATTATTAGAATGGCTTACAGGCTGTGGTCTGGCTATTCCAACAAGGCCTGTCTCCTGACTGAAATTCCAAGAATCCAATAGTTGTTTGGTTCATGAAGGCTGGATGTCTGAGATGGTCTTCACAGTATATGTCAGAATCCAGAAGAAGTAGGCTCTTCTATGCCAGTGAAGGAATGAGCTTGCCACTGAGAAGAGGGGAAGCAGGCAAAAAGCAAAAGCTTTCTTCTTCCATGTCCTTTATGTAGGCTGCCACCAGAAAGTGTTGCCCAGATTTAAGGTGAGTCTTATAACCTTAAATGATCTGGATTTAAGATAGGTCTTCCAACCTCAAATGACCCAATCAAGAAAGACCCCTCACAGGTGTGCCAAGCTGCTTGGGCTTTAGTTAATTCCACATGTAGTCAAGTTGACAACCAAGAATAACCATCACAGTCCACTTGTGGTATCCTGTGATGACTTCCATTTTCTATAAAGAGAAATTTCTTTGATGAGGTGTGTCTTATTTAGGGTTTCTATTGCTGTGAAGAGACATCATGACCATGGCAACTCTTATAAGGAAAACATTTAATTTTGGTGGTTGGCTTACAGTTTCAGAGGTTTAGTCCATTATCATCATGGCAGGACATGGCAGTGTGCAGGCAGACATGGTGCTGGAGAGGAATCAGAGTTCTACATCTTGATTTGCAGCAGAAGGAGTTTCTGTACCACACTGGTCATAGCTTGAGCATATAAGACCTCAAAGCCTGCCCCGACAGTGACACACTTCCTCCAACAAGATCACACCTACTCCAAAAATGCCACATCTCCTAATAGTGCCAATGAGCCAAGCATTCAAATATATGAGTCTATGGAGACCATACCTATTCAAACCAACACACTCCACTCCCTGGACCCCAAAGGCTTGTAGCCATAACATAATGGAAAATGCAATTAATCCAACTTCAAAAGTCCCCATAGTCTATCACAGTCTCAACTAAGTTTTAAAGTCCAAAATCCAAAGTCTCTTCTGAGATTCATGCAATATCTTAACTGTAATCCCCTATAAAATCAAAGTGAAAAAAAAAACAGATCACATGCTTCCAATATATAATGGCACAGGATATGCTTACCATTCCAAAATGGAGGGAAGGGAGCATAGTGAGGAAATACTGGACCAAAGCAAGACCAAAAACCATCTGGACAAACTCCAAACTCTGCATCTCAATGTCTGATGTCAAAATACTCTTCAGATCTCCAACTCTTTTCAACTTTGTTAACTATAACACCCTTTTTTCTTGGGCTGGTTCCACTCCCTGTTAGCAGCTCTCTTCAGTAGGTATCCCATGCCACTCTGGCATCTCCAAGGCAATCCAGGCTTCTCCTTCACAGCTTTACACAGTGGTCTCTCTGGGCCTCCACACCCCTGCCACATGCCTGACCTCAATGGCTTTCCTTAGTCACAGAAGAAGATCCCATAGCCCCTTTTGTATCCCTAACTCTAAAGCCAGAACCATGTGGCTGAAGCTGCCAAGTTCTGCTGCTTGCTGGGGCTGGAACTTGGCCCCCTCCTTCAATTACATTATTGGGGAAAATTATAAAGGCCACTCCTCGTAGTTAAAAGGAAGATTTATTTAGTGGATGACTTACAAATGAAAGAATGGATAGGTTGCGGGGGTCTGGGGAAGGCGTATAGCAATCCAGCGGTGTTCTCTGGAGCTCTGCACAATCAATCTCCACCATCCAGGGTCCAGGCGCAGAGAGCGCGCCCAGAGCGAGCGCTTGCCCATCCAGCTCCTAGGTTTCCAGCACCTCCCCTCGCCCCGCCTCGTAGGCGTGACAGTTGCCAGAGTCTCAATGGGGGTTGGAGCTTCCAGATCCAAGCTGGAATGGCTACCCACTACATTACATCTTCACCACTTTTTGTTTTCCATGGTTTCCTTCACACTGTAGGCTTGACTGTCTTGGAACTTGCTCTGTAAACCAGGCTGTTCTTGAACCCAGAGATCTGAGTGCCTCTGTCTCCTGAGTGCTGGGATTAATGGAGTGTGCCACCATAGCTGGGCCTAAGCTGTTCTTTAATTCTTTTCACATGTTGGAAGCTTAACTGGGTGTCATTTTGCCCTGAGGTCTCCACTCCCTTTATTCCATATGACATTAGGCTTTTCTTTAATCTGTTTATCTCCTTGAACACAGGATTTAGCTCCATTCCACTTCCTGGTGCCCCTTTTCTCCTCAATCTGTACATTTTGTATTTTTACTTGCTCAGCTTGCTCCATTTCATTATAGATCTTCATAAGAGTGAACACTAATAACCACATGACAGAGTCTATACTAGGCTGTTTTGAGATAATCTCTACCAACAGAATTAATCCAAAACTCTTCACTTTAGTCTCAGGCAGACTTTTTAGACAAAGGCAAAAAGCAGCCACAATCTTCACAAGACTGGACTCTGGGCCACATACTAACATTCTTCTCCTCTGAAACCTCTTGAGCCAGGCCCCCACACTTCATCAAATCACCCGTAGCACCACTGTCTTCCATGTTCTGACTAGGATGGCCCATTAAGCAGTGCTTAAAGCATTCCACTGCTTTCCTAACCCAAAGTCCCAAAGTCCAAATTTCTCCAAACAAAAGCATGGTCAGGCCTATCACAGCAATACCCCAGTCCCTGGTACCAACTTCTGTCTTAGGGTTTCTATTGCTGTGAAGAGACACCATGACTACAGCAGTCTTATAAGGAAAACATTTAACCAGGGGCTAGATTACAGTTTCAGAGGTTTAGTCCATTATCATGGCAGGATATGGCAGTGTGCAGGCAGACATGGTGCTGGAGAAGGAATTGAGAGCGCTACATCTTGATTTATGGACAGTAGAAGGAGTCTCTGCACCACACTGAGTGTAGTTTGAGCCTATAAGACTTTAAAGCCTGCCTCCACAGTGAGACACTTCCTTCAACAAGGCCACACCTCCTAATAGTGTCATTCCCTATGGGCCAAGTATTCAAACACATGATTTGATGAGGGCCATACCTGTTCAAACCTCCACAAGAAGCAATAGCTACTCATATCTGTGGGTATAAAGACAAGATTTATGAGATTAAGAATTATGCTAGGTGTAGATTATCTTCTAAGATCCATGATCTCACTAGCCCCAGAAAGTCGGCTAGGTTTCTAGTACCAGGTATTGTTTCCTTCCTGTTGAGTGGTTCTCAAATCCAACTAGATAGCTGTTGGTTACCACCAAGATATGAGTACCACTTACTGCACCTTAAAGGATATCTTGCCATGCTGGTCACTATCTATTGTGGTTCATAAATGTCACAGCTGAGCAGGACTATTAATTGACTCCCTACATGTCCTTACAAAGATAAATGTATAGTAAAAATATGGTACATGTATACAATGGATTCCTATTTATCTATAAAGAAAAATGAAATTATTAAATGTGTAGGCAAATGGATTAGGCCTAGGAAAGATTATATTGAGTGAGTAACAAATACCTGATATTTTCTCTCATCTGTTGTCCCTTGCTCCAAATCCTCAGATGTGAGGACACAACATAGAGTAACCACAGAAACCAAGAAAGTGTAAATGGTTAGGGAAGGGGGCTTGAAAGGGGGAATAGCAGGATACAGGTGATATGAAGTGGGAAATGGAATATTGGGGGGGCTCCAAATGAGGAGGAGGGAAGTCAATACCTATTGAGAAGGAGGGACAAATAATATCAAGGTTGTTTGATAAAGCTTCAAGGAATCTTTACCTTAAAATCATACTCAGTACCTATAAGGAAGGTATGGCACAGGCCTGACAACGCTCCACCCAAGAACCACAGACTAACAAAAATGCAGGTCCCGGGCACTGGAAACCTCCCTTCAAATGGTTGGTCAGGGTAGACCCAGTGACTCCCCAACAATATAGACTATGGCTCTTGCCCTTGGCTGCCTCTCAGAGATTACTGAGGACACTGAACATTTGGACATAGGGCTCGGATTATTTGAGCTGAATCTAACCTGAAAGCCTCATTTCTGTAGTTTAACTTCCATGGTACCAGTTCTACAGATTTCTAGATCCATGGAGTTTATTGAGAAAAACCTGACCAGGAGGAACCACTTCAAACTCCTCTAATGTAGGTCTTAAGTAATCCTGAGAAAACTTTAAGCAGTCAAGTGAAGAAAGGAGGTGAGGAGAAGGTTTAGGAGGCAGGAGTGTAGCTCAGAAGCCTTGTGTTCAAGTGGACAATAAAAAAATGGATAAAGAAACCCCCAAATGCCAACAGTAAGCGTCTTTAAGTGGTAAGAATTTCTAGACAGTGATTTTCCACTACTGACTTTTCAAAATTTCTGTGAAGGGTATGCATTCTTTTTTATATGCTACATTTTAATGTACTTTCTGAGACCATGGGTACTGTAAGGTTTTTGTTTCTGATGTTTGTTTTGTTTTTAACTTTCTCTTTAATTTATTGTTTGTGTCTTTCACATCATGCATCTTGAGCCCATTTATTTCCTCATCCCTTCGTATCCACCCTCTGCCCTTGCAACCCCCCCCCAATAAAATAAAATTTAAGAACAACAATAAAAGAAAAGAAAAGGAAAAATCTTGTCATGGAAGCTGTAGTGTGACACAGTGACCACCCCCTTTCCAGCTGTAGCACTCAGGAAAGTGGGCCCTGCACCTGGCCTGGGCAACACAGCAGAGCTGACCCTATTGACAGGGGTGTGCATGAACTGCCCCGAGAATATGAGCGTGGTAGATCATGGAAGATCTACCATATGGTTGTGTGGGCAGGGGAGAGATGCCCCCTGCCCCTCACCACCTGTGGTTGGCCCTAAGGTCATAGGAGCAGGAGAGTTGTCCCTGTCCCTCACCAGCTGCAGCATTCGGGAGAGTGGTCCTTGCACCTCACCTGGGCAGCACAGTAGAGCTGGCCCTGATGTGTGGGAGAGCCAATATGAAAGCAAGAAAACTGGCCCTACCCCTTGCTCATTGCTGCAACTGCCCATAGCTGTGGTAGTGCTGGAGAGCTCCCCCTGGTGGTGAGGACAGGGCAGGACTGGTGGGCTGACCAACCCTGTAATTACCCAGGCCCAGAACCAGGGTTATGGACTAAAGGCTCATTCTCCTGAGCACAGGTGAGGTCCCCCACCTGCTGCAGGTGGTAGGGGAGGAGGGCATCTTTCCCTCACCCATGACACCACATGGCATACAAGAGGGGAGCGACCTGCTCTCCCATTCTCACACCCTCAAGGGCAGCTTGTCCATGCCCCTGAGAACAGGGTCAGCTCTATTTTGCTGCCCGGGTGAGGTATTGGGCCCTCTCTCCTGAGTACTTTAGCAGGTGAGGGGCAGCCCAGTTCTCGATAGTGTTGCAGCCAGTGAGGGGTGGGGCCAATTCTGTACAGCCATATCCTCTTTGTCTTTGGTGGTATCAGGAGCCATGGACATCATCAGAGACCGTGGCTGCATCAGAGCCATGAACCTAGACATGGGCCCTAGCAGCAGCCCAGGCCCAAACATCACCTCCTCAACCTGCTCCTCATCTCTTTCACTTCTTCGGATATGCCTCTGTCCAGAGGACATGAACCATTCTGTCTTTCTCTCTCCCATACCACATCATACATTTGCTCACCATAGTAATACCCATCTGTTTGGCACGTCAAGGTGCCAGGTGGGCCTGTGTTTTCTCCTTGGAAAATATGTGGTTCTCCTTCGCCCACTCAGTCTGTCCTGGCACTGGGTAAGACCATGATTCCTTATCACAAGAGATCATAATAGTGTCCCATCGCCCACTGAGCGGGCTCATGGTTGGTTCAAAGGTGTTGCTGGAGTCCTGTCTCAGGCTTGGGCTAAAATAAAATAGGTATGCATTCTTTTAGGTTAGATCAACCCTAATAATACTTTCTGGGGAAGAATGAATTGAGGTGAAATGAGAGAGGGAAAAGAAAACCTATGGTAACTAGTGCCCCTACTCATGTATCTGACTAGTTAATCAGTTATATTAGATTACCAAGCAAAGTACTGTTGTTGAGTTGCCAATTACCCCTTGTCAATTCTGGCTTTTTTGAAGTCCAAATAGAAGGATGCTCAAGTGTAGGATTGCTGGAAAGAAAAACATTTACCTTAAAATTCTGAACAAATTGTAATTTTTTGTTTGTTTTTTTTCAAGACAGGGTTGCTCTGTGTAGTTTTGGTGCCTGTCTTGGATCTCGCTCCATAGACCAGGCTGGCCTCGAACTCACAGAGATCCGCCTGCCTCTTCCTCCCAAGTGCTCTGGGATTAGAGGTGTGCGCCATCGCCACCTGACCAAATTGTCAATATTTAATGGCCCAGCACTAAGGGAAGGTTAAGGCAGATAATATATGCAGAAGATGGCATGCCATGTTTCATTACAAACTTTTTCAGATAGGGCAAACAGGATAAGTTTCAGTGATAGTTCAATATAAATCATAAGAAGTAAAAGCTGTTCATTTTTAGAGAAGGTTTATGATATTTCAGATCTAACAGTTTATGGTTCAGTGTTACAATCACAGAAATTCTTACTTAAGATGCTAATGCATTCTTTGCAGGTTCTTAGATATGGAGAAGTGTATTTTTCGTTTTAGAAAATGATAAATATAGATGTGATTCAGGGATTCTCCTCATTTTACCTCACAGGCTCCCTTTTAGATGAAGGTTTCCAGAGCCTGGTGGTGGTAGCTTTGATATGGTGCCAGTGCTGCTTCTTTTTTGAGAGGGTGATACTTTTAGCTAATGCAGATTTCCACTGAATAAACTGTTTGACACGGAGAAGGGGGGAGGACAGAGCATAAGAAATGAGAGCAGAAGAAAGAAAGAACCAAATCTTCTTACTGGGTTAAGAGGCTCATGATAAGTAGGCACAAAATGTATAGGTCCCCAGGCCATCCTGTGTAGGCGCTAGAGCAAAAAGGTTAAATAGCTCTGGGGAAAAATAGATGTTTTCCTTAGTGAATAGCATCTCCATGGTTAATTATTTCTATTATGCTTGTGTACATCTGGTTAAAATACATCTCATCTAAAACAGATTGAAAGCAGAAGGCTCAACTAATATGTAAATAATCAGTCAAGGTTCAAGATTAAGGATTAGTCTCATATTTCCTCAGTTGAGCCCTACATTGCTTCAGTGTGTGTGTGTGTGTGTGTGTGTGTGTGTGTGTGTGTGTGTGTGTGTGTGTGTGTGCATGTGTTTGCACATGTGAATGGAGGTCAGACATTCATAGTAGATGTCTTTCTCTGTCACACTCCAAATTATATTTTGAGCCAAGTTCTCTCACTAAAACTGGAGTTCACCAATTTGCCTAGACGGGCTGGCCACAAAGTCCTAGTGTTACAGGCATAAACCACCATGCCTTTAAAAAAAATGAGTGCTAACCTTGAACCCGGGTTTTCATCCCAGGTTGATCCTGAGCAGCAAGTACTGTTCTGTACTGCCTGAGCCATCTCCCCAGCACCATTTGCTTCATCTCTAAAGCAACTTCTATAAGGATAAAATCTAGTTTTCTCTTTTGGTAATGGATATAATATGGAATAGGGAAATTTCACAGAATCCTACCTGTAAACAAGAACTACCAGCAACTAAGGAATGCTGAGAACAGGAGAAATAGTCTTCCCAGGAATACACCCCCTGGGAAACAACATACATACAACTGTAGCAGGAATCTTAAAAGTTCTTATTAATAAAATCAAACCCGAGGCCAGTTATTGGGGTCCATGCTGGTAGATCAGAGAGACAGAACAAGCCACAGCTATCTCACCTCGCCGGATCCTCAGCTGGTCTTGTCTCCTCAGACTGGAGGCTTCTGTGTCCTCATCCCAATGGCTCTCAGCTGAACTGCTGCTTAAAAGCCTGAATGCTTAATCAGCCACATGCTTAACCAGCCAAATGCTTAACCAGCCAAAATCTTCTAGTTTCTGGTCCTCACGCCTTATATATCTTTTTGCTTTCTACCACCACTCCCTGGGATTAAAGGCTGGCTTTCTGGGATTAAAGGCGTGTGTCACCATGCTTGGCTATTTCCAATGTGGCCTTGAACTCACAGAGATCCAGAGGGATTTCTATCTCTGGAATGCTAGGATTAAAGGTGTGAGTGCCACCATTTTCTAGCCTTTGTATCTAGTGGCTGTCTGTTCTCTGACCCCAGATAAATTTATTAGAATACACAATATTTTGGGGAACACAATACCACCACATACAACTAACACTAAACAGACTAAAAAAATTGTAGGTATATATTTATGCATTTATATGTGTAAATATATATGTAATGATATTGAAAAAAGAGACTGAATTTGAGAGGGAAGATATAAGAGTGATTGGAGAGGAAAAGGAAGGAGTAATGATATAATCGTGTTTTAATTTTAAAAATAAAAGTACACAAGCCTAGTTTAGCATGCTTGAAAGTGAAGGGACTTACAGTAAATAACAATAACCACTAGCAATCTAACCATCCTGAGAAAATAAACAAGAATCTGAGTGCGGTTACTTCTTTTTGTACATTTACAACATATAAACTTTTTAAAAATGAAGATTGTATAAGATTAACTCTTCAAGAACTTTCAACTTTCCCCTCTCAGATGCCTATCATTAATATCTTTCCAATAAAAATGAGTCTTTAAATCTATAATTTTAGCATACAGAATACCTTCCAGTACTATGAACACTAGTCAGTAGGGGTGAAGTTTCTAGGTAGGCATTATTTCAACTACTCCGTGTTCAATGAGTCATGTAGCTGTTGTCTTCAGCAATAGTGTTGTGGGGTATTCACCAGAGAAGACTGCTCAGACATGGGTTTAAGCCAATAGAAGTCTTTATGAGCTGGCTGGCGACTATACAGGGTGTGCAGGATCCCAGTGTAGCACTGAGCCTTTATCAGGGTCATCTTTTAAGTACAAGAAACATAGTCTGGGTTGACATAGTTCAGTTAACAAGAACAGTTAGCCAGAAGTGCAACTATAGAAGCCAAAAGGCAAGGTTAGTTCATTTAGAGACTTTCCCAGAACTATGAACTTTAGTGGATTAGGTCTTTGTTTTAGTTTTGCAGGTGGTGCTGTCTATATGTTGAGTTTTGCAGCCTGAATGGTACTGTCATCATGGAGTCAGTTGTGTTAAGGTCTATGGACCTGCTAAGGTCTGCAGTCCTGTTATATTTCCCACTGGTCTTAGTGAATGAGTCAAATCATGGACTCATCCTATTTTAGTTTAAGATGCAGAGCCTTAGTGTTAATCCACTCAGAATGAGAATTAAAGGCCCAATCAGTGCTGATAGCAAAGTATTTAGCCATGGGGACCAAGAGAACAGACACTGGTATCAATTATTTCCCAAATCATAGCAATATTTTCTCTAATTATTCTTAATCAATTGGCATAGGAACAACAGGTTTTTCCCAAAGCCATACATAGTTTCTTTAGCTCATGAGAAGTCTAAGCCTTTCCAATTTTGTAGGACCATTTTTGCAAGGGAATCTAACTGTTGTTTTAAGTCAGAAACTGAAACTTTTAATACCTCTAGGTCTTGATCAGCCTGTTTACTTAGTTTAAAGTGAAAGACCCTTCAGGCTTACACCCCCAAGCCTCAGGAAAAGAGAAACTTCAAGCACCAGGAAATGAGAAACTAAAAATCTAGTTCCAAGGGCAACCTGACTTAGCCATTGTTCAATCTCCCCTGCAACCATATAACAATGTAAAAAGATTTCTGTTAAGAGATGTGCTCAACTGTGACTGGGATAGTTGCAGGTGTTCCAGGAAGGACCACTGTGACATTTGTGTAAACTCCACTCCCACCCACCCTGATACCCCCCTTGAGGTTTCAGGAAAAATGGACCTGTTGACGTAACTGTACCCCCTCTGTGATCACTCTGTAACCAGACTATGATCTTGTGAAACGAAATTGTATGGGAATTGTAACCTTATGGATTTTGTGGGTTTCTCCTTTAAAAGCCCCCATGGGTCTGCAGTAAGATGCAGCTCTTGCTCTTGGGAGCAGAGGAGCCCTTCTGTACAGAAGCTTAATAAATCCTCATGCTATTGCATCAACTGGACTGGGTTCTGGGTTCTTGGGATGCCCACTTGAGACCCTAAACTTTGGGGTCCAACAAAAGCACCAGAAGAGGCACATTTAGTCAAGCCATTGGTACATGTCCACTGTAGTCTCAGAAGCCCAGTAATATTGCTTTTATCCAAATGAACTAATCCAGAAGGTAGACTAGTAGGCATCAGAAGAAGGGGAAGTACTTAGGATAAGTTCTCTAATGTTAATTAGGGCTGCCCCTGTCACAGTGAGCTTTGTCTGTCAGTGAGTTGACAGTCTGGTTAATTCCTATCTCTATGTAATACAGAGGCCAAGTATCTAAGCATAACCAGCAATCCTGGCTGATTTTTGGCTGGAAATGATTAACTCTACCCTCAGAGTCCCTTCCTGTAGTATGGAATCTGACTTCCCAGTTTTTTTTCTGTTTCCCAAAGGCCAGAATATTTTCTAAGGAGATTTTTATGACACCTCAGTTTTACAAACCCGATTTTTGTAATGAAAACTCCCTTGTTCCTGGCAATTAGGGGGTACAGCCATAGGGCATGCATCAAAAAATAACCCCCCTAATCTTTGCTTTCTTCAATACATTTAAAGTGTGCATCAGTGAGCAAAGGTCAAGATTAATACGGGTTGCTGGTCTATAGTCACACTAGCTAATACCTTCCCTGTATCTGTCTTCCTCAGTTTCCAGTCCAGGCCTGAGGGCAGTGGGGGTTGGATCATGACCCTGTATTCATACCCATAGTGCAAACCACAAGACTCAGGAGAAGATAAAGGGGCAGAGAGTGAAAGGGCTAGGGGGCAATGAAACCTTAATTCCAATGGGTCCATATTCTGCAGACAATCTGTTTGGCAGCAACGTCTATGGCTTCCATTTTTTTTAAACCTGGGTGTAAGCTACTTTCATAACCATAAGAGTGAAGAGAATCACCAGCAGAGTTTTTTTCAAGTTGGTTTGTAGCTGAAATTTTCTCTGGTCCTGCCCAGCCCCACAGACCCTGCAGCTGCTTATATTAATTAAAACTGCTTGGCCATTAGCTCAGGTTTATTACTGACTAGCTCTTACACTTAAATTAACCCATAATTCTTATTTATGTTTAGCCATATGGCTTGGTACCTTTTCTCAGTTCTTCCTTGTTATCTTGCTCCCTCTGTGTCTGGCTGGCGACTCCTGACTCAGCCTTCCTGTTCCCAGAATTCTCCTCTCTGCTTATCCAGAGCCTATACTTCCTGCCTGGCTACTGGCCAATCAGCATTTTATTTATCAACCAAATCAGAGCAACACATATTCACAGCATACAGAACGACATTCCCATCATTGGTTTCAGTGCCCCTTTGGCTACCTGCCTGGCCTAGACAGTATCACTGGACTAGAACAAGGGGAAACTGGTGGTGGACTCGGGTCAGCTGTGTCTTTCTTTATGGAGGACTAGAGTGCCTCTAGTAACTTGAGAAACAAATGGTTAGAGAGTTATGTCAACTGTTGGTCTCTGAGCCTGGGAAGCAGTTGGGAAGGTCTTCCAAACGTAATCTCATATGGGGTGAGTCCCTCCCCTAAGCAGGGTGCAGCAGCTAAAGCACAGGAAGGAGGCCTATGCATTCTCTGCTGGACTCTAATGAGAGTTTTGATAGAGTTTCTTTCAACGCTGTATTTATTCTTTTTACCTGGCCAGAACTCTGAAGTCTATATGCACAATCAAGTTTTTAATCTATGTCTAAAGCTTTAACAATTAATTGAGAGGTTTTGGCTGTGAAAGCCAGGCCATTTTTGGACCCCATTGCTAGGGGGAGACCAAATCAAGGGACCAGTTCCTGGAGGAGCTTTTTAGCTGCTGTTGGAGCAGTTTCTATCACTTCTACCCACCTGGAAAAGATATCTATAAAAACTATCAGGTACTTTTATCCTCCCCCAGCAGGCTAGATCTTGGTGAAGTCAGTTTTCCCAGAGTTTGTGGGCCTGTTGGTCTCTCATTTGGACCCCTACCTGGGTAAGGGCTCTCTGTTTTATATTTACTTGAGCACAAACCTGGCATTTAGCTGAGACAGCCCATGCTAGGCTCTCGAATCTAGATATAACATACCTTGGTCTGAGCAACTGAGAAAGTTTTGTGGACCCCAGATGAGTAGGCTGGTGAAGGTCAGTTACCAGAGTCCTGCCAGTTGTTTCTGGAAGAATCATCTTTCCCTCTGGTGTCCTCCATCAACCTGTGGGTTTGAGCTGTCCATTCTTTCTTTTTGCGTACCCTGTTTCTTCTTGGTTGTACCATGGAGTCTCAGGCAGCACTGGGTCATGGCATGTCACGAAAATGTCAATAGGCCCCACTGGCCTTAGGGCTGTTTGGCATGCAGCCAGCTCAGCAGCTCAGCAGCAGAAGACAGCAATTTGTAGGGAAGCCAAATGGCCTCCAGGAGAGTCAAGAATTTTTAATGTCCTTTTTCTCAGTAGTGAGAAGCCCTTTTTCTCTATAGATCATACCATGGACATGGCCGGTAGTAAAAGCATACTGACCAACAGTCTGTGTATATGTTGGTGGACTTTTCTTTTCCCTGTCTGAGAGCCTGGCTCAGATCAATCAGTTCTGCTCTCCAAGCTGGGGTATCTGGCTTGGGCCCAAATTGTTTTGATTAAAGTAACTACAGCAGCTCCCACATAATGAGTTTCATTTTTTTCATCTCTAGACAGTCATGGACAAGCACCTGTGTCATCAGTTGAGAGGGTAGTCAAATTGATGGCAGTGAGTTTCTCAAAGCAGACTCAGAGGTGGGTCAGTAGCAGGGCCTGGTCCTGGTCACACAGGCATTAGAGAGCCAGCGTTCTGATGCTCCTCGGGGGGGGGGGGGCTCAACTGTGTCATGGGGCGCTCTAAGTATAAGATCTTAACCCAAAGTTAACTAGTTTTCTTTTATTGAACTAGCAGTAGCTGCCACAGCTCTTAGATAGGTGGGCCATCCTGCGGATATGGTGTCCAATTGTCATAGGGCACTTTCTTGACCCCACAGTTTGGGTTAAAGCCCCTTTTGTCTGGAAATTCTAGGGCTGGAGCTGAGATCAGAGCTGTTTTTAAAACCTCAAGTGTTGTTTGTTTAGTCTCAGTCCAGATTAGGGGCTCAGTGCCCCACTTTGTGCTGTATAGAGGCCTTGCTATTTCCACAAATCCTGGTATCCATAGGCAGCAATACCTAGCTGCCCCTAGGAACTCTTGAACCTGTCTCTCAGCCTTTGGAGCTGGGATCTGAAGGATGATGGCAGCAGTCCTCCTCTGAGACAGGCTGGTAGCCAAGATAGGTGGCCTCTGATGTATACAGTTGGGCTTTCTTAGCCAACGATGCTCTGTTCTGTAAACCAAGGTCTGTAACTCTTACAGCATTCCCTCAGGGGCCCTTTTAAAATCTATTTTACCAAGAAACCTCTGACAGAAGGGCAGGAAACCTGCATTTAGTGTCTTTAAATCCTGTGGCAACCTGGTCCAGAAAGGCTGCCTGCTGTGACTCCCAACTGGGTCTGTCCATTTAAAAGCAAAGATGGGTTGACTTGCCTCTGCCAATGGGAAGCTGAAGAGTGCATCTTTCAGGTCCAAGACAGTGTATACCTATTTCTCTGGAAGAATCAGACTCATGAGAATCAGAGGTCCCAGGTTTCTTCACAGGCAGGAGAGGTGTATTCCAAGACAACTGGTATGGCACCAAGATGCCCAGCTCTTTAAGCCAAGCAATATGAACTACAACTTACCCTTTTGTTTCCAGGGTCATTGACTATTGTTTAATCTGGATGGAGGTAACCGAACTGGTTAGTTGAACAATTATGGGAGCCTGGTGTTGGGCAGTCCTGGGTGTTGGTTTCTGCCCATACCCCCAGGAATCTTTGTTGTCAATATGAGAGATAGTCCAGCTGTATCTTTTGATTGGAGGCAGGATTTTCTGCTAGGAGATAGATATTCTTTTGATAGAGGGTGAGACACATTTTTTAATCCTTCTACACAGTACCTAATGAAATTGTTGAAAGTCTCCTTGGTCAGTGTTGGACAGAAGGGAAAATTCATTCTGTTCAGGATGTGTTGTCTGGCAGGGATTCCCCTGCCCAGCCCAGCCCAGGGGCGGTTTTTTCTACTTTTTTCAGAGAATGGTGGCTTTTACAGATCATTGGTTGAAAAGGTTGAAAAGTTCTTCAGGCTCAGCCCTGGGGAACTGATCCCCTTCCCTGGGGCTGCTTAGAGCAGGCAGGAGCAGAGGGAACGTTCACCTGGGGGACTATTTCCCCCTCCCTGTGTGCATTCCACTTAGACGTGGGGGGGGCCTGGACGAGAGGCCTGGCCCCCCCACCTCCACACAGGGACCAACCCTGACTGAGCAGGAGTCAAGGAACAAAACAGAACAAGCATTATACTCTCAGCTCCTTCTCCAGCATGTATCCCCCCATGTACTACCATGATGATAATGGACTGAACATCTGAACTGTAAGCCACCCAATTAATGTTTCCTTTTATAGGAGTTGCCATGGTCACAGCGGTAGAAACCCTAACTAAGACAGAAGTTTGTATCAGGAACTGGAACATTGCTGTGATGGGCCAGACCATGTTTTTGTTTGGAATAATATGGACTTTAGGAGTTTGGGTGAGGAAAGCAGTGGAATGCTTTAAGTGCTGCTTAATGGACCATCCTAGTAGGAGCATGGAAGACAGTGGTGCTGAGGGTGATTTGAACTGTGGATGTCTGGATCAAGAGGTTTCAGAGGAGAAGAATACTAATATGTGGCCTAGAGATCATTCTTGTGATATTTTGGTGAAGAACGTGGCTGCATTTTGCCCTTGTCCAAAGAGTCTTCCGGAGGCTAAAGTGAAGAGGTTTTAGATTAATTCCATTGGTGGAGGAAATCTTGAAACAGCCTGGTATTGACTCTGTTGTGTGATTATTAGTGGCAACTCTAATGAAGATTTATAATGAAAAGGAGCGGGCTGAGCAGGGAAATGTAAAATTTGAGGAGTAAAGGATCACCAGGAAGTGGAATAAAGTTAAGTCTTTTGTTCAAGGAGACAAAGAAATTAAGAAATGGAATAAAGGGAGTGGTGACCTCAGAGCCAGAACCTGTTGCGGTAACGATACCCATTCACCATGTCTGAGCGAGGGGCTGCGGATTAAAAAATAGAGACAAGAGACAGCGAGTCATTCGCCATGGCTGAAATGCCAAATGCCAAATGCCAAATGCCAAATTTATAGAGGGAGGAAACCTTAAATACAGGCTTACAACACAATGGAAGATCCCTGGAGGGCAGAAGTTTGCTACCTGCTACTGAATGTTCTACATTCTTGCATCTAAGTTGTTTACACCAAATGCAGGATACAGGAACAAAGAACCTCCGGTGATCTCTCTGGTAATGGTTAGGTGAGAAGGAAACCGGCGGGGAATCTGAATAGGGAGGCATCTGGTCAAGGTTGGCAAGCAAGGTGGCAGCCACTTACAGTCGGGGGCCAGGGCCCACAGGTCCCGCCTTTTTATTAAAAAAAAAAATGAGCTTTTGACTTAGGTTGCGTGGGACGTCAGCAGGTCACCTTACCCGTCATGGAGACATCTGCCCAGGCCACACAAGTGTTCTGTCTTAGGTTGATGGCCGCCCCCTAAGCATTACCCATCTCTGAATACTTATTATCATACAGACTCAACCACGTGAGCTGTAGAGTAACTGTTGTCAAAGATCTCAAAGTGGCGCTGGGCTTGTAATCTGTGCGACACAGAAAAAACCAACAGAAGTCCTAACCCACCCATAGCCAGGAGGCTAAAGGCAATTGAACCATTCCCTTCTTAAACGAGCCTTACTGCAAATTGGAGTCCTTGTAAGGTGGTATCCCATAAGCAAATGGAACTTGAGTTTTAATAATTTTTTATAACTTTTAAAGCCAATTTTAATGTATAATAGTGGAATTAAATTTATCATGCCCAATAAGATAAAAGATTAACTAACTGTGGTAGCTACTTTTGTTGTCAGGGTCTCCATTGTGCTAGCTGTAGTAACCAGTTATGAAATAGCAATCCCAGAAGCAATAGCAGCAGTGGCCACCACCACTATAACAGCAACAACGGCAACAGCGATGTCAGAGTCTCTTTTGGAGTGGGTGAGCATCATCTGTGTCTAGCTGTCACGGTCCACTGGCATGGACGCAGCTCCAGGAACACAAACCATCAAGGCCCATTTTTTTTTTTATCCCAGCACTATTTAGGCTGGCAGGTCTGTAAGAGAACAATTGAGAACCATAAAGAAAACAAAAAAAAACAAAAACAGCAAACAAGGAGCAGAACTAATGGTCTCAATAATGGCTACATTTAGTCTCACAAATTTTAAGGTGTCTTTAAAAAGGCTAGATGAATTTTAGGAGGCCAATAGATGTTGCACAGAGCCATCCTGAAAAGTAGGTACTACACCAGCTTCAGAGGGTTGTAAAATATGAAAAGGCTTAGTTGGCATGCTACTGTTAACAAATGAAGGTCATTGACCTTCCGAGTTATCCTTAATCTTTAAGGTGTGGCACATTCTCAATATTTCTGAAAAAAAGTTACCATACATTATCTTTTGAAGAATCTAACCACATGGCTGCAGTTCTTAGGCTTACAATAATGTTTGCCAAGGCTGGCTGTATTGGGCTCTCAATCCCCATTGGCATCAGAAGGGGAAAGTTTTTTACAAAGGCCCAATAGGTCTCTGTGATGTTGGGATTTAGTAGCAGCCACAGGGTGTACATAGTGTTCAGGAACCCAAAGAGGAACTTTATTGTCCTGTGGAAAGACACAAACAGATCCCCGGGCCCACACCAACACCAGATTGGGTCCCCTCCAAATGTCAGTAGAAAGATCTTTTTATTGCATTAGAGGATGATTTGTAACAGGAGCCCTCCAGTGCTTAGCTGTAGCGGATACTCCAGCAGAATCCACAGATAAAAATTTTAAAATATATAAAACAAGGGAAAGAATAGAATGTGGAGAGGAGAGAGGAGCCCCTAGCTCCCCTCTTTTTACTTTAGTAATATATGTTTTTAAGGTACGATGGCTACAAGAACCTACTCCACTAAGTTTCCAACTTGTGAAAAGGAATTAAAGGAAAGCTTAGAGTTAGGTGTGTTGGTGCATGCCTTTAAAGCCAGCACTGGGAAGGCAGAGGTTGGTCGAGTTTGAGGCCAGCCTGGTCTACAGATTCAGTTTCAGGACAGCCAAGCATATTCAGTGATGGAAACAATCGAAAACAGAAAGTTGGTAAAGATGTAATTGAACAAGGGGCCATGTTCCAGCCCCAGTAAGCAGCAGAACTTGGTAGCTTTGCCCATGTGGTTCTGGAGTTAAGGCTAAAAGAAATACACTATGGAATTTGCCTCCATGACTACCAAAGCCACGGAGGCCAAGCATATGTCAGAGGTGTCCTTGAATGGAGGCCTAGAGAGGCCATTGTGTGAAGCTGTGAAGTTGAAGCTTGGATTGCCTTGAGACGCCAAGATGTTGGAGATACCAGAGCCATGGGATGCCTGCCAAGGAAAGCTGTTAACAGAGAGTAGAACCAGCCCAAGATTTAAAAGAAGAAGAAGAAGTGTGTTATAGTCAACAAAGCTGAAAGGAGTTGGAGATCTGAAGAGTGTTTTGACATCAGATGTGGAGATGCAGAGTTTGGAGTTTACCTAACTGTTTTTTGGTTTGCTTTGGTCCAGTATTTCCTCACTATGCTCCTTTCCCTGTGTTTTGAAAGGATAATGTATATCCTGTGCCATTATATTTTGGAACCATGTGATTTTTTTAATTTTTATTTTATAGGGGATTACAGTTAAGAGACTGCATTATGCAGTCAGAAGAGACTTGGGACTTTAAAACATTGTTGAGACTGTTATAGACTATGGGGACTTTTGAAGTTGGACTAAATGCATTTTGCATTGTAATACTGTTACAAGCCTCTGGGGGCCAAGGAATGGAATGTGATAGTTTGAATGTAATTAATTGGCCCCCATAAACTCATAAGGAGTGGCTTTATTAGGAGGTGTGGCTTTGTTGGAGTAGGTATGGCCTTATTGGAGGAAGTATATCAATGTGGGGGTGGGCTTTGAGGTTTCATATATGCTCAAGCCATGCTCAGTGTCTCAGTTCACTTCCTGTCACCTGCAGATCAAATTTTTGCTCCTTCTACACTCTCAGTTCCTTCTAGAGCACCATGTCTGCCTGCATGCTACCATGTCCCACCATGATGATAATGGACTAAACCTCTGAAACCATAAGACACCCAATTAAATGTTTTCCTTTATAAGAGTTGCTGTGGTCATGGTGTCCCTTCACAGTAGTAGAAACCCTAAGTAAGGTGGATTAGGCCTTTGTTTTAGTTTTGGCAGGTGGTGTTATCTACATGTTGTGTTTTACAGCCTAATATTAATTCTATTATGGAGTCAGTTGTACTAAGGTCTGGGGGCCTGCTGAGGTCTGGGGCCCTGTCACATAGGGCCTTACTATTTAGGTGGGAGCTCCACCTCAACCCCTGGAACCCTGGCATCCCTATACCCAAAGAGTCTGGAATGTTCTGGTGGAAGTTCCACCTCAACTCCCCTCCTCCATCTCTTTCCCTAAACCTGCCCCTTCAAAGCACACTAAACACAGCTCTTCCCCCAGAGAGGCTCAAGACCACTCCTACAGGGTATATAAAGCTACATCACAGAAAACAGACACGTGGTTCTTCCAGTTTCTTGTCCTGATCTCCTCTCTGAGGGGCTGGAGAATCACCTAGGAACACTTTACTCATTAAATCTGGGCTTTTCCAATTTGGTTTGATTCGGTTTAATTTGGATTGCTGCATTGGCAGAGAGGCCTTCAGGGTACAAAAACTTATCACTTACCATTAGTTTGTAGAAAGAAACCCATGTCCTTGGCAATAGCCTTGGTTATTTGAGGGTTTCTGTGAGGGCTCTTTGGCCAACAACTTGATTAAATGTTACCTATTCCCAGAACTGGAGTTTTCTATCAGAGTAGAAAGGTAACCACTAGCCTAGCAATAAATAACCTTTTGATCTATAATAGTGACCTGCCTACAAGATACACCGGTATAATAGTAGCACAAAAGTGGCATTAACCTGTAGCTAGAGTTTTCCTGCCTTGCCCACAGTCAGGACAACTCTTTGTCACCCACCAGTCCCACAGCCACTCAGACCCAACCAAGTAAACACAGAGACTTCTATTGGTTACAAACTGTATGGCCGTGGCAGGCTTCTTGCTAACTGTTCCCATAGCTTAAATTAATCCATTTCTACAAATCTATACCCTGTCACGTGGCTCGTGGCTTACCGGCATCTTCACATGCTGCTTGTCCTGGCAGGTGGCTGGCAGTGACTCCTTCTGCCTTCCTGTTCTTTTATTTCTCCTTTCTGTTAGTCCCGCTTATACTTCCTGCCTAGCCATGGTCAATCAGGTTTTATTTATTGACCAATCAGAACAACTTGACATACAGAGCATCCCCCAGCACAGCCAAGTGCAGACCATCTCAGACACCTGCACTCAGGCCCATGGTCCTAATCATTCTCTATGCGGACCTGCTGGATAAAGCCACGAGGAACCCAAGAATGGGCTCCCACAGGACATACAGAACATCCCACAGCATTAACCAACCACTATCTGATTGGAATTAAGGCCCACTCCACGAGATGGAATCCATGACCAACACTGCTCAAGTGTCCAAGAAACTGAGACTAGATAGACTGTAGACTTAGGGGAAAAGCTAATACTACTGTTCTGCTAAAGGAATATAGCAATAAAGTGACTCCTAATGACATTCTGCTACACTCATAGATCAGTGTCCTGTTCAGCCATCATCAGAGAAGCTTCCTCCTGCAGTAGATAGGAACAAATATAGAGACCCACAACTGGATAATATGCAGAGAGTGAGAGAGCTTAGGACACTGAGTCCTAAATGGGATGTATCCATCAAATCCTTCCCCTCAGGGCTCAGCAAACCCTGCAGAAAAAGGGACAGAAAGACTGTAAGAGATGGAGGACACCAAGAAAACAAGGCCTTTCTAGGCACGATAAAACTGTCACACATGTGAACTCACAGAGACTGTGGCAGCATGCACAAGGCCTGCATGGCTCTGCACCAGATGGGGTCCCAGTGCTGAGAGAGTAAGTGGACACATGCCCACATTCCTAACCCAGAAGCTCTCCCCAATCCATAATATTTTGCAAAGGAAAAATTAGTTTTCTCCAATGGAGTCTCACTGGGTGTGCAAATCACATTTAAGGGAGGCCCCATGCCCAGCAGTAGATGAGCAACTCAAAATGAACTCAATGGTATTTTTGTAGGGTTTTTTTTTTTGCTTGTTTTGTTTTTGTTTTGCCTCAAAACGCTTTGTCTGGCCCTTTTTTTTTAAGTTGCAGGTCTTTTGCTTATATCTTATAGTTTACAGTTTTGTGTTTTAATGGGATTCGTGTGTGTGCCTGTGTGTCTCTGGGTCTATATGTATGTCTTGTGCATTTACATTTGCTCTTTTTTTGTTCATATTTCCTATTCTGATTTGTTTTTATTTTAACTTTGTTTTAGATGTCTTGTATAATATTAGAGAACTATGAACAGTGAGGACTATTTTCGGGAAAATAGAATCTCAGCACACTGAGCTCTTTAGTACATTCACTTTAATTCTTCTGGGATAACATCCTATTTACACAGCTTCAGTTCTGTTCTCATGTCTAGCTCCTTTCTTGCCTGATTTCTCTCTATATTTATCTACTGCTTTCTATAAGTTCTATCTTAATTCTCTCATCTTAATTCTGCCTCATCTAGGTCCTTTTCATTTCGTTCTTACCCAGCTAGTACTTCTCCATCTAACTTTTCCTCATCTTCCATCTCGTCCATACGTTCTCTCTGGTTAAAATCCTCCTTATCCCTCTCCGTTCTCTGTCTCTATAATTTCTACCCAAATCTCTCAGGAGTCCAGTTATAAACCCAAGCAATAGCAATCTTATGGTTGAGCAAGGTCACCAGGCTTGAATTCTACGGGATCACAAAGGTAGGTAAGAATTTTCCTCAGGCAGTGACCACCAGGCTTTCTTTTACAACCTGAAAATGGGAGTGGTAAAAGAGGAGGTCAACTGAGTGCTAATGACCGGTTAGTATATGAAAAAGGGGATCTGTGGCTGGGCGGTGGTGGTGCACGCCTTTAATCCCAGCACTAGGGAGGCAGAGCCAGGCGGATCTCTGTGAGTTCGAGGCCAGCCTGGGCTACCAAGTGAGTTCCAGGAAAGGCGCAAAGCTATACAGAGAAACCCTGTCTCGAAAAACCAAAAAAAAAAAAAAAAAGGGGGGGGATCTGTGTGCTCAGTCTACATTCCTAGAAGTGGTTAGGTAAGAAGTTAGGGGTCTATTAGTTGTATAAGAAAGGAGGGTCTCACCCTAATTTGCACAAGAAATAAAGCTATCCTCCTGACCTAGGAGACAGGTGTCATTTTGTATGGCCTTGGATGTTTAATAGGCATTTAGATAAATACACTGTTAGGAGTTCTTGGAAGCATGCAAGAAAATCATTTTAGATATATATATATAAAATAAAGTCTCCCTGATTTAACAAGTATCATACTAACTCCTTTCTTAACCAAGTTTAAACTCCATAAAGCCTATAGTTGTTATAGTTGGAACTGTGAAACTCAGGGCAATTTCAATGCTGGTCTCTTTTCACATTTGTCAGGATTACCTATTATCTTTACAAGTCATATTCATGAGCTGCAGAATTGGCACATGAGCAAATGCACGAGTGAATGAATTAGAGAAAAAGAGAAGTGAGCCAGTGTTTCCAAAGATAAACAACTCACCGGGCCTGAGGGTATAGCTTGGACCTAGAGCATGTGTCTTGCATGCTTGAGGTTGTAATATCAATTCCCACCACTTCAAGGAACAAACAAAAGTATTGCCACCCCTCAGAAGGAGCTCAATTTCCCTGAGACTTTGAAGAAGTTTGGTCATAGAAAAACTGGTTTATTGATAACTTTTAGTGTCTTCTATCCACCAACAAGTTCCACTGAATATCCCTTTTAAACATGTGTTTGTATGCTCAGGTGTTTAAAAACTCTTAAAGCTGTGGATCATCTAATTTCTAAAAGCCAAGCATTCTAAAATTTTGGACCTCTATTGGCTTAGAAATATGTCACTCTATTAATAGTCAGGGATCTCTAGAAAATTGACATCAATATGAGAGTTCATTAACAAAAAAGATTTATTAGCCATCAAAATATGAAGAAAAAATATCCTTCTAAATCTAGGCAGCCCCCATATTTTGTGCCAGGGCCCCACCTGGTGAGTCTACACACACACACACACACACACACCTGCCACCGTGTTCTTCAGTCCTCAGATCTAGCTCAGGCCCTACATCCATTGCCCAGACTAGTCTTATCAACCATGGCCACATCATTCCTAAACTCCAGGCCTGGGCCAGGACCTACATCCTGCATGCTAGCCAAGCCCCCTAGCTTCATCCTGCTTGAGTCATATCCAGTTTCCAGACCAAGGCAAGCCAACCAGAAGAAAACATTGAAGAGAACTCAAGCTTAAACAAAGATGGAATCGAAAACTTAATAACTCAGTTAGAAAACTCAGGAGAAAGCCTTTCAGGTAGACTGAAGCAATAGAAGATAGACTATCCAGACTCAAAAATAAAACACAAGAACTAGATGACACAAGCAAAAGATATGAGTTGGGGGGACACCACATGAATGGAATATGGAGTTGTGGGACATCACGAAAAGACCAAATCTTCAAATTATAGCCATAGATGTGGGAGAAAAATGATAGGACAATGGCACAGATTATATCTTCAACAAGATCCTAGAGGAAAATTTCCCCAGACTAAGGAAAGGCACACTCATACAAATACAAGAAGCACACAGAACCCCAACTAGACAAAAGCAGAAAATAAAATCTCCATGACATATCATAGTTAAAACACTAAATATACATAAATAGGGTATTGAAAGCTGTAAGAGAAAAAATTCAAATCACATATACAGGAAAAACCATCAGAATAACAGCTGATTTCTCAAGGAAACTTTGAAAGTCAGGAGACCCTAGAGCAATGCACTACAAGTTTTAAATGCCCAGGGATGCCAGTCAAGACTACTGTACTCACAAAAACTACCTGCCACAATTGAAGGAGAAAGAAAATTTTTCCATGATAATGAAGGAGAGAGTTAGAGGGAGGTAGATTAGGAAAGGGAAAACAAGCCTCCTGAGATGGATGCTCCTTGTTCCCCCAAAAAATACTATGAGGGGAAACTATGGGAAGGCATCGGGGTGGGTATCTAAAGAGGACAAATAGGGAAAGGAGAGGATTCAGGGGCCTAACAAAACATCCAAGTCAGTGTCTATTTAACTGACTTCCAGTCTTAGGCTTCTTCCTTGGAGCTCTCAAGAGGTGTAAATGTACTGCCTCAAAGAAGTGTCACCATATGTGAACTCAGGCAGGGATCTAGGGTGGCAGGAACCGGGTCTCTCTTAGCTGGACTATGGGGTCAATGACAAATGCACCCTCTACACATTTTCCTTCTCCAGCCCAGGCTCCCCCATGTTCCTGCTATGGGTGCTCTCTGCTGGCCTTGAAGGAGATACTGGGTTCTGGAGGTCCCCAGGCTGATGGGAGAGCTGAGAAGAATGTTGTGGGGGGCACTGGCTATAGAACTTTGAATAGGGCTCGGCAGTAAAATGAACCATACAATAGGCCCAGGGTCCCATTCCCAGTACTACAACAATGGGTAGTCAGTGGAGAAAATAGGGGATCCTTTGCATCCATCATAGTTAGCCAGATACCAGTAGCAAAGGATTAGCTTACTTGGGTGGGGGGCTGGAGATGGCGGCTCTGCTGGGTCTTGATGCCTGATCTTTCAGCCCAGCATCTCCCAGTCTGGTTTTCTCTATTCTTCCCCCCCCCCGCCCCCTTGCCTCTGCTTTTGCTTCTGCCCCATTACACCCTGGAACTCCCACTCTGTCTTCAGTTTCCAGCTGCTGTGACACAAATGGGTTAGGGAAAAAGATCACTCCATGTTCTCTAGATTATTATTCACTCTGAGCATTTATCATGCTTGCTTGTAAATTTGAGGGAGAAAAAAAAATGTCAGAGGAAACATTTACTCCAAAGGTTTTTTTGTTTTGATTTGTTTGTTTGTTGTTGATTTTGAATAGTGGGTCTTATATAGCAATTGTTCCACTCTCTTTTGGATCTGTAATTCCCACAACTGGTCCTGCCCCCACCATTGGAGTAACCAGTGGGGGTCTCAAATTCCCAGCAAACATGGTCACTGGAGTGGCCGAAACAGGGTTCAGTTCCCTGCTGGGTGCCTTCCAAGGCAGAACCAAAAGTACCCGAATGGCCAAAGCGATTTCTGGTGGTGATCTAGTAGGTCTTATTGTCAGTCTTTCTAATGCATTTATGCACCGTGGTATAGCAGGTGGCATGCATGGATTGGAAAAGGAGGTGCATGGGCAGGGCCCAGGTTTGCCATTTACCATAGGTATGATTTTAGGCTTCTCTGCACAAACCCATTTGTTTGAGGCAGATCCAATAACAGTGGTGCTGGTATGAATGCTGAGGTATGCAACTTTACCACCATAATCTACAATGCTAATCAGCTGTCCAGAGTATGGTGAGGCCTTGAACATTCCACCACCACAATCACAGGGTTTTTCATGTATCAAGTTCAGGGTTTCTTGTGCATCATAAGGATCCCAAACCCTTCTTCACCAGGCTGGGTGAGCAACAGCATCAGGATGAGCAACAGCATCTGCATCTTTGGTCATTTCTGAGGCAGAAGCAAAAAGACTATCCTCCGGGGTGGAACACTCCCTGGAGCCGTCATTATCATTGTCCCCTAGTTGGGGTAAATATTTGAGGTCTCTGGCCGGTACCCAGATGGGTCTCTTTTCATTTTGAGGAAAGACACATCCGAACCCTCTTCCTGCAGTGAGGAGTGGGTCTGGCCCCCTCCAGGCCCCAGTTAAGGGGTTCCTTCACTTGATCCAAATGGTACTGTAAGTAACATTGGAGGACTAATGTTTTTGAAAAGGAAACAAAAATTTATCTTCCTTAGAAAAATATTAAATATTTAAGGTTAATAATGCCTTTCTTAGTTGATCATGTAGGGGAAGAGACTCCCCTTTTTGTTTATTTAATTGGGACTTAAGTGTTTGTTTGATTCTTTCCACGATGACCTGAAGCCTAGGATTATGGGGGATGCCAGTAGAATGAGAAATTTTCCAGGTGTGTAAGAAATTTATAAAGGCTTTGCCAGTAAAGCAAGGGCCATTATCTGTTTTGATTTGGCTGGGTAAACCGAGGGTGGCAAAGCATTGAAGCATATGACTAATAGCATGTTTGGATTTTTCCCCGGCATGAGCTGATGCCCAACAGGTGCGGGAGAAGGTGTCCATGGAAAGAAAAACATTTAAGTTTTCTAAATGGGGAATAGTGTGTGACATCAATCTGCCAGAGATGACTAGGGCAAAGTCCTCGGGGATTGCTCCCCATCTTTTGGAGGGGAAGGATATGAAGAAAGGGCTGACAAGACTTTTACAGGTCTGGACAATTTTTTTGAGATCTTTAATCGGTACCTGAAGAAACTTATGTTTCAGGCCTCTCCAGTTAACATGGGTAATTAGGTGGAAATCTGTGGCCTCAGTAACAGTATTACATTGAGGCATTGAAGCCAGATGGTTGGCCAACTGATTTCCTTTGGAAAGGAAACCCGGCAAATTTTGATGACTATTGGTTTAAATATTAAGGCAACTCCATGTAGTTAAAAGGGAGGTTTATTTTGTGGGGTAACTTACAGGTGAAGGGATAGATTACAGGGTCTGGGAAAGACGTAGCACAGTCCAGCAGTGTTCTCTGGAGAACTCTGCTAGGTCTACCTCCAGTGTCTAGGGTCCAGGAACCAAGAGAGTCAGCGCATCCGGATCTTGGGTCTTCAGGGGTCCTCTCTCGGCTCTGCCTTGTAGGTGTGACAGTTACTGAAGCCTCAAAGGGGTGGTACTTCCAGGTCAAAGCTGGAACAGCTACCCACTAGGTGACCTCTAAGATGTAAATAACTGGGATTGAGTTTCTGTTTAAGTAAGGAGCAAGCCTGAATCATAAGAGGGGAAATGGGGTTGGAATCTAATTTAATATGGGCTTCAACCAGGTTGGGCAAAAGATTTACAACATAAAGGCTATCAGAGAAGAGATTAAATGACTCTGATGTAGAATCTAGCACAATAACGACAGCAAACAGTTCCTTAAACTGTGCAGACCCCTCCACCTCTTGGGAAATTGTTTTCATAGGTATAGGTTTCTCTCCTCGTCCAAGGGGTGGGAACACAACTAGGAAGGCCCCCAAACGTCTCCCATCAGTAAACACTGTAAGAAAATTGGGGTTTGGGTGGGGCAGAAAAATTCTAGGGGGCCTCCACTCCAGACGGGAGAAGGAACACATCCATTTATAAGGGCCATAGTGGCAATCAACCTTCCTCAGAAACCCCTAAAGGGCTATGACAATTCTGCTATTATTTTTTTGAAGCCAGGTAAAGTCAGTAATTTTAAATGGAACATAATGGAGTGGGTTCTGTGCCAAATATCCTGACAGAAATATCCCTGCCCTTAATAATGCAATCAGCTACCTGGTCGGTCAGGGAGTAAACCGGGGGGGGGGGGGGCTCTACCCACCAAGGGGTGAACCCAATGAATGGGCTCCCCCTCTTGTGCTAACAGCACAGTGCCTAAGGTTTCCACAGGAAAAATACACAGGGAGACAGGCAGGTCAGGGTTGAATCTCCTTAGGACCACTGTATCAATGACTTGTTGAACCTGTTGCAGGATTTGTAAATGGTGGGAGGATAAGGTAATCTGGGATAAAAAGTCAAGGCCCTTAAGGAGTTCATTTAAAGGGGTTAACTGTTCTGTGGGCACAGAGATCCATGGCCTCGGCCAATTTATCTCTCCCAGCATCTTTTGACGCTGAGTTAAGGTATAGGTCTCTTGAATAAGTAACTGGCGTTTAGCTGGGGAAACTGTATCAAGGGACAGGAGAGCGCCCAGAATTTTAAAGGGGGAATGGACTGCACTTTATCTGGAGCTACCCTAAAATTATGATCTTTCAAAATGGCAAGGCAATTAGCGGTAAGGTCCTGAAGGCCCGTCAAAGTGGGGCTTCCTAGAATAATATCATCCATGTAAATATAAAATAAAATGTTGGACATCCCATTAGGGAGGAAAAAATATGTGACATAAAGTACTGACACATAGTGGGGCTGTTAGCCATCCCTTGGGGCAGAACGGTCCACTTGAACCTAAAGTCTGAGCCCCTGAAATTGGTAGAGGGAAGGGAGAATGCAAACTTCTCCATATCATCTGGATGAAATGGAATGGAGAAAAAAACAACCCTTAATATCAATAATAGTCAGATAATAGGTATTAGGGGTGGCAGATATCCAGAGAAGTCCCCTTTGGGGTGTCCCAATCATTCTTTCATTGATTTTTCTTAAGTCATGCAGGAATCTCCAGGAACCATTGGCCTTTTTTATAACAAAAACAGGAGGTCCCAGGGGCTGGTGGACGGCCGAACATGCCCCAAGGACTATTGTTGTTTAACTAGAGCATCCAGCGTTGTAATTTAAAGAATGGCAGAGGCCACTGCTCAACCCAAACAGGTTCCCCAGGTGTCCACTGAATCTTTGGCACCAGGGGGCAAGAAATGGCCCTTAAGGATTGAGGGTGAACCCAGGAAAAGTCTCCTCTGAGCTTCTCAAAATAGGGATCATTCCTGTAATTGGGATGTGTTTCTCACCCCTCCTCAAATTGCTGTTGGTACTCCTCAGTGTCAAGCACGTCCTGATATGGGACCTTATGGTCGGCGGTGATAAAGGCCTCAGCTTCCCCAAGGATGTCCTGTCCAAGAAGGTTGTCAGTTACACCAGGAACCACAAGGGGGCGCACCTCCCCATGATTACCGTTGGGTCAGTCCAGGACAACCAATTAGCTGTCTCCCATGGCATAGAATGCCCCACCCCCATGCCAAGCACATGGAGTCCAGGAAACAACCGCCGAGAGGAGGGGACTTCCTCCTTTAGGATGACCGTGTAGTCAGCCACAGTGTCTATGATAAAATTAAAGGTTTTTCCTTCAATGGGTAGGGTCATCTTGAGCCTTAATCTGGGCACCAAGGGTACGGTCCAGTGGGCTTTGACCACCTCTTTCCCCTTATTTAACAGGGCTGGCGATTGCCCGGGGGGAGTTTAAAGGTGCCCCTTGGAGGTTGAATTTAGATCTACAATCTTTTGTCCAGTGGAACCCCTTCTTACACCTGGGGCATTGGGTGCGGGGCAGGCCAGATCAGGGAGGAGCCATGGAGGTACCCTTAGCATGGTTAGGCCACTCTCTTTTAAAATGGCCTTCCTCCCCACAACCGAAGCAGGACCGTTTTTTCCCCCCATTGGAGACTTGCTGGAGGGCATTGACTAAGGCTGTCATCTGTTCCCGATTAGCCACCTGCCTGGCCATGGCCATGGTTGGGGCCTGGTGAGAAGTAGAGCCAATATCTTGGGAGGCCACAATCCATTTGCTAATTTCCTGATCTCTCAATCCAGCACAGGCAAGCTTACGATCAGTGTTCATTTCGTCCCACACCAACATTTTAACAAATTTATCCCTCAGCTCCCCGGGAGGAAACTTTCTCTGGAGACTCTTATTGACCCTTTCAACAAATGTCACTAAGTCCTCGCCTGATCTCTGATGGACCCGGATATAGGAGCCTCCGTGGGGCCTTCATTCAATTTTTTCCAAGCAGCTATCCCAAGTGCCCTAACTTGATCTTGATAGGGGGCAGGGATGGCGGCCTGCTAGAGGCCAGTGGAGTATTGGTCAGAGGTACCGACAGCATCCCAAAGGTGATAGGGATCTGAGGGTTGGCCGCTTGATTTCTGTCTGCCTGGACCCTGCACTCCTCTAGATAGAAGGCATCCCATTTCAAGTAGAGAGGTCCAGGGAGGACTGCTTTGGTGAGGGCCTTCCAATCCCAAGTGGTCAAGGCTTGATGAGCCAGATCCAGAATAGTCTCAGCCCAAGGTGAATTTGGCCAGTCCTCTGAAATGGCCTTTTTAAGGTCCTTAAGATGGTGAGCCTCTCAATCTGGGAGGAGGGGACTGGACCTGCCTGGACTGAGTCTATCAGGTCGATCTCAGTCCTCGGGGGAGGCTTTGCTCTGGAGGAGGTGGGAATGGGGAGTGGGCTGGGGGTAAGGGGAGGGAGGCAGGAAGGGGTAGAACAAGGGAATCTGTGGCTGTTATGTAGAACTGAATGGTATTGTAAAATAAAATAATAATAATAATAATAATAATAATAATAATAAACTTAAAAAAAAAGATGCTGAGCCTCCCAGGGATACCAGGCAAGTAGATGGATTAGGGGGGATGGAATGGAGGACCGAGGGGGTGAGGAATGGATTGGCAGGGAGAGAGAACATTGAGGGGCCCTTTGAAGGCCAGAGGGCAGCATCAAAGGGATCAAGAGATGGATACAACCAGCCAGATGAGCCAGGCTGATTTGGGTTTGGGTTTAGGTGTAGCCTGAGTTTTTATGTCTCTTTTCTCTCTGGGCTCTGTTTCCTCTCTTTGAGGTCTCCCTACAGGCCCCTTCTCCTTGTGAGTTCCTGCTTTGACAAGACTCCCAGCTCAGTCTCCCCTCTAATGGGGAGACATAAGTCCCCTTCTCCGGACTTATGTCTCCCCTCTTAGAGTTTTCCGAGGTATCCACGGGCCGTTTCTCCTTAATGTGCCTTGGTAGAAAGCAGCCTTTTAAGGCTGTAACAATGAGAATAGCTCCCAGCAGAGGAATCTCTCCTCTGTCAACCTGGACCCTGTGAATCAGGGTTTCTGTTCTATCCCAGGTGTCCCAGTCGAAAAGACGGCCATCAGGCAACCATGGGGCAATCTTAATGAGGTAAGTCCATGTCTAGAGTGCCTGACTATTAGAGAGGTAGAGACCCTTGCTCTTTAGTAGTACTCTCAGGGACTCTTGCAAGGCAGGATTTAGCTTTGAAAAAGACTGTCCCATATCTTATGGGGGTACACTCTCCCGAAGACCGATTGGCCCATCAGCGTTCTTTCATCAAAGAAATCATTTCCTCACACAGGGCACCATTCTGTTGGGCTGACCAACAGGTAGGGCTGAGGTAGGACTGGTCCAGCCAGTCTCTCCCTGGGGCTGCGCAGGATGGTGAGTGTCAATGGCCCAGACCTCCCCATTCCACCAGAGAGAAGCACGCTGAGCTGGGAGTCTTGTCAAAGCAGGAACTTGCTTTATTGCATCAGGAGTGGACTTACATAGGTTGGGGTGGTATGAGAGATGGGGTGAGGATAGCGGGCCAATGAGATGATGCCATCTCAGCAGTTACTAGGCAGAGACGATTCTAGGTCGGGTAGAGCTGAGTCACTCATATGCAGAAGTCATGTCCAAAAACAGGTTGCCAAACTCAAGCTAGGCTCAGGAAGTTACACTGGGCCTCATGCCTGGGCCTTATGGGACCCAACAAAGACCACTTTTAATCTAGATCTTTTGAGGTGGGAAGATCCACCTTTAATCTGGGTCACACTGTCTGCTGGCAGCCTATATAAAGGACATGGAAGAAGGGAGCTTGCTCTCCATCTAGCTGACAAGTCCATTCCTTCATCGGCATTAGAGCCTACTTCTGGACTATGAAGTATACGAAGACCAGCTGAGACATCCAGCCTTGTAGACTAAACAACTACTTGATTCTTGGACCTTTTGTTGGTAGACAGCCAATGTTGGACTAGCTGGACCACAACCTGTAAGCCATTCTAATAAGTACCCTTTATATTCTATAAATTCTGTTCCTCTAGAGGACCCCCAACTAATCGACACTGGCTCCACTAGACGATATCCTTACCCATTGGTATCTCTTTGACCCATTGGCCTTAAGAAAAGAATGCTTGATTATTCTGCACACTGTCCTGTTCTAAATATAAACGGGAGGACAATGGGAAATACTCAATGAGGAAGACAACAGGGTAGGATGTCTCCACAGCTGTGAGCAGCTTCTGGCATGAGCTGAGAAGTAGATGGACTGGTTTCTTACTAGGTAAAGTTTGATAGGCTGTTAAAGGTTCCTGTGTTTCCTACATACTTCCAAATTTATGCTAATTGTTGCCAATAAAGAAATCACCTTCAGGAAAGCTCACAGAGGCAACAGAACTGTGCATTGGGTATAGCAGGAACCATTCATTTCTGTAGGGTCAGGAGAATGAGGGATTAAGCTCTGGAAACCTTTAGGTCAGACCACCATGTTCTGAACATCCTGGGCGATTCTCCTTTTAGGGTCTCACTTCCAATGGTAAAGAGGTGTTTGTGTCATCTGGTTTCAGTGCTCCTGGTGCTACTTTCCCTCTTCAGACACAATCCTTTGGCCTGTATCTGGCCTGGTTCTTTATGTCCAGGATATCTCTAGGAGTGCAAATCATACTGCTATCACAGTAGTCAAGATTGTCCTTGCATGTATCAGGGTGGTGGTTGTTTTGGGTTCAGGTAGCCATCACAGAACTCAACAGCAACTCTCCTGTTCAGTGTAAACAACTAGATTTTATAGAATTGTATAAAATGCCTTTGGTGTATATATTAAATTTTTATGTGCACTTTGATCTCTCTGAGGTAAAATTTGGCCTTCCCACTTCAGATCCAAGCATGTTTTGTCTCAAAATGTTCTTTAAAGTCTTCTTTCCTGGGTCAGACTGGCCCTCTGACTCTGTGACAGGGAAAAAGGAGAAAAAGAAAACAATCAAAAAGTAAGTAACTATGACTATCATTTGTCTCATGATATTAAACTCTATTTCTGTTACATATACTCATTCAAAGCAAAAACACATTTATAGTAGATTACCCTATGTACTATATAAATACAATCTTGTGTTTTCTATAAGGTTTACCTGGAAACTTTGCTAGCCTAATAGTTTAACAGTATGTACACTGGTAATATTAATTTATTCTGTATGCAGTTTGGGTCCTCTTATTAAGGTAGTGGTAGTGTTTTAATGTTTCACAAGATGGTTAGATGTTTTTCCAGAATGGAGAATAAAGCTAGAAACCTTAAGCAAGTTGCAAAGGTCTGAGAAACTTACATAAGATATGCAAAAGTCAAAGTTCAATACACTGATGACAATTCTCTACTTAAACCAATGGAGTTATTGGTCCATCCTTCATAATAATTACAATGATTGGATTAACAAGTAAAATTATGTGTAATCAAAGTTTATTTTAATGTTTAATTTTTGCTCAAGTAGTTAAAAGTACCAGACTGGTATAACTGATCTTCTGAGTTTCAATATCCACATATGGAGGCTATACTAATGTGGTCAGAGGGACTAAAAGGGAAAATAGTTCCTCTCTTGCCCTTCAAGGTCCAGTAGGGCCTGGGGGCATCTCTTTAAAATTGTTCTGTAATTGTGAGGAATCACCTGTTTTCTTGTTCAGGGAAGCCATGGAGACCCCACATAATGAGCTGTAACCAGTGTCCAGTCTATAAAAGAGGAGGGTTAATACAGAGGAAAATTTTCTTCCATGCTTCTAAGTGAAGCTATGGTCAATCAGTGCCTTTTAATTATCTTCAAATAGATAGAACAACTGATAAAAAGGAAGGCTAGAGGAATCAGAGTTTCCTGTTAAACTTAAGTGACCCCTGAGGACCAAATCCTACACTTGATCTTAGCCAAAAGGCTGAGAAGCGATACCAAATCCTAAAGTGACATTGACCAATTATTATTGGCCACCGGTGTGGTCTTAAACACCCAGGAGGAAAGTATAGCCAAAGAATAAAATTATTGCTATGTTTCTTTAATAATTAAAGGAATTACATTCTGTTGGGAGCTAGCCCCAGCAGTTGACAGGTCCCGCAGAGGATATAAGGGTTGGCAGGGGACAGAGGTGAGCCAGGCCATAGTGATAGTGAGAATCTTGCAGCCTGACTGACTAGCAGATATAATGCTTCTTTATTTATACAGAATTTCATAAGAAGGAATAGATCCATGTTATTCCAAGACATATATCATATCATTTTTGGTTTTAGACATGTGTTTCACTTCCTTTTGCTCATCTTTAGTCATCATTAATAAAATATGACAGAACAGAGTTATCATTTCCAATCATTTTCCCTCAAGTTTTGACATCATCAGTAAACAGAGTTATCATTTTTACTCAATAACCCTATAACCCAATTTTTAAAAATCTAGAGGCATATGACAGCCCTGTTCTTGGGCTAGTAGCTCTGGTTGCTTCAAGGATACTAGACCAAAACAAATTCTTCAAGCCAGCCTGGGCATTTTGCCATGTCTCAAGCAGTGTATTATTAACTCTTAAAGGTCAGAGTGCCCAAGAAAAGTCCTCAGGCCAAAGCTGCTGCAATTACTATTTAAATTCTGGTATAATAGTATAATACAATGCTTATATTTTATATCTTTATAGAATTTGTTTATATGTCTAATCCTGGCATTCTGTTGTTCCTTGGTCATATGACACCACAGTAGCTCCACATGTGCTAATTTTTCTAAGAAAGGGAGATCCTGACATCTTATTTTTTTTATCATCCTTTTACATCATTCTTTGCCCAATAATATAAGTCTCTGTATGGGGAAGAGGTAACTTCAGCTAATCTAACTTTGTTGCTGTATATGCCACATAGTTGCCTGAGTGTATAGTGGGAAGAGGCTTGCAGTCTGATCTGTGGCCAACTCCTCCATCCCATTGAATCTTGTTGACCTTTTAAAGTTTATTTTATTTTGATTATCTTGTTCCTGAGTAATTACAGGGGTGGATATTTCAAGAATATCCCAAAGCCTCATAAAGAGACCTCTAGTTTCTTTATAAGTGTCACAGCCTCCAAGGAATCAAGTAGATAAGGATATCTCCCTAAAAGCAGGAGAGGTAATATGTTCTGAACTTTCCTGGGGAAGCTTAGAGGCAGTATTCCTTAAAGAAGGCATAAATGATTCATAGGAAATTTTCCATCGATCCAATATCTCCAAATTGTACAAATATTAAAAGTCCCCTGTAGCTGGAGTTTTCTCCAGTCCTGCTCAGGCCTGTAGCCACTCAGACCCAAGTAAACACACAGAGACTTATATTACTTATAAGCTATATGGCCATGGCAGGCTTCTTGCTATCTAGTTCTTGCTATCTTGCTATCTTACATCTTAAATTAACCCATTTCTATTAATCTATAATTTGCCAAATGGCTTGTGGCTTACTGGTACTTTACATCTTGCTTCTCATGTTGGCGGTGGCTGGCAGTGTCTCCTGACAGCCTCCCACTCCCAGAATTCTCCTCTCTCCTTATCCCACCTATACTATACTTCCTGCCTGGCTACTGGCCAATCAGAATTTTATTTATCAGTCAATCAGAGCAACACATTCACAGCATACAGAAAGACATCCCCAGCACTTCCCCTTTTCTTTTTTTCAAAAAGAAAGGTTTTAATTTTAACACAGTAAAATTACATATAACAAAACAATTATCAAGTAAGAATTACAGTTACAGTAGCTAGTTTATTTGTAATATCTAGTCTATTTGTATTTGGCAAAATTAAATAAGATATCCCATCTATCCTATATTTGTGAGTCTAAGGATTTATATCTAACTTATCTTTTATCATAACTAAGGAAATTATAACTATCTAGTCTTTAACTACATCAAAGACCTCAAAAGGATATAATACTACCTGAGAAATGCCAGAAGGATGCAAGCAACTTTTGGGAGTCTTGCGAGAGTAGACAGAGACAGCTGGCAGCCTGGACAGTCATCCAAAGTTCCTCTGTAAATTCGGGGCATCTGTCTTCAGCCCACAGGCCTAGAGTCTCTCAGTCACTTTTCTCTGTGTCCTGTAGACTGTCTGGCAGTTTCCTCTGAGAAGCAGGAACATAAAGGACCATTTTGCCAAGCAAAGTTCAATGGTCACCTTCCTATGAGTCCTGCATGTCCAGTTGATACATCATTTTGCAAAGCAGTCCAGGCAATAACAGTTTCTTGCCCAAATGGCTATTTTTGCCAAGAAGAAGATAAACTCCATATAGAGTGTCTTCAGTGCTCATCCTCCTCTCTGAAGTAGGGGCAAAGGGGGATGCAAGCAGGAAGGGAACTTTAATCATGGGTTGTTCAGCCAGCAGGGAATGTTGCTATGGGGATTATCTATCTATTCTTGCCTAACTGTCTAACTGCAGCGCAGTCACCTGGTTTCTGAGATGAGGTTCTGGTATTTGTGAGAAGAGGTTCTGGTGCTATGGAGACGACTTAAGCAAGGCCTAGATCTAGGAAAAGAGGAGAGAAGCCCAAATATGGCAGCATGTGTGTCAAGGGTCACTTGGGCTTATTGCTCCTGTAAAGTTTCAACTTGTATCAATAAGCTAAAATCCAAAGCAATGTAAAACATTTCTAAACAAGTTGTTGCTCTTTAAAAGTAGGTTCATTAATCTACCCTTTCATCTTATCATTCTATACTTTCACCTTTTCTTCTTTAGAAATAGATTACATTTACAATCAACTTGTTTTAAATAAAAATATTGTTTTTTGCCGGGCAGTGGTGGCGCACACCTTTAATCCCAGCACTCGGGAGGCAGAGGCAGGCGGATCTCTGTGAGTTCGAGGCCAGCCTGGGCTACCAAGTAAGTTCCAGGAAAGGCGCAAAGCTACACAGAGAAACCATGTCTCGAAAAACCAAAAAAAAAAAATATATATATATATTGGTTTTGCTCTATCCCACACCAGAGGGCTCTTCTGATATGTGACTGAAGAATCTCTCAACCTTTTTTTTTTTTTTTTAGCAATATGTTTGGGTTTAGAGAAGGAGTAAGCCAATTCCATCTCCAAAGCCAGCTTGGTATATTTGGGAATTTGGGTGTAGCTTCTCATACAACTTTCTGCTGGATGAGGGCACTGTATTCTTATGGGGACACAAAGAAAATTTTAGTATTATGGAGTAGTCCATGAGGCTGTATTGTCTGAGCCAGTTGCCTTCAAACGGTTCTGGATGTTGGATCATCTGGGCCATGGTGTTATCAGAGACTTTTCATGGGATCTTGGCTGGTCAAACCTGATGTATCTTAATCTGGAACTAATCCATAGCCTCTGGCTTCCTGTGGAAACAAAAGCAGAGCCTTCTTTCCAAAGCAACATATCCTTAGATCCAAATTTTGAAGTCAAGATACCTTTAAAATATATATGTTGGCTTAACAGCTTTTACAATCAAATGTCTTTCTGCAGTTAAAAATACCAAAGGGAATATAATCTAGACTCTCTGTGTGATTTCCATCTTTACATGGCTTATTTTTCATATTACCTTTACTGTCTCTTTAAAGATTTCATTTTTTAGAACTATTTCTTCATATAACTCTCTATATTCATTTTCTTCTCTCTTCCAAGCCTATGTACATTTTTACACACACTGTAAACCATTTAAAGTCTTGTTTCATCTGAATCTGCCTTATTGTGAATCTATTGCTTTAAACTACAGCATTACTAGGACTGAAATGGCAGCTTTAGCTGCTGGCTCTGCCCACTTCAGTTTTCCAATATGGCCATGGTACATTTACCTCCAGCTCTGGCTCTGGGAGCCATGTGTACCACCAACTCTCAGAAGCAGTGGGTCTATGCCTCTATTAAAGCAGTGTGTAGCCCAGAAACCTATTTTTTTTAATCTATACTAGCAAAAGCTATATCCACCATGCAGCAGCGTACTGCACAGCTTGGAGACACCTCTGTGTAACGTGGCGTAGGTCAAGCCTGCACTCCACAAACCCTCCATAGAGTAGCTCAAGCCCACATGTTGCAGTGTCTTGCCGCCTGCATGAGACATGAAGCAGGAACCTGTTTTTGGCTCTGTTTAGAATTGCTTATTAAGTATTCTCAGGTTTCAGGTGGAAACTTGAGCCATTGGACACCATTTATAACTGAAAGGTTTTCTGTTTCCTGGCTGGCCAGCGGTTGGGACAAATTTCTCTCACCTGCAGTCCTGCAGCTGCTTATAAAATAATCACTCAGAAGCTTATAGTAATTAAAACTGTTCAGCCATTAGCTCAGGCCTACCGTTAACTGACTCTTACATTTAAACTCAGCCCATTTCTGTTCATCTATATGTCACCATGTGTTCTGTGGCCTTACCTGTGTGTCATTACATGCTGCTCCCTGGACGCCAGGCTGGCATCCCAGCTTCCCTTGTCTGTTCATCCCGCCTATACTTCCTGCCTGGCTACTGGCCAATCAGCATTTTATTTATCAACCAATCAGAGCTTTACACATTCACAGCATACAGAGTGACATCATCCATCAGCATAGAGAAACAAAAGAAATCTGAAGCAACTTTTCATATACTTTAAATCACTTTCTCAGACCCATACCTTAAATCACTATCTCAGATCCTTACAACTTAAGCTTTCAGATCCTCAGACCTCCTTAGACCTTTATAACTTACATTTGCAGACTTTCATAACTAAGCTTTTACAACTTCAGACCTTCATGACTTGTATTTACATACCTTAAAACATTCATTAGACTCTTACAATTTCAGACCTTTATAACTTGGTGATAGGGAAAGGTAGGGGGTCATATAAGGAGGTGGGGTTAGTTCACTGACATACATGGTAGATTTGGGTTAGATTCTGTAAAAAGTCTTATCTGCTGGGGTGAGAGTCAGGTGTGTTTGGAGAGATGATGGGAGGTATTTAGCATTAAATATTTGATGTAATTAGCTGGTACTGCCCTGTGCTGAAGGAGGATTAGATATGTTGTTATCTGAGTTATGTAGTAGGGTAGCCTGGAGGGAAGTGTGGTGAGTTGTAAGGGATGAAAGGGCAGTTTGATGGGCTACCATGCTGGCACAATTATTGCCTTTACTGACAATGGAGGGATCAGTCTGATGTGCCTTGTGATGAGTCAAGCCAATTTGAGAGAGTAAAGGAGAGGCCTAGGGGAGGTTATGTATATGTGAAGAGTTAGCAATTGAGTTGTATTTTGTGTCCTTAAATCCTCATTCCTTCCAGATGGTTGAATATGTTAGCAAGATATGGAAAGCATATTTAGAATCTGTATACACCATTACTGATGTATTTGGAAGGCTCTGGTGAGGGCTATTCATTCTGCCTGTTGGTGTGGAGAGTGGTAAGGAGGTCCCCTCGATGATGGCATTATCTGAGACCACTGCAAATCTTGGAACATGGTGACCATCTGACAGGAAGGAGCTGTCATCTGTATAAAAAGTGTAGGCAGAAGTACCTAGAGGACCCTCTTGTATGTGAGAGGGATGAGGGAGATTTTCAAGAGTCTCTGGACAGGAGTGAAGAGGGGCTGGAGAATGTTGTAGTAAAGGGCTAAGTATGGAGGGATTGAGGGGAGGACAGGTAAGAGATGTGAGAGATGAGTTTTTAATAAGAGAAAATTGGAGGGATAGAATCTCAGGCAGTAGGAGGGATTGGACTCCTTTGTAAATTAGGTGTTGAGAAAGAGAGAGTGGTGGGAATAGATTGTTAGGGGGATCCCAGAACTAATGTTTTAGGATTTAGAGATGAGCAGAGAGGCTGTGGCAAGAGTGTGTAGACAGGGAGGCCAGCCATAAATAGTGTTTTGGAGAGGTAAGTGGCAGGGGCAAAGGTCAGAGTGGAGAGAGTGGATTCCCTTTGCTAGTGGTGACCAGGAGCCAGAGTTGAAAGCTGAGCCCCAGGGCTCTCAAGTGGACAACAGAGAGGTCTCTGAGAGGGAAGGATCATCACCCAACCCCCTACAAGAAAGGGACAGGATTTTCAGAAGGTTAGAAACAGACATTGGATTCCAGCAGAGAGGCCACCAAAAGCGAAAGGAAAATAAGCTGAGCTGAATGGAATGTACCTGATAGCTGTCTAAGGAAGTTCCACTATGGCCACCGAAGGCTGTGGCAGGATGCATTCTCCCCACCCCCACAAGACAGAGTGGGAGGGGGTGGGTGCCAGACACTCAGCAGTCATCACCCAGTGTCTCAGGGAATGTTTTAGGATGGGAACACTCACCAATTAGCCCTGCTGGATGAAGTGAACAGGCACCGGCTGGTCAGGAAAGTGGGAGAACTGGGTTGGGGGTCCTATAGACAGATCTAAGTCATGGTCCATGTCTCAGCAGCAATGTAAGGGGTTGAAACAGCCCCAGCCCAGTCAGCCAGGACACACCCACACACCAAGTTCTCAGCACAAAGGAGATTCATTATGCAGAGGGGCAGGCAGTAGGGGATGGGGTCTGCCTCTGGATCTGGTAAAGTTACACAACAAGCAGCAGCAATGAAGTGTTTTTGTAATAGTCAGTTTTTAAAGAGAAAAGGTGTGTGGGGGGGATGGGTGTGTGTGTGTCTGTGCTAGGGTGAGTTGGTAAGTTCTTATTGGACATGTTAGCCAAATAATGAATTTTGATTGTTAGACCTTGGTTTTTAGTGCCAGGAATGAGTCAGTAGCCAGATAAGAGAATAGACCTTGAGGGCTAGCTTTAGGAATGTAATCTACTGGTTAGGAAGGGAGAGAGAAGGGTAAAGGGCAAAACCTGTCAGTCCCGTGTTTGCCATGCTTTGAACCTGTTAGAGAGCCCTTCAGTGACCTGGATATTGGACAAACTAGGGGTATTGAACTTACTTGCTATTAGTGGGTTGATATTTTTCTGTGTCTTTAATTCCAGTAGTATACTTTTCAAGATATAGTGTGCACCATAGTTTGATACATAAATGTTTAGGATAGTAATATCTTCCTAATGTTCTCTTGATTATAATGAAGTGTTCTTAATTTCTGATTATTTCTGCTTTGAAGTCTGTTTCATCAGATATTAGGATAGCAATGGTTGCTTGCTTTCAGGACCCTTTTGATTGATGTTGTTGATTGTTTTTGCTCTTTTAGGGGGTCCACCCAGCTCCCAAAAAAAATCACTCACAGAGGCTTATTCTTAATTATGAATGCCTGGCTTTAGCTTGGCCTGTTGCTTGCCAACTTTTTTTTTCTTTAACTTTAAATTATCCTGTCTACCTTTTTCCTTTGGGCTTTTTCCTTTTCTTTGTCTGAATATCTTTCTTTCCTTCTTACTCCATGGCTTGCTATGTAGCTGGGTGGCTGGCCCCTGATATCCTCCTCCTTCTCTGACTACTTCTCTTCTTTCCTCCCAGATTTCTCCATATATATATATATATATATATATATATATATATTCTGTCTGCCTACCATCCCCGCCTATCCTTTCTCCTGCATTGCTATTGGGTGTTCAGCTTTTTATTAGACCATCAGATGTTTTAGACAGGCAAAGTAACACAGCTTTATAGAGTTAAACAAATGAAACATAAACAAAAGTAACACACCTTAGAATAATATTCTACAAGAGATTGAAGTGCTTTTTCAAGCACCCTTTCACTCTAAGGAAGCGCCTGTCTTTAAAGGTAAGATGAATTTCTTGTAGACAAGACATAGATTTTTTTCCTTGATCAAGTAAACTATCACAGAAGCCATTAATCTTTAAAGTTATTGAAAGGTATGTTTTGATTGTAATCATTCTGTTGTTTCTCAGTGGCCTTTTGTCTTTTAGCAATTTAGGTTTGTTTGTTTTCTTTATAGCATCTCTTGACTATATTCATTCCTCTCTTCATCCTGAAGTACTACTCCCTGTATTTTGTATAGGTTTGGTTTGCTGGATATAAATTTTTTCAGGCTGTTTATATCTGGGAGAATTTTTCTCTTTCAATCATGGAAGATATTTTTGCTGGGTACAGTAGTCTAGGTTGTTAGTCCTGGTCATTTAGAACTTGGAATGTACTCCCTAAGCTCTTCTGGCTTTCACTGAGTTTTCATTGAGAAGTCATTTGTTATTCTGATGAGGTTTCCTTTTATGTGACTTGCATTTTTTCTCTTTAAGCGCTCAATAATTTTTATTTCTTTGCATAATGGCCTAACTATAATATATCTTTTGGGGTCTTGTGTATTTGTTGTTTTTAAATGCTTCATTTAGCTACATTTGTAAGTCTTTCATTAATTTGTGTAAGTTTTCTTCTATGATCTCATTGACTTGGGATTCTTTAACCTCTTCTATTCATATGATTCGAAGGCTTGGACTTTTCATGGCACCCTACATTTCTTGCACATTCCTTTCTTGTTTCTATTTTCTTTCAGATTCTTTGCCTATTTGGTCTAGTACTCTATTTTTGAGTCCTGATATGCTATCTTCTGTTTGATTTATTCTACTTGTAAGGCTTTCCCTTGAGTTTTCTAGTTGGGTTATTAAGATTTTTTTTTTTTTTTTTCAATTTCATCTTCATTTCAGCTTGACTTCTCTTCAGTATTTCTATCTCTTTGTTGAATTCTGTTTTCAAACCTTGAATTGTCTTCATCATGTCATTTCCATCAGCTTTACATTTGTGTTTTCTTGGGCATTGCTCAGGTGTAATTTTTTTTCTTCTTAAATTCATTCTGTTTAAATTTATTGAGCTCTATGTGTCTTCCTAAATTTTTTGATTAAGTTTTTTGTTGTTGTTGATCTTTTAAATTCTACATTCTGGGATTCAAGATGGCAGCAGCTGAGGTGGTGGAGGATAAGTCTTCAGAGTGTACAATATTTCTTGAACAACTAATAAAAGGCAGGTCTTATGGGAAGATGCTTTTAAAAGTGGTCTCATGACAACTGAACCAATCTTGTAGGAATTCATGAACTTTAGAGCAACAGCTGTGGAGCCTGCATGGGACCGGACTAGGCCCTCTGCATACAGGAGACAGTTGTGTAGCTTGGTCTGTTTGAGGGGCCCCTGGCTGTGGGATCAGGATCTATCCCTGGTGCATGAGCTGGCTTTTTTAAAGCTCATCACCTATGGTGGGACACCTTGCTCAGCCTTGAATCAGGGGGAGGGTCTTGGTCCTGCCTCATCTGAATGTACCAGGCTTCACTGACTCCCCATGGGAGGCCTTACCCTTTTGGAGGACTGTTGCCTTAGCGCCCTTGCTACCACCACC